>NW_027316056.1:43478190-43728190 GCF_026437365.1 Eucyclogobius newberryi
CTCTGCCCCTCCTCCTCCTCCTCACCCTCCTCTGCTCCTCTTCCTCTCCTCCTTTGCTCCTCCTCCCTCCTCCTCTGCTTCTCCTCCTCCTCCTCCCTCCTCCTCTGCTTCTCCTCTCTTCCTCCTCCCTCCTCCTCTGCTCCTCCTCCTCTCCTCCTCTGCTCCTCATCCTCTCCTCCTCTGCTCCTCTCCTCCTCCTCCTCCTCCCACCTCCTCTTCTCCCTCCTCCTCTGCTTCTCTCCTCTGCTCTCCTCCCTCCTCCTCTGCTCCTCCTCACCCTCCTCTCCTCCTCCTCCTCACCCTCCTCTGCTCCTCTTCCTCACCCTCCTCTGCTCCTCTTCCTCTCCTCCTCTGCTCCTCCTCCTCACCCTCCTCTGCTCCTCCTCCTCTCCTCCTCTGCTCCTCCTCCTCTGCCCCTCCTCTGCTCCTCTTCCTCTCCTCCTCCTCCTCACCCTCCTCTGCTCCTCCTCCTCTCCTCCTCTGCTCTTCCTCCTCCTCTGCTGCTCCTCCTCCTCCCTCCTCCTCTGCTCCTCCTCCTCTGCTCCTCTGCCCCTCCTCTGCTCTCCTCCCTCCTCCTCTGCTCCTCCTCACCCTCCTCTGCCCCTCCTCTCCTCCTCCTCCTCCTCTGCTCCTCTTCCTCTCCTCCTCTGCTCCTCCTCCTCACCCTCCTCTGCTCCTCCTCCTCTGGTCCTCCTCTTCCTCTCCTCCTCTGCTCCTCCTCCTCCTCTGCTCCTCCTCCCTCCTCCTCTGCTCCTCTTCCTCTCCTCCTCCCTCCTCCTCTGCTCCTCCTCCTCCCACCTCCTCTGCTCCTCCTCCCTCCTCCCACCTCCTCTGCTCCTCCTCCCTCCTCCTCTGCTCCTCCTCCTCCCCTCCTCTGCTCCTCCTCTGCTCCTCCTCTGCTCCTCCCTCCTCCTCTGCTCCTCCTCCTCCCTCCTCCTCTGCTCCTCTTCCTCTCCTCCTCCTCCCTCCTCCTCTGCTCCTCCTCCTCCTCCCTCCTCCTCTGCTCATCCTCCTCCTCCCTCCTCCTCTGCTCCTCCTCCTCTCCTCCTCCTGCTCCTCCCTCCTCCTCTGCTCCTCCTCCTCCCTCCTCCTCTGCTCCTCCTCTCCTCCTCCTGCTCCTCCCTCCTCCTCTGCTCCTCCTCCTCTCCTCCTGCTCCTCCCTCCTCCTCTCCTCCTCCTGCTCCTCCCTCCTCCTCTCCTCCTCCTGCTCCTCCCTCCTCCTCTCCTCCTCCTGCTCCTCCCTCCTCCTCTGCTCCTGCTCCTCCTCCCTCCTCCTCTGCTCCTCCTCTCCTCCTCTGCTCCTCCTCCTCTCCTCCTGCTCCTCCCTCCTCCTCTCCTCCTCCTGCTCCTCCCTCCTCCTCTGCTCCTCCTCCTCCCTCCTCCTCTGCTCCTCCTCTCCTCCTCCTGCTCCTCCCTCCTCCTCTGCTCCTCCTCCTCTCCTCCTGCTCCTCCCTCCTCCTCCTCTCCTCCTGCTCCTCCCTCCTCCTCTCCTCCTCCTGCTCCTCCCTCCTCCTCTCCTCCTCCTGCTCCTCCCTCCTCCTCTGCTCCTCCTCCTCTCCTCCTGCTCCTCCCTCCTCCTCCTCTCCTCCTGCTCCTCCCTCCTCCTGCTCCTCCCTCCTCCTCTCCTCCTCCTGCTCCTCCCTCCTCCTCTCCTCCTCCTGCTCCTCCCTCCTCCTCTGCTCCTCCTCCTCACCTCCTCCTGGTGTCTTGCAGGAGTCCTTTAATAACGTGAAGCAGTGGCTGCAGGAGATCGATCGTTACGCCAGTGAGAACGTGAACAAGCTGCTCGTGGGAAACAAGTGTGACCTGACCACCAAGAAGGTCGTGGACTACACCACTGCTAAGGTCAGAGGTCAGAGGTCAGAGCTGCAGGTCACGGGGGCAGAGGAGTCAGTTGTGTCCATAGCAGAGTTTTGAGGCCCAAGTTCATAGTTCTAAAGTTCAGAGCTTCTCTTTCATTTGTTTATAATATATTAAGTATTTGTCCAGATTGTTCATACTTTTAAATAGTTTATTATTCCCCCAATAATGTCCCACTATTTCACTGCACCAGCAGAAGAGCTCCACATGGGGGCGCTCTTGCGTGGGGGGCGCTCTTGCGTGGGGGGCACTCTTGCGTGGGGGGCGCTCTTGCGTGGGGGGCGCTCTTGCCTGGGGGGCACTCTTGTGTCGGTGTCTCCTGATCCAAACGCTCTTCTCGTTGCAGGAGTTCGCCGATAACCTGGGCATCCCGTTCCTGGAGACGAGTGCGAAGAGCGCCACCAACGTGGAGCAGGCCTTCATGACCATGGCAGCCGAGATCAAGAAGCGCATGGGCCCCGGGGCCACGGCGGGAAACGCAGAGAAGAGCAACGTAAAGATCCAGAGCAAACCAGTCCAGACCAGCTCTGGAGGCTGCTGCTGAAGACCGGACCCAACCGGACCCAACCGGACTGACCGCGGGAACACGGACTCCTCCTCTTTTTAACACTCTTTACACTTTGGATTAGATTCTTGTTTTTCTCATGTTTTCTCTGAATAAAAGACCAGAACCATCGAAATCCTGCTCAGGATTCACCCTCAGGTTTGTCTGACCCTGCCACGTTTCCACCTTCACTGTTAGCACTGGGTTAGCACTGGGTTAGCACTGGGTTAGCACTGGGTTAGCACTGGGTTGGCCCAGTGTTAGCACTGGGATAGCACTGGGTTAGCACTGGGTTAGCACAGTGTTAGCACTGGGATAGCACTGGGTTAGCACTGGGTTAGCACAGTGTTGGCCCAGTGTTAGCACTGGGATAGCCCGGGGTTAGCTGGAGGAGTAGCTGGAGGAGGAGGAGGAGCTAGAGGAGGAGGTGGAGCTGGAAACGCGGCTCTCTGTTTTTTTGTTGCTTCTTTCATTTGGGTCTGATTCCAAACGTCCTTTTAAACTGGAGCGTTTGTTTTTCGCTCGAGACGTCGTGGATTCCGTGGATTCCGTTGCCGTGGAGATTTTCTCTGGAGTCGCGGAGGGAAAGTCGCTTCAGGAAGAACCAAAGGTGTTTGTGTCTCGAGGCTAAAGCTGGACAAACAAACCAAATGCTAACGTGACTCTTATGTCATTAAATAAATAGAATCTTATGACTTTATTTCAGTGGATTATTGATTTAAGTATTTGAACTTTTCTTATTTGTGTCAGAAAATGCTTGGAAATGATCTTTAATACAAAAAATACAAACAGAATTGAAACATTAACACTTTACGCGTTCAGCACATGAACAAAGCGCCCGGGCGTTTAGCACAAGGTGAGACTCATGCGATGTCCAGGGGAGGGCCATGTCCAGGTGAGACAAGGCCCATGTCCAGGTGAGACCAGGCCCATGTCCAGGTGAGACAAGGGCCATGTCCAGGTGAGACGAGGGCCATGTCCAGGTGAGACAAGGCCCATGTCCAGGTGAGACCAGGCCCATGTCCAGGTGAGACAAGGGCCATGTCCAGGTGAGACGAGGGCCATGTCCAGGTGAGACAAAGGCCATGTCCAGGTGAGACTCATGCGATGTCCAGGCGAGGGCCATGTCCAGGTGAGACGAGGGCCATGTCCAGGTGAGACGAGGGCCATGTCCAGGTGAGACGAGGGCCATGTCCAGGTGAGACGAGGGCCATGTCCAGGTGAGACTCATGCGATGTCCAGGCGAGGGCCATGTCCAGGTGAGACGAGGGCCATGTCCAGGTGAGACGAGGGCCATGTCCAGGTGAGACGAGGGCCATGTCCAGGTGAGACTCATGCGATGTCCAGGCGAGGGCCATGTCCAGGTGAGACGAGGGCCATGTCCAGGTGAGACGAGGGCCATGTCCAGGTGAGACGAGGGCCATGTCCAGGTGAGACGAGGGCCATGTCCAGGTGAGACTCATGCGATGTCCAGGCGAGACTCATGCGATGTCCAGGCGAGGGCCATGTCCAGGTGAGACGAGGGCCATGTCCAGGTGAGACTCATGCGATGTCCAGGCGAGGGCCATGTCCAGGTGAGACGGGGCCCATGTCCAGGTGAGACGAGGCCCATGTCCAGGCGAAGCCCATGTCCAGGTGAGACGAGGCCCATGTCCAGGTGAGACGAGGCCCATGTCCAGGTGAGACGAGGCCCATGTCCAGGTGAGACGAGGCCCATGTCCAGGCGAGACGAGGGCCATGTCCAGACGAGACGAGGGCCATGTCCAGGCGAGACGAGGCCCATGTCCAGGCGAGACGAGGCCCATGTCCAGGCGAGACGAGGCCCATGTCCAGGCGAGACGAGGCCCATGTCCAGGCGAGACGAGGCCCATGTCCAGGCGAGGCCCATGTCCAGGTGAGACGAGGCCCATGTCCAGGCGAGGCCCATGTCCAGGCGAGACGATGTCCAGGCGAGACGATGCCCATGTCCAGGCGAGACGATGCCCATGTCCAGGTGAGACGAATGCGATGTCCAGGCGAGGGCCATGTCCAGGTGAGACGAGGCCCATGTCCAGGTGAGACGAGGCCCATGTCCAGGTGAGACGAGGCCCATGTCCAGGTGAGACGAGGCCCATGTCCAGGTGAGAAGAGGGCCATGTCCAGGTGAGACGAGGGCCATGTCCAGGCGAGGGCCATGTCCAGGTGAGACGAGGCCCATGTCCAGGTGAGACGAGGCCCATGTCCAGGCGAGACGAGGCCCATGTCCAGGCGAGACGAGGGCCATGTCCAGACGAGACGAGGGCCATGTCCAGGCGAGACGAGGCCCATGTCCAGGCGAGACGAGGCCCATGTCCAGGCGAGACGAGGCCCATGTCCAGAAGAGACGAGGGTCAATGTCCAGAAGAGACGAGGGTCATGTCCAGGCGAGACGAGGGCCATGTCCAGGCGAGACGAGGCCCATGTCCAGGCGAGACGAGGCCCATGTCCAGGCGAGACGAGGGCCATGTCCAGGCGGGACGAGGCCCATGTCCAGGCGAGACGAGGCCCATGTCCAGGCGAGACGAGGCCCATGTCCAGGCGAGACGAGGCCCATGTCCAGGCGAGACGAGGCCCATGTCCAGGTGAGACGAGGCCCATGTCCAGACGAGGCCCATGTCCAGGCGAGGCCCATGTCCAGGCGAGACGAGGCCCATGTCCAGGCGAGACGAGGCCCATGTCCAGGCGAGACGAGGCCCATGTCCAGGCGAGACGAGGCCCATGTCCAGGCGAGACGAGGGCCATGTCCAGGCGAGACGAGGGCCATGTCCAGGTGAGGCGAGGCCCTGAGACGAGGGCCATGTCCAGGCGAGACGAGGCCCATGTCCAGGCGAGACGAGGCCCATGTCCAGGCGAGACGAGGCCCATGTCCAGGTGAGACGAGGCCCATGTCCAGGTGAGACGAGGGCCATGTCCAGGTGAGGCGAGGGCCATGTCCAGGTGAGGCGAGGCCCTGAGACGAGGGCCATGTCCAGGCGAGACGAGGGCCATGTCCAGGCGAGACGAGGGCCATGTCCAGGCGAGACGAGGCCCATGTCCAGGCGAGACGAGGCCCATGTCCAGGCGAGACGAGGCCCATGTCCAGGCGAGACGAGGCCCATGTCCAGGTGAGGCCCATGTCCAGGCGAGACGAGGCCCATGTCCAGGCGAGACGAGGCCCATGTCCAGGCGAGGCGAGGCCCATGTCCAGGCGAGGCGAGGGCCATGTCCAGGCGAGGCGAGGGCCATGTCCAGGCGAGGCGAGGGCCATGTCCAGGCGAGACGAGGGCCATGTCCAGGCGAGACGAGGGCCATGTCCAGGCGAGACGAGGCCCATGTCCAGGCGAGACGAGGCCCATGTCCAGGCGAGACGAGGCCCATGTCCAGGCGAGACGAGGCCCATGTCCAGGCGAGACGAGGGCCATGTCCAGGCGAGACGAGGGCCATGTCCAGGTGAGGCGAGGCCCTGAGACGAGGGCCATGTCCAGGCGAGACGAGGGCCATGTCCAGGTGAGGCCCATGTCCAGGCGAGACGAGGCCCATGTCCAGGCGAGACGAGGCCCATGTCCAGGCGAGACGAGGCCCATGTCCAGGCGAGACGAGGCCCATGTCCAGGCGAGACTCATGCGATGTCCAGGCGAGGGCCATGTCCAGGTGAGACTCATGCGATGTCCAGGCGAGGGCCATGTCCAGGTGAGACGAGGCCCATGTCCAGGTGAGACGAGGCCCATGTCCAGGCGAAGCCCATGTCCAGGTGAGACGAGGCCCATGTCCAGGTGAGACGAGGCCCATGTCCAGGTGAGACGAGGCCCATGTCCAGGTGAGAAGAGGGCCATGTCCAGGTGAGACGAGGGCCATGTCCAGGCGAGGGCCATGTCCAGGTGAGACGAGGCCCATGTCCAGGCGAGACGAGGGCCATGTCCAGACGAGACGAGGGCCATGTCCAGACGAGACGAGGGCCATGTCCAGGCGAGACGAGGCCCATGTCCAGGCGAGACGAGGCCCATGTCCAGGCGAGACGAGGCCCATGTCCAGGCGAGACGAGGCCCATGTCCAGGCGAGACGAGGCCCATGTCCAGACGAGGCCCATGTCCAGGCGAGGCCCATGTCCAGGCGAGGCCCATGTCCAGGCGAGACGAGGCCCATGTCCAGGCGAGACGAGGCCCATGTCCAGGCGAGACGAGGCCCATGTCCAGGCGAGACGAGGGCCATGTCCAGGTGAGGCGAGGCCCTGAGACGAGGGCCATGTCCAGGCGAGACGAGGGCCATGTCCAGGCGAGACGAGGGCCATGTCCAGGCGAGACGAGGGCCATGTCCAGGCGAGACGAGGCCCATGTCCAGGCGAGACGAGGCCCATGTCCAGGCGAGACGAGGCCCATGTCCAGGCGAGACGAGGCCCGGGCGTCAGTGGAGAACGCTCGACTCGATCATTCTTTTGTTTCATTCTAAAAAGTGTTTTTCTGTCAAAAGTATATTTTATATTTTAATCTCTAAAGTCAAAAGATTGAACGTCTTAAAATAAAACGACATCAAGTTTAATTCATGAGGATTTTCCACTTAGCTCGCTTCTGACCTTAGCTCGCTTCTGACGTTAGCTGGCTTCTGACGTTAGCTCGCTTCTGACGTTAGCTCACTTCTGCTGTTAGCTCGCTTCTGACCTTAGCTCGCTTCTGACGTTAGCTGGCTTCTGACGTTAGCTCGCTTCTGACGTTAGCTCACTTCTGCTGTTAGCTCGCTTCTGACCTTAGCTCGCTTCTGACGTTAGCTGGCTTCTGACGTTAGCTCGCTTCTGCTGTTAGCTGGCTTCTGACGTTAGCTCGCTTCTGCTGTTAGCTGGCTTCTGACGTTAGCTCGCTTCTGACGTTAGCTGGCTTCTGACGTTAGCTCACTTCTGCTGTTAGCTCGCTTCTGACCTTAGCTCGCTTCTGACGTTAGCTGGCTTCTGACGTTAGCTCGCTTCTGCTGTTAGCTGGCTTCTGACGTTAGCTCGCTTCTGCTGTTAGCTGGCTTCTGACGTTAGCTCGCTTCTGACGTTAGCTGGCTTCTGACGTTAGCTCACTTCTGCTGTTAGCTCGCTTCTGACCTTAGCTCGCTTCTGACGTTAGCTGGCTTCTGACGTTAGCTCGCTTCTGCTGTTAGCTGGCTTCTGACGTTAGCTCGCTTCTGCTGTTAGCTTGCTTCTGACGTTAGCTCGCTTCTGACGATAGCTCACTTCTGCTGTTAGCTCACTTCTGACCTTAGCTCGCTTCTGACGTTAGCTCACTTCTGACGTTAGCTGGCTTCTGACGTTAGCTCACTTCTGCTGTTAGCTCGCTTCTGACCTTAGCTCGCTTCTGACGTTAGCTGGCTTCTGACGTTAGCTCGCTTCTGCTGTTAGCTGGCTTCTGACGTTAGCTCGCTTCTGCTGTTAGCTTGCTTCTGACGTTAGCTCGCTTCTGACGTTAGCTCGCTTCTGCTGTTAGCTCACTTCTGACGTTAGCTCACTTCTGACGTTAGCTCACTTCTGACGTTACTGCTGTTAGCTCGCTTCTGACGTTAGCTCGCTTCTGACGTTAGCTCGCTTCTGACGTTAGCTCGCTTCTGACGTTAGCTCGCTTCTGCTGTTAGCTCGCTTCTGACGTTAACTGGCTTCAGACGTTAGCTCGCTTCTGACGTTAGCTCGCTTCTGACGTTAGCTCGCTTCTGCTGTTAGCTCGCTTCTGACGTTAGCTCGCTTCTGACGTTAGCTCGCTTCTGCTGTTAACTCGCTTCTGACGTTAGCTCGCTTCTGACGTTAGCTCGCTTCTGACGTTAGCTCGCTTCTGCTGTTAGCTCGCTTCTGATGTTAACTCGCTTCTGCTCTTGGCTCGCTTCTGACGTTAGCTCACTTCTGACGTTAGCTCACTTCTGCTGTTAGCTCACTTCTGACGTTAGCTCACTTCTGACGTTAGCTCACTTCTGACGTTAGCTCACTTCTGACGTTAGCTCACTTCTGCTGTTAGCTCACTACTGCTGTTAGCTCGCTTCTGACGTTAGCTCACTTCTGCTGTTAGCTCGCTTCTGACGATAGCTCACTTCTGCTGTTAGCTCACTTCTGACTTTAGCTCACTTCTGACGTTAGCTCAGTTCTGCTGTTAGCTCGCTTCTGACGATAGCTCACTTCTGCTGTTAGCTCCCTTCTGACCTTAGCTCGCTTCTGACGTTAGCTCACTTCTGACGTTAGCTCGCTTCTGACCTTAGCTCGCTTCTGACGTTAGCTGGCTTCTGACGTTAGCTCGCTTCTGCTGTTAGCTGGCTTCTGACGTTAGCTCGCTTCTGCTGTTAGCTTGCTTCTGACGTTAGCTCGCTTCTGACGTTAGCTCGCTTCTGCTGTTAGCTCACTTCTGACGTTAGCTCGCTTCTGACGTTACTGCTGTTAGCTCGCTTCTGACGTTAGCTCGCTTCTGACGTTAGCTCACTTCTGCTGTTAGCTCGCTTCTGACCTTAGCTCGCTTCTGACGTTAGCTGGCTTCTGACGTTAGCTCGCTTCTGCTGTTAGCTGGCTTCTGACGTTAGCTCGCTTCTGCTGTTAGCTTGCTTCTGACGTTAGCTCGCTTCTGACGTTAGCTCGCTTCTGCTGTTAGCTCACTTCTGACGTTAGCTCGCTTCTGACGTTACTGCTGTTAGCTCGCTTCTGACGTTAGCTCGCTTCTGACGTTAGCCCGCTTCTGATGTTAGCTCACTTCTGCTGTTAGCTCGCTTCTGACGTTAGCTCGCTTCTGACGCTAGCGCGCTTCTGACGTCAGCTCACTTCTCAAGTTAGCTCACTTCTCAAGTTAGCTCACTTCTGCTGTTAGCTCGCTTCTGACGTTGGCTAACTTCTGAAGTTAGCTCACTTCTGACGTTAGCTCACTTCTGCTGTTAGCTCGCTTCTGACGTTAACTGGCTTCAGACGTTAGCTCACTTCTGACGTTAGCTCGCTTCTGACGTTAGCTCGCTTCTGCTGTTAGCTCGCTTCTGACGTTAGCTCGCTTCTGACGTTAGCTCGCTTCTGCTGTTAACTCGCTTCTGACGTTAGCTCGCTTCTGCTGTTAACTCGCTTCTGACGTTAGCTCGCTTCTGACGTTAGCTCGCTTCTGACGTTAGCTCGCTTCTGCTGTTAGCACGCTTCTGACGTTAGCTCGCTTCTGACGTTAGCTCACTTCTGACGTTAGCTCACTTCTGCTGTTAGCTCGCTTCTGACGTTAACTGGCTTCAGACGTTAGCTCACTTCTGACGTTAGCTCACTTCTGCTGTTAGCTCGCTTCTGACGTTAGCTCGCTTCTGACGTTAGCTCACTTCTGACGTTAGCTAGCTTCTGCTGTTAACTCGCTTCTGCTCGCTTCTGACGTTAGCTTGCTTCTGACGTTAGCTCGCTTCTGCTGTTAGCTCGCTTCTGCTGTTAGCTCGCTTCTGCTGTTAGCTCGCTTCTGCTGTTAGCTCGCTTCTGACGTTAGCTCGCTTCTGCTGTTAGCTCGCTTCTGCTCGCTTCTGACGTTAGCTCGCTTCTGCTGTTAGCTCGCTTCTGCTGTTAGCTCGCTTCTGACGTTAGCTCGCTTCTGACGTTAGCTCGCTTCTGACGTTAGCTCACTTCTGCTGTTAGCTCGCTTCTGACGTTAGCGCGCTTCTGCTCTTAGCTCGCTTCTGCTCTTAGCTCGCTTCTGACGTTAGCTCACTTCTGACGTTAGCTCACTTCTGCTGTTAGCTCGCTTCTGATGTTAACTCGCTTCTGCTCTTGGCTCGCTTCTGACGTTAGCTCACTTCTGACGTTAGCTCACTTCTGCTGTTAGCTCACTTCTGACCTTAGCTCGCTTCTGACGTTAGCTCACTTCTGACGTTAGCTCACTTCTGACGTTAGCTGGCTTCTGACGTTAGCTCACTTCTGCTGTTAGCTCGCTTCTGACCTTAGCTCGCTTCTGACGTTAGCTGGCTTCTGACGTTAGCTCGCTTCTGCTGTTAGCTGGCTTCTGACGTTAGCTCGCTTCTGCTGTTAGCTTGCTTCTGACGTTAGCTCGCTTCTGACGTTAGCTCGCTTCTGCTGTTAGCTCACTTCTGACGTTAGCTCGCTTCTGACGTTACTGCTGTTAGCTCGCTTCTGACGTTAGCTCGCTTCTGACGTTGGCCCGCTTCTGACGTTAGCTCACTTCTGCTGTTAGCTCGCTTCTGACGTTAGCTCGCTTCTGACGCTAGCGCGCTTCTGACGTCAGCTCACTTCTGACGTTAGCTCGCTTCTGCTTTTAGCTCGCTTCTGCTGTTAGCTCGCTTCTGCTGTTAGCTCGCTTCTGACGTTAGCTCACTTCTCAAGTTAGCTCACTTCTCAAGTTAGCTCACTTCTGCTGTTAGCTCGCTTCTGACGTTGGCTAACTTCTGAAGTTAGCTCACTTCTGACGTTAGCTCACTTCTGCTGTTAGCTCGCTTCTGACGTTAACTGGCTTCAGACGTTAGCTCACTTCTGACGTTAGCTCGCTTCTGACGTTAGCTCGCTTCTGCTGTTAGCTCGCTTCTGACGTTAGCTCGCTTCTGACGTTAGCTCGCTTCTGCTGTTAACTCGCTTCTGACGTTAGCTCGCTTCTGCTTTTAACTCGCTTCTGACGTTAGCTCGCTTCTGACGTTAGCTCGCTTCTGACGTTAGCTCGCTTCTGCTGTTAGCACGCTTCTGACGTTAGCTCGCTTCTGACGTTAGCTCACTTCTGACGTTAGCTCGCTTCTGCTGTTAGCTCGCTTCTGACATTAACTGGCTTCAGACGTTAGCTCATTTCTGACGTTAGCTCACTTCTGCTGTTAGCTCGCTTCTGACGTTAGCTCGCTTCTGACGTTAGCTCACTTCTGACGTTAGCTAGCTTCTGCTGTTAACTCGCTTCTGCTCGCTTCTGACGTTAGCTTGCTTCTGACGTTAGCTCGCTTCTGCTGTTAGCTCGCTTCTGCTGTTAGCTCGCTTCTGCTGTTAGCTCGCTTCTGCTGTTAGCTCGCTTCTGACGTTAGCTCGCTTCTGCTGTTAGCTCGCTTCTGCTCGCTTCTGACGTTAGCTCGCTTCTGCTGTTAGCTCGCTTCTGCTGTTAGCTCGCTTCTGACGTTAGCTCGCTTCTGACGTTAGCTCGCTTCTGACGTTAGCTCACTTCTGCTGTTAGCTCGCTTCTGACGTTAGCGCGCTTCTGCTCTTAGCTCGCTTCTGACGTTAGCTCACTTCTGACGTCAGCTCACTTCTGCTGTTAGCTCGCTTCTGATGTTAACTCGCTTCTGCTCTTGGCTCGCTTCTGACGTTAGCTCACTTCTGACGTTAGCTCACTTCTGCTGTTAGCTCACTTCTGACGTTAGCTCACTTCTGACGTTAGCTCACTTCTGCTGTTAGCTCACTTCTGCTGTTAGCTCACTTCTGACGTTAGCTCACTTCTGCTGTTAGCTCACTTCTGACTTTAGCTCACTTCTGACGTTAGCTCACTTCTGCTCTTAGCTCGCTTCTGACGTTAGCTCACTTCTGACGTTAGCTCACTTCTGCTGTTAGCTCGCTTCTGATGTTAACTCGCTTCTGCTCTTGGCTCGCTTCTGACGTTAGCTCACTTCTGACGTTAGCTCACTTCTGCTGTTAGCTCACTTCTGACGTTAGCTCACTTCTGACGTTAGCTCACTTCTGCTGTTAGCTCACTTCTGCTGTTAGCTCACTTCTGACGTTAGCTTACTTCTGCTGTTAGCTCACTTCTGACTTTAGCTCACTTCTGACGTTAGCTCACTTCTGCTGTTAGCTCACTTCTGACCTTAGCTCGCTTCTGACGTTAGCTCACTCCTGACGTTAGCTAATTTCTGACGTTAGCTGGCTTCTGACGTTAGCTCACTTCTGCTGTTAGCTCGCTTCTGACCTTAGCTCGCTTCTGACGTTAGCTGGCTTCTGACGTTAGCTCGCTTCTGCTGTTAGCTGGCTTCTGACGTTAGCTCGCTTCTGCTGTTAGCTTACTTCTGACGTTAGCTCGCTTGTGCTGTTAGCTGGCTTCTGACGTTAGCTCACTTCTGCTGTTAGCTCGCTTCTGCTGTTAGCTCGCTTCTGACGTTAGCTCGCTTCTGACGTTAGCGCGCTTCTGACGTCAGCTCACTTCTGACGTTAGCTCGCTTCTGCTTTTAGCTCGCTTCTGCTGTTAGCTCGCTTCTGACGTTAGCTCACTTCTGCTGTTAGCTCACTTCTCAAGTTAGCTCACTTCTGCTGTTAGCTCGCTTCTGACGTTGGCTAACTTCTGACGTTAGCTCACTTCTCAAGTTAGCTCACTTCTGCTGTTAGCTCGCTTCTGACGTTGGCTAACTTCTGACGTTCGCTCACTTCTGACGTTAGCTCACTTCTGCTGTTAGCTCGCTTCTGACGTTAACTGGCTTCAGACGTTAGCTCACTTCTGACGTTAGCTCGCTTCTGACGTTAGCTCACTTCTGCTGTTAGCTCGCTTCTGATGTTAACTCGCTTCTGCTCTTGGCTCGCTTCTGACGTTAGCTCGCTTCTGACGTTAGCTCACTTCTGCTGTTAGCTCACTTCTGACGTTAGCTCACTTCTGCTGTTAGCTCACTTCTGCTGTTAGCTCACTTCTGCTGTTAGCTCGCTTCTGACGTTAGCTCACTTCTGACTTTAGCTCACTTCTGACGTTAGCTCACTTCTGCTGTTAGCTCGCATCTGACGTTAGCTCACTTCTGACCTTAGCTCGCTTCTGACGTTAGCTCACTTCTGACGTTAGCTCACTTCGGACGTTAGCTGGCTTCTGACGTTAGCTCACTTCTGCTGTTAGCTCGCTTCTGACCTTAGCTCGCTTCTGACGTTAGCTGGCTTCTGACGTTAGCTCGCTTCTGCTGTTAGCTGGCTTCTGACGTTAGCTCGCTTCTGCTGTTAGCTTGCTTCTGACGTTAGCTCGCTTCTGACGTTAGTTCGCTTCTGCTTTTAGCTCACTTCTGACATTAGCTCACTTCTGACGTTACTGCTGTTAGCTCGCTTCTGACGTTAGCTCACTTCTGACGTTAGCGCACTTCTGACGTCAGCTCACTTCTGCTGTTAGCTCGCTTCTGCTTTTAGCTCGCTTCTGCTGTTAGCTCGCTTCTGCTGTTTGCTCGCTTCTGACGTTAGCTCACTTCTGCTGTTAGCTCACTTCTCAAGTTAGCTCACTTCTGCTGTTAGCTCGCTTCTGACGTTGGCTAACTTCTGACGTTAGCTCACTTCTGACGTTAGCTCACTTCTGCTGTTAGCTCGCTTCTGACGTTAACTGGCTTCAGACGTTAGCTCACTTCTGACGTTAGCTCGCTTCTGACGTTAGCTCGCTTCTGCTGTTAGCTCGCTTCTGACGTTAGCTCGCTTCTGACGTTAGCTCGCTTCTGCTGTTAACTCGCTTCTGACGTTAGCTCGCTTCTGACGTTAGCTCGCTTCTGACGTTAGCTCGCTTCTGCTGTTAACTCGCTTCTGACGTTAGCTCGCTTCTGCTGTTAGCTCGCTTCTGACGTTAGCTCACTTCTGACGTTAGCTCACTTCTGCTGTTAGCTCGCTTCTGACGTTAACTGGCTTCAGACGTTAGCTCACTTCTGACGTTAGCTCACTTCTGACGTTAGCTCACTTCTGCTGTTAGCTCGCTTCTGACGTTAGCTCACTTCTGATGTTAGCTCGCTTCTGCTGTTAACTCGCTTCTGCTCGCTTCTGACGTTAGCTCGCTTCTGACGTTAGCTCGCTTCTGACGTTAGCTCGCTTCTGCTGTTAGCTCGCTTCTGCTCGCTTCTGACGTTAGCTTGTTTCTGCTGTTAGCTCGCTTCTGCTCGCTTCTGCTGTTAGCTCGCTTCTGATGTTAGCTCGCTTCTGATGTTAGCTCGCTTCTGCTGTTAGCTCGCTTCTGCCGTTAGCTCGCTTCTGACGTTAGCTTGCTTCTGCTCGCTTCTGACGTTAGCTCGCTTCTGACGTTAGCTCGCTTCTGCTGTTAGCTCGCTTCTGACGTTAGCTCGCTTCTGACGTTAGCTCACTTCTGACGTTAGCTCGCTTCTGCCGTTAGCTCGCTTCTGACGTTAGCTTGCTTCTGCTCGCTTCTGACGTTGGCTCGCTTCTGACGTTGGCTCGCTTCTGCTGTTAGCTCGCTTCTGCTGTTAGCTCGCTTCTGACGTTAGCTCGCTTCTGACGTTAGCTCGCTTCTGACGTTAGCTCACTTCTGCTGTTAGCTCGCTTCTGACGTTAGCGCGCTTCTGCTCTTAGCTCGCTTCTGACTTTAGCTCGCTTCTGATGTTAACTCGCTTCTGCTGTTAGCTCGCTTCTGACGTTAGCTCACTTCTGCTGTTAGCTCACTTCTGATGTTAGCTCACTTCTGACTTTAGCTCACTTCTGACTTTAGCTCACTTCTGACATTAGCTCACTTCTGCTGTTAGCTCACTTCTGCTGTTAGCTCACTTCTGACGTTAGCTCACTTCTGCTGTTAGCTCGCTTCTGACGTTAGCTCACTTCTGACTTTAGCTCACTTCTGACGTTAGCTCACTTCTGCTGTTAGCTCGCTTCTGACGATAGCTCACTTCTTCTGTTAGCTCACTTCTGACCTTAGCTCGCTTCTGACGTTAGCTCACTTCTGCTGTTAGCTCGCTTCTGACCTTAGCTCGCTTCTGACGTTAGCTGGCTTCTGACGTTAGCTCGCTTCTGCTGTTAGCTGGCTTCTGACGTTAGCTCGCTTCTGCTGTTAGCTTGCTTCTGACGTTAGCTCGCTTCTGACGTTAGCTCGCTTCTGCTGTTAGCTCACTTCTGACATTAGCTCACTTCTGACGTTAGCTCACTTCTGACGTTACTGCTGTTAGCTCGCTTCTGACGTTAGCTCGCTTCTGACGTTAGCTCGCTTCTGACGTTAGCTCACTTCTGCTGTTAGCTCGCTTCTGACGTTAGCTCGCTTCTGACGTTAGCGCGCTTCTGACGTCAGCTCACTTCTGACGTTAGCTCGCTTCTGCTTTTAGCTCGCTTCTGCTGTTAGCTCGCTTCTGCTGTTAGCTCGCTTCTGACGTTAGCTCGCTTCTGCTTTTAGCTCGCTTCTGACGTTAACTGGCTTCAGACGTTAGCTCACTTCTGATGTTAGCTCGCTTCTGACGTTAGCCTGCTACTGCTGTTAGCTCGCTTCTGACGTTAGCTCGCTTCTGCTGTTAGCTCGCTTCTGATGTTAGCTCGCTTCTGATGTTAGCTCGCTTCTGCTGTTAGCTCGCTTCTGCCGTTAGCTCGCTTCTGCCGTTAGCTCGCTTCTGACGTTAGCTTGCTTCTGCTCGCTTCTGACGTTAGCTCGCTTCTGACGTTAGCTCGCTTCTGCTGTTAACTCGATTCTGACGTTAGCTCGCTTCTGATGTTAGCTCGCTTCTGACGTTAGCTCGCTTCTGCTGTTAACTCGCTTCTGACGTTAGCTCGCTTCTGACGTTAGCTCGCTTCTGCTGTTAGCTCGCTTCTGATGTTAACTCGCTTCTGCTCTTGGCTCGCTTCTGACGTTAGCTCACTTCTGACGTTAGCTCACTTCTGACGTTAGCTCACTTCTGACGTTAGCTCACTTCTGCTGTTAGCTCACTTCTGCTGTTAGCTCACTTCTGACGTTAGCTCACTACTGCTCTTAGCTCGCTTCTGACGTTAGCTCACTTCTGCTGTTAGCTCGCTTCTGACGATAGCTCACTTCTGCTGTTAGCTCACTTCTGACTTTAGCTCGCTTCTGACGTTAGCTCACTTCTGCTGTTAGCTCGCTTCTGACGATAGCTCACTTCTGCTGTTAGCTCACTTCTGACCTAACCTCGCTTCTGACGTTAGCTCACTTCTGACGTTAGCTCGCTTCTGACGTTAGCTGGCTTCTGACGTTAGCTGGCTTCTGACGTTAGCTCACTTCTGCGTTTAGCTCGCTTCTGACCTTAGCTCGCTTCTGACGTTAGCTGGCTTCTGACGTTAGCTCGCTTCTGCTGTTAGCTTGCTTCTGACGTTAGCTCGCTTCTGACGTTAGCTCGCTTCTGACGTTAGCTCGCTTCTGCTGTTAGCTCACTTCTGACGTTAGCTCACTTCTGACGTTACTGCTGTTAGCTAGCTTCTGACGTTAGCTCGCTTCTGACGTTAGCTCGCTTCTGCTTTTAGCTCGCTTCTGCTGTTAGCTCGCTTCTGCTGTTAGCTCGCTTCTGACGTTAGCTCACTTCTCAAGTTAGCTCACTTCTCAAGTTAGCTCACTTCTGCTGTTAGCTCGCTTCTGACGTTAACTGGCTTCAGACGTTAGTTCACTTCTGACGTTAGCTCACTTCTGACGTTAGCTCGCTTCTGACGTTAGCTCGCTTCTGCTGTTAGCTCGCTTCTGCTGTTAGCTCGCTTCTGACGTTAGCTCGCTTCTGACGTTAGCTCGCTTCTGCTGTTAACTCGCTTCTGACGTTAGCTCGCTTCTGACGTTAGCTCGCTTCTGCTGTTAGCTCGCTTCTGACGTTAGCTCACTTCTGACGTTAGCTCACTTCTGCTGTTAGCTCGCTTCTGACGTTAACTAGCTTCAGACGTTAGCTCACTTCTGACGTAAGCTCACTTCTGACGTTAGCTCACTTCTGCTGTTAGCTCGCTTCTGACGTTAGCTCGCTTCTGACGTTAGCTCCCTTCTGACGTTAGCTCGCTTCTGCTGTTAACTCGCTTCTGCTCGCTTCTGACGTTAGATTGCTTCTGACGTTAGCTCGCTTCTGCTGTTAGCTCGCTTCTGCTCGCTTCTGACGTTAGCTCGCTTCTGCTGTTAGCTCGCTTCTGCTGTTAGCTCGCTTCTGCTGTTAGCTCGCTTCTGACGTTAGCTTGCTTCTGCTGTTAGCTCGCTTCTGCTCGCTTCTGACGTTAGCTCGCTTCTGCTGTTAGCTCGCTTCTGACGTTAGCTCGCTTCTGACGTTAGCTCGCTTCTGACGTTAGCTCACTTCTGCTGTTAGCTCGCTTCTGACGTTAGCGCGCTTCTGCTCTTAGCTCGCTTCTGACGTAAGCTCACTTCTGATGTTAGCTCACTTCTGCTGTTAGCTCGCTTCTGATTTTAACTCGCTTCTGCTCTTGGCTCGCTTCTGACGTTAGCTCACTTCTGACGTTAGCTCACTTCTGACGTTAGCTCACTTCTGACGTTAGCTCACTTCTGCTGTTAGCTCACTTCTGACGTTAGCTCACTTCTTCTGTTAGCTCACTTCTGACTTTAGCTCACTTCTGCTGTTAGCTCGCTTCTGACGATAGCTCACTTCTGCTGTTAGGTCACTTCTGACCTTAGCTCGCTTCTGACGTTAGCTCACTTCTGACGTTAGCTCACTTCTGACGTTAGCTGGCTTCTGACGTTAGCTCACTTCTGCTGTTAGCTCGCTTCTGACCTTAGCTCGCTTCTGACGTTATCTGGCTTCTGACGTTAGCTCGCTTTTGCTGTTAGCTGGCTTCTGACGTTAGCTCGCTTCTGCTGTTAGCTTGCTTCTGACGTTAGCTCGCTTCTGACGTTAGCTCGCTTCTGCTGTTAGCTCACTTCTGACGTTAGCTCACTTCTGACGTTAGCTCACTTCTGACGTTACTGCTGTTAGCTCGCTTCTGACGTTAGCTCGCTTCTGACGTTAGCTCGCTTCTGACGTTAGCTCACTTCTGCTGTTAGCTCGCTTCTGAAGTTAGCTCGCTTCTGACGTTAGCGCGCTTCTGCTTTTAGCTCGCTTCTGCTCTTAGCTCGCTTCTGCTGTTAGCTCGCTTCTGACGTTAGCTCACTTCTGCTGTTAGCTCACTTCTCTAGTTAGCTCACTTCTGCTGTTAGCTCGCTTCTGACGTTGGCTAACTTCTGACGTTAGCTCACTTCTGACGTTAGCTCACTTCTGCTGTTAGCTCGCTTCTGACGTTAACTGGCTTCAGACGTTAGCTCACTTCTGCTGTTAGCTCGCTTCTGACGATAGCTCACTTCTGCTGTTAGCTCACTTCTGACCTTAGCTCGCTTCTGACGTTAGCTCACTTCTGCTGTTAGCTCGCTTCTGACCTTAGCTCGCTTCTGACGTTAGCTGGCTTCTGACGTTAGCTCGCTTCTGCTGTTAGCTGGCTTCTGACGTTAGCTCGCTTCTGCTGTTAGCTTGCTTCTGACGTTAGCTCGCTTCTGACGTTAGCTCGCTTCTGCTGTTAGCTCACTTCTGACGTTAGCTCACTTCTGACGTTAGCTCACTTCTGACGTTACTGCTGTTAGCTCGCTTCTGACGTTAGCTCGCTTCTGACGTTAGCTCGCTTCTGACGTTAGCTCACTTCTGCTGTTAGCTCGCTTCTGACGTTAGCTCGCTTCTGACGTTAGCGCGCTTCTGACGTCAGCTCACTTCTGACGTTAGCTCGCTTCTGCTTTTAGCTCGCTTCTGCTGTTAGCTCGCTTCTGCTGTTAGCTCGCTTCTGCTGTTAGCTCGCTTCTGACGTTAGCTCGCTTCTGCTTTTAGCTCGCTTCTGACGTTAACTGGCTTCAGACGTTAGCTCGCTTCTGACGTTAGCTCACTTCTGACGTTAGCTCACTTCTGACGTTAGCTCACTTCTGACGTTAGCTCACTTCTGACGTTAGCTCACTTCTGACGTTAGCTCACTTCTGACGTTAGCTCACTTCTGCTGTTAGCTGGCTTCTGACGTTAGCTCGCTTCTGCTGTTAGCTGGCTTCTGACGTTAGCTCGCTTCTGACGTTAGCTGGCTTCTGACGTTAGCTCACTTCTGCTGTTAGCTCGCTTCTGACCTTAGCTCGCTTCTGACGTTAGCTGGCTTCTGACGTTAGCTCGCTTCTGCTGTTAGCTGGCTTCTGACGTTAGCTCGCTTCTGCTGTTAGCTGGCTTCTGACGTTAGCTCGCTTCTGACGTTAGCTGGCTTCTGACGTTAGCTCACTTCTGCTGTTAGCTCGCTTCTGACCTTAGCTCGCTTCTGACGTTAGCTGGCTTCTGACGTTAGCTCGCTTCTGCTGTTAGCTGGCTTCTGACGTTAGCTCGCTTCTGCTGTTAGCTTGCTTCTGACGTTAGCTCGCTTCTGACGATAGCTCACTTCTGCTGTTAGCTCACTTCTGACCTTAGCTCGCTTCTGACGTTAGCTCACTTCTGACGTTAGCTGGCTTCTGACGTTAGCTCACTTCTGCTGTTAGCTCACTTCTGACGTTAGCTCACTTCTGCTGTTAGCTCACTTCTGACGTTAGCTCACTTCTTCTGTTAGCTCACTTCTGACTTTAGCTCACTTCTGCTGTTAGCTCGCTTCTGACGATAGCTCACTTCTGCTGTTAGGTCACTTCTGACCTTAGCTCGCTTCTGACGTTAGCTCACTTCTGACGTTAGCTCACTTCTGACGTTAGCTGGCTTCTGACGTTAGCTCACTTCTGCTGTTAGCTCGCTTCTGACCTTAGCTCGCTTCTGACGTTATCTGGCTTCTGACGTTAGCTCGCTTTTGCTGTTAGCTGGCTTCTGACGTTAGCTCGCTTCTGCTGTTAGCTTGCTTCTGACGTTAGCTCGCTTCTGACGTTAGCTCGCTTCTGCTGTTAGCTCACTTCTGACGTTAGCTCACTTCTGACGTTAGCTCACTTCTGACGTTACTGCTGTTAGCTCGCTTCTGACGTTAGCTCGCTTCTGACGTTAGCTCGCTTCTGACGTTAGCTCACTTCTGCTGTTAGCTCGCTTCTGAAGTTAGCTCGCTTCTGACGTTAGCGCGCTTCTGCTTTTAGCTCGCTTCTGCTCTTAGCTCGCTTCTGCTGTTAGCTCGCTTCTGACGTTAGCTCACTTCTGCTGTTAGCTCACTTCTCTAGTTAGCTCACTTCTGCTGTTAGCTCGCTTCTGACGTTGGCTAACTTCTGACGTTAGCTCACTTCTGACGTTAGCTCACTTCTGCTGTTAGCTCGCTTCTGACGTTAACTGGCTTCAGACGTTAGCTCACTTCTGCTGTTAGCTCGCTTCTGACGATAGCTCACTTCTGCTGTTAGCTCACTTCTGACCTTAGCTCGCTTCTGACGTTAGCTCACTTCTGCTGTTAGCTCGCTTCTGACCTTAGCTCGCTTCTGACGTTAGCTGGCTTCTGACGTTAGCTCGCTTCTGCTGTTAGCTGGCTTCTGACGTTAGCTCGCTTCTGCTGTTAGCTTGCTTCTGACGTTAGCTCGCTTCTGACGTTAGCTCGCTTCTGCTGTTAGCTCACTTCTGACGTTAGCTCACTTCTGACGTTAGCTCACTTCTGACGTTACTGCTGTTAGCTCGCTTCTGACGTTAGCTCGCTTCTGACGTTAGCTCGCTTCTGACGTTAGCTCACTTCTGCTGTTAGCTCGCTTCTGACGTTAGCTCGCTTCTGACGTTAGCGCGCTTCTGACGTCAGCTCACTTCTGACGTTAGCTCGCTTCTGCTTTTAGCTCGCTTCTGCTGTTAGCTCGCTTCTGCTGTTAGCTCGCTTCTGCTGTTAGCTCGCTTCTGACGTTAGCTCGCTTCTGCTTTTAGCTCGCTTCTGACGTTAACTGGCTTCAGACGTTAGCTCGCTTCTGACGTTAGCTCACTTCTGACGTTAGCTCACTTCTGACGTTAGCTCACTTCTGACGTTAGCTCACTTCTGACGTTAGCTCACTTCTGACGTTAGCTCACTTCTGACGTTAGCTCACTTCTGCTGTTAGCTGGCTTCTGACGTTAGCTCGCTTCTGCTGTTAGCTGGCTTCTGACGTTAGCTCGCTTCTGACGTTAGCTGGCTTCTGACGTTAGCTCACTTCTGCTGTTAGCTCGCTTCTGACCTTAGCTCGCTTCTGACGTTAGCTGGCTTCTGACGTTAGCTCGCTTCTGCTGTTAGCTGGCTTCTGACGTTAGCTCGCTTCTGCTGTTAGCTGGCTTCTGACGTTAGCTCGCTTCTGACGTTAGCTGGCTTCTGACGTTAGCTCACTTCTGCTGTTAGCTCGCTTCTGACCTTAGCTCGCTTCTGACGTTAGCTGGCTTCTGACGTTAGCTCGCTTCTGCTGTTAGCTGGCTTCTGACGTTAGCTCGCTTCTGCTGTTAGCTTGCTTCTGACGTTAGCTCGCTTCTGACGATAGCTCACTTCTGCTGTTAGCTCACTTCTGACCTTAGCTCGCTTCTGACGTTAGCTCACTTCTGACGTTAGCTGGCTTCTGACGTTAGCTCACTTCTGCTGTTAGCTCGCTTCTGACCTTAGCTCGCTTCTGACGTTAGCTGGCTTCTGACGTTAGCTCGCTTCTGCTGTTAGCTGGCTTCTGACGTTAGCTCGCTTCTGCTGTTAGCTTGCTTCTGACGTTAGCTCGCTTCTGACGTTAGCTCGCTTCTGCTGTTAGCTCACTTCTGACGTTAGCTCACTTCTGACGTTAGCTCACTTCTGACGTTACTGCTGTTAGCTCGCTTCTGACGTTAGCTCGCTTCTGACGTTAGCTCGCTTCTGACGTTAGCTCGCTTCTGACGTTAGCTCGCTTCTGCTGTTAGCTCGCTTCTGACGTTAACTGGCTTCAGACGTTAGCTCGCTTCTGACGTTAGCTCGCTTCTGATTTTAACTCGCTTCTGCTCTTGGCTCGCTTCTGACGTTAGCTCACTTCTGACGTTAGCTCACTTCTGACGTTAGCTCACTTCTGACGTTAGCTCACTTCTGCTGTTAGCTCACTTCTGACGTTAGCTCACTTCTTCTGTTAGCTCACTTCTGACTTTAGCTCACTTCTGCTGTTAGCTCGCTTCTGACGATAGCTCACTTCTGCTGTTAGGTCACTTCTGACCTTAGCTCGCTTCTGACGTTAGCTCACTTCTGACGTTAGCTCACTTCTGACGTTAGCTGGCTTCTGACGTTAGCTCACTTCTGCTGTTAGCTCGCTTCTGACCTTAGCTCGCTTCTGACGTTATCTGGCTTCTGACGTTAGCTCGCTTCTGCTGTTAGCTGGCTTCTGACGTTAGCTCGCTTCTGCTGTTAGCTTGCTTCTGACGTTAGCTCGCTTCTGACGATAGCTCACTTCTGCTGTTAGCTCACTTCTGACCTTAGCTCGCTTCTGACGTTAGCTCACTTCTGACGTTAGCTGGCTTCTGACGTTAGCTCACTTCTGCTGTTAGCTCGCTTCTGACCTTAGCTCGCTTCTGACGTTAGCTGGCTTCTGACGTTAGCTCGCTTCTGCTGTTAGCTGGCTTCTGACGTTAGCTCGCTTCTGCTGTTAGCTTGCTTCTGACGTTAGCTCGCTTCTGACGTTAGCTCGCTTCTGCTGTTAGCTCACTTCTGACGTTAGCTCACTTCTGACGTTAGCTCACTTCTGACGTTACTGCTGTTAGCTCGCTTCTGACGTTAGCTCGCTTCTGACGTTAGCTCGCTTCTGACGTTAGCTCGCTTCTGACGTTAGCTCGCTTCTGCTGTTAGCTCGCTTCTGACGTTAACTGGCTTCAGACGTTAGCTCGCTTCTGACGTTAGCTCGCTTCTGATTTTAACTCGCTTCTGCTCTTGGCTCGCTTCTGACGTTAGCTCACTTCTGACGTTAGCTCACTTCTGACGTTAGCTCACTTCTGACGTTAGCTCACTTCTGCTGTTAGCTCACTTCTGACGTTAGCTCACTTCTTCTGTTAGCTCACTTCTGACTTTAGCTCACTTCTGCTGTTAGCTCGCTTCTGACGATAGCTCACTTCTGCTGTTAGGTCACTTCTGACCTTAGCTCGCTTCTGACGTTAGCTCACTTCTGACGTTAGCTCACTTCTGACGTTAGCTGGCTTCTGACGTTAGCTCACTTCTGCTGTTAGCTCGCTTCTGACCTTAGCTCGCTTCTGACGTTATCTGGCTTCTGACGTTAGCTCGCTTCTGCTGTTAGCTGGCTTCTGACGTTAGCTCGCTTCTGCTGTTAGCTTGCTTCTGACGTTAGCTCGCTTCTGACGTTAGCTCGCTTCTGCTGTTAGCTCACTTCTGACGTTAGCTCACTTCTGACGTTAGCTCACTTCTGACGTTACTGCTGTTAGCTCGCTTCTGACGTTAGCTCGCTTCTGACGTTAGCTCGCTTCTGACGTTAGCTCACTTCTGCTGTTAGCTCGCTTCTGAAGTTAGCTCGCTTCTGACGTTAGCGCGCTTCTGCTTTTAGCTCGCTTCTGCTCTTAGCTCGCTTCTGCTGTTAGCTCGCTTCTGACGTTAGCTCACTTCTGCTGTTAGCTCACTTCTCTAGTTAGCTCACTTCTGCTGTTAGCTCGCTTCTGACGTTGGCTAACTTCTGACGTTAGCTCACTTCTGACGTTAGCTCACTTCTGCTGTTAGCTCGCTTCTGACGTTAGCTCACTTCTGCTGTTAGCTCGCTTCTGACGATAGCTCACTTCTGCTGTTAGCTCACTTCTGACCTTAGCTCGCTTCTGACGTTAGCTCACTTCTGCTGTTAGCTCGCTTCTGACCTTAGCTCGCTTCTGACGTTAGCTGGCTTCTGACGTTAGCTCGCTTCTGCTGTTAGCTGGCTTCTGACGTTAGCTCGCTTCTGCTGTTAGCTTGCTTCTGACGTTAGCTCGCTTCTGACGTTAGCTCGCTTCTGCTGTTAGCTCACTTCTGACGTTAGCTCACTTCTGACGTTAGCTCACTTCTGACGTTACTGCTGTTAGCTCGCTTCTGACGTTAGCTCGCTTCTGACGTTAGCTCGCTTCTGACGTTAGCTCACTTCTGCTGTTAGCTCGCTTCTGACGTTAGCTCGCTTCTGACGTTAGCGCGCTTCTGACGTCAGCTCACTTCTGACGTTAGCTCGCTTCTGCTTTTAGCTCGCTTCTGCTGTTAGCTCGCTTCTGCTGTTAGCTCGCTTCTGCTGTTAGCTCGCTTCTGACGTTAGCTCGCTTCTGCTTTTAGCTCGCTTCTGACGTTAACTGGCTTCAGACGTTAGCTCGCTTCTGACGTTAGCTCACTTCTGACGTTAGCTCACTTCTGACGTTAGCTCACTTCTGACGTTAGCTCACTTCTGACGTTAGCTCGCTTCTGACGTTAGCTCACTTCTGCTGTTAGCTGGCTTCTGACGTTAGCTCGCTTCTGCTGTTAGCTGGCTTCTGACGTTAGCTCGCTTCTGACGTTAGCTGGCTTCTGACGTTAGCTCACTTCTGCTGTTAGCTCGCTTCTGACCTTAGCTCGCTTCTGACGTTAGCTGGCTTCTGACGTTAGCTCGCTTCTGCTGTTAGCTGGCTTCTGACGTTAGCTCGCTTCTGCTGTTAGCTGGCTTCTGACGTTAGCTCGCTTCTGACGTTAGCTGGCTTCTGACGTTAGCTCACTTCTGCTGTTAGCTCGCTTCTGACCTTAGCTCGCTTCTGACGTTAGCTGGCTTCTGACGTTAGCTCGCTTCTGCTGTTAGCTGGCTTCTGACGTTAGCTCGCTTCTGCTGTTAGCTTGCTTCTGACGTTAGCTCGCTTCTGACGATAGCTCACTTCTGCTGTTAGCTCACTTCTGACCTTAGCTCGCTTCTGACGTTAGCTCACTTCTGACGTTAGCTGGCTTCTGACGTTAGCTCACTTCTGCTGTTAGCTCGCTTCTGACCTTAGCTCGCTTCTGACGTTAGCTGGCTTCTGACGTTAGCTCGCTTCTGCTGTTAGCTGGCTTCTGACGTTAGCTCGCTTCTGCTGTTAGCTTGCTTCTGACGTTAGCTCGCTTCTGACGTTAGCTCGCTTCTGCTGTTAGCTCACTTCTGACGTTAGCTCACTTCTGACGTTAGCTCACTTCTGACGTTACTGCTGTTAGCTCGCTTCTGACGTTAGCTCGCTTCTGACGTTAGCTCGCTTCTGACGTTAGCTCGCTTCTGACGTTAGCTCGCTTCTGCTGTTAGCTCGCTTCTGACGTTAACTGGCTTCAGACGTTAGCTCGCTTCTGACGTTAGCTCGCTTCTGACGTTAGCTCGCTTCTGCTGTTAGCTCGCTTCTGACGTTAGCTCGCTTCTGACGTTAGCTCGCTTCTGCTGTTAACTCGCTTCTGACGTTAGCTCGCTTCTGACGTTAGCTCGCTTCTGACGTTAGCTCGCTTCTGCTGTTAGCTCGCTTCTGATGTTAACTCGCTTCTGCTCTTGGCTCGCTTCTGACGTTAGCTCACTTCTGACGTTACTGCTGTTAGCTCGCTTCTGACGTTAGCTCGCTTCTGACGTTAGCTCGCTTCTGACGTTAGCTCGCTTCTGACGTTAGCTCGCTTCTGCTGTTAGCTCGCTTCTGACGTTAACTGGCTTCAGACGTTAGCTCGCTTCTGACGTTAGCTCGCTTCTGACGTTAGCTCGCTTCTGCTGTTAGCTCGCTTCTGACGTTAGCTCGCTTCTGACGTTAGCTCGCTTCTGCTGTTAACTCGCTTCTGACGTTAGCTCGCTTCTGACGTTAGCTCGCTTCTGACGTTAGCTCGCTTCTGCTGTTAGCTCGCTTCTGATGTTAACTCGCTTCTGCTCTTGGCTCGCTTCTGACGTTAGCTCACTTCTGACGTTAGCTCACTTCTGCTGTTAGCTCACTTCTGACGTTAGCTCACTTCTGACGTTAGCTCACTTCTGACGTTAGCTCACTTCTGACGTTAGCTCACTTCTGCTGTTAGCTCACTACTGCTGTTAGCTCGCTTCTGACGTTAGCTCACTTCTGCTGTTAGCTCGCTTCTGACGATAGCTCACTTCTGCTGTTAGCTCACTTCTGCTGTTAGCTCACTTCTGACTTTAGCTCACTTCTGACGTTAGCTCAGTTCTGCTGTTAGCTCGCTTCTGACGATAGCTCACTTCTGCTGTTAGCTCCCTTCTGACCTTAGCTCGCTTCTGACGTTAGCTCACTTCTGACGTTAGCTCACTTCTGACGTTAGCTGGCTTCTGACGTTAGCTCACTTCTGCTGTTAGCTCGCTTCTGACCTTAGCTCGCTTCTGACGTTAGCTGGCTTCTGACGTTAGCTCGCTTCTGCTGTTAGCTGGCTTCTGACGTTAGCTCGCTTCTGCTGTTAGCTTGCTTCTGACGTTAGCTCGCTTCTGACGTTAGCTCGCTTCTGCTGTTAGCTCACTTCTGACGTTAGCTCGCTTCTGACGTTACTGCTGTTAGCTCGCTTCTGACGTTAGCTCGCTTCTGACGTTAGCCCGCTTCTGATGTTAGCTCACTTCTGCTGTTAGCTCGCTTCTGACGTTAGCTCGCTTCTGACGCTAGCGCGCTTCTGACGTCAGCTCACTTCTCAAGTTAGCTCACTTCTCAAGTTAGCTCACTTCTGCTGTTAGCTCGCTTCTGACGTTGGCTAACTTCTGAAGTTAGCTCACTTCTGACGTTAGCTCACTTCTGCTGTTAGCTCGCTTCTGACGTTAACTGGCTTCAGACGTTAGCTCACTTCTGACGTTAGCTCGCTTCTGACGTTAGCTCGCTTCTGCTGTTAGCTCGCTTCTGACGTTAGCTCGCTTCTGACGTTAGCTCGCTTCTGACGTTAGCTCGCTTCTGCTGTTAACTCGCTTCTGACGTTAGCTCGCTTCTGCTGTTAACTCGCTTCTGACGTTAGCTCGCTTCTGACGTTAGCTCGCTTCTGACGTTAGCTCGCTTCTGCTGTTAGCACGCTTCTGACGTTAGCTCGCTTCTGACGTTAGCTCACTTCTGACGTTAGCTCACTTCTGCTGTTAGCTCGCTTCTGACGTTAACTGGCTTCAGACGTTAGCTCACTTCTGACGTTAGCTCACTTCTGCTGTTAGCTCGCTTCTGACGTTAGCTCGCTTCTGACGTTAGCTCACTTCTGACGTTAGCTAGCTTCTGCTGTTAACTCGCTTCTGCTCGCTTCTGACGTTAGCTTGCTTCTGACGTTAGCTCGCTTCTGCTGTTAGCTCGCTTCTGCTGTTAGCTCGCTTCTGCTGTTAGCTCGCTTCTGCTGTTAGCTCGCTTCTGACGTTAGCTCGCTTCTGCTGTTAGCTCGCTTCTGCTCGCTTCTGACGTTAGCTCGCTTCTGCTGTTAGCTCGCTTCTGCTGTTAGCTCGCTTCTGACGTTAGCTCGCTTCTGACGTTAGCTCGCTTCTGACGTTAGCTCACTTCTGCTGTTAGCTCGCTTCTGACGTTAGCACGCTTCTGCTCTTAGCTCGCTTCTGCTCTTAGCTCGCTTCTGACGTTAGCTCACTTCTGACGTTAGCTCACTTCTGCTGTTAGCTCGCTTCTGATGTTAACTCGCTTCTGCTCTTGGCTCGCTTCTGACGTTAGCTCACTTCTGACGTTAGCTCACTTCTGCTGTTAGCTCACTTCTGACCTTAGCTCGCTTCTGACGTTAGCTCACTTCTGACGTTAGCTCACTTCTGACGTTAGCTGGCTTCTGACGTTAGCTCACTTCTGCTGTTAGCTCGCTTCTGACCTTAGCTCGCTTCTGACGTTAGCTGGCTTCTGACGTTAGCTCGCTTCTGCTGTTAGCTGGCTTCTGACGTTAGCTCGCTTCTGCTGTTAGCTTGCTTCTGACGTTAGCTCGCTTCTGACGTTAGCTCGCTTCTGCTGTTAGCTCACTTCTGACGTTAGCTCGCTTCTGACGTTACTGCTGTTAGCTCGCTTCTGACGTTAGCTCGCTTCTGACGTTGGCCCGCTTCTGACGTTAGCTCACTTCTGCTGTTAGCTCGCTTCTGACGTTAGCTCGCTTCTGACGCTAGCGCGCTTCTGACGTCAGCTCACTTCTGACGTTAGCTCGCTTCTGCTTTTAGCTCGCTTCTGCTGTTAGCTCGCTTCTGCTGTTAGCTCGCTTCTGACGTTAGCTCGCTTCTGACGTTAGCTCACTTCTCAAGTTAGCTCACTTCTCAAGTTAGCTCACTTCTGCTGTTAGCTCGCTTCTGACGTTGGCTAACTTCTGAAGTTAGCTCACTTCTGACGTTAGCTCACTTCTGCTGTTAGCTCGCTTCTGACGTTAACTGGCTTCAGACGTTAGCTCACTTCTGACGTTAGCTCGCTTCTGACGTTAGCTCGCTTCTGCTGTTAGCTCGCTTCTGACGTTAGCTCGCTTCTGACGTTAGCTCGCTTCTGCTGTTAACTCGCTTCTGACGTTAGCTCGCTTCTGCTGTTAACTCGCTTCTGACGTTAGCTCGCTTCTGACGTTAGCTCGCTTCTGACGTTAGCTCGCTTCTGCTGTTAGCACGCTTCTGACGTTAGCTCGCTTCTGACGTTAGCTCACTTCTGACGTTAGCTCACTTCTGCTGTTAGCTCGCTTCTGACATTAACTGGCTTCAGACGTTAGCTCACTTCTGACGTTAGCTCACTTCTGCTGTTAGCTCGCTTCTGACGTTAGCTCGCTTCTGACGTTAGCTCACTTCTGACGTTAGCTAGCTTCTGCTGTTAACTCGCTTCTGCTCGCTTCTGACGTTAGCTTGCTTCTGACGTTAGCTCGCTTCTGCTGTTAGCTCGCTTCTGCTGTTAGCTCGCTTCTGCTGTTAGCTCGCTTCTGCTGTTAGCTCGCTTCTGACGTTAGCTCGCTTCTGCTGTTAGCTCGCTTCTGCTCGCTTCTGACGTTAGCTCGCTTCTGCTGTTAGCTCGCTTCTGCTGTTAGCTCGCTTCTGACGTTAGCTCGCTTCTGACGTTAGCTCGCTTCTGACGTTAGCTCACTTCTGCTGATAGCTCGCTTCTGACGTTAGCGCGCTTCTGCTCTTAGCTCGCTTCTGACGTTAGCTCACTTCTGACGTCAGCTCACTTCTGCTGTTAGCTCGCTTCTGACGTTAGCGCGCTTCTGCTCTTAGCTCGCTTCTGACGTTAGCTCACTTCTGACGTCAGCTCACTTCTGCTGTTAGCTCGCTTCTGACGTTAGCTCACTTCTGACGTTAGCTCACTTCTGCTGTTAGCTCACTTCTGACGTTAGCTCACTTCTGACGTTAGCTCACTTCTGCTGTTAGCTCACTTCTGCTGTTAGCTCACTTCTGACGTTAGCTCACTTCTGCTGTTAGCTCACTTCTGACTTTAGCTCACTTCTGACGTTAGCTCACTTCTGCTCTTAGCTCGCTTCTGACGTTAGCTCACTTCTGACGTTAGCTCACTTCTGCTGTTAGCTCGCTTCTGATGTTAACTCGCTTCTGCTCTTGGCTCGCTTCTGACGTTAGCTCACTTCTGACGTTAGCTCACTTCTGCTGTTAGCTCACTTCTGACGTTAGCTCACTTCTGACGTTAGCTCACTTCTGCTGTTAGCTCACTTCTGCTGTTAGCTCACTTCTGACGTTAGCTTACTTCTGCTGTTAGCTCACTTCTGACTTTAGCTCACTTCTGACGTTAGCTCACTTCTGCTGTTAGCTCACTTCTGACCTTAGCTCGCTTCTGACGTTAGCTCACTCCTGACGTTAGCTAATTTCTGACGTTAGCTGGCTTCTGACGTTAGCTCACTTCTGCTGTTAGCTCGCTTCTGACCTTAGCTCGCTTCTGACGTTAGCTGGCTTCTGACGTTAGCTCGCTTCTGCTGTTAGCTGGCTTCTGACGTTAGCTCGCTTCTGCTGTTAGCTTACTTCTGACGTTAGCTCGCTTGTGCTGTTAGCTGGCTTCTGACGTTAGCTCACTTCTGCTGTTAGCTCGCTTCTGCTGTTAGCTCGCTTCTGACGTTAGCTCGCTTCTGACGTTAGCGCGCTTCTGACGTCAGCTCACTACTGACGTTAGCTCGCTTCTGCTTTTAGCTCGCTTCTGCTGTTAGCTCGCTTCTGACGTTAGCTCACTTCTGCTGTTAGCTCACTTCTCAAGTTAGCTCACTTCTGCTGTTAGCTCGCTTCTGACGTTGGCTAACTTCTGACGTTAGCTCACTTCTCAAGTTAGCTCACTTCTGCTGTTAGCTCGCTTCTGACGTTGGCTAACTTCTGACGTTCGCTCACTTCTGACGTTAGCTCACTTCTGCTGTTAGCTCGCTTCTGACGTTAACTGGCTTCAGACGTTAGCTCACTTCTGACGTTAGCTCGCTTCTGACGTTAGCTCACTTCTGCTGTTAGCTCGCTTCTGATGTTAACTCGCTTCTGCTCTTGGCTCGCTTCTGACGTTAGCTCGCTTCTGACGTTAGCTCACTTCTGCTGTTAGCTCACTTCTGACGTTAGCTCACTTCTGACGTTAGCTCACTTCTGCTGTTAGCTCACTTCTGCTGTTAGCTCACTTCTGCTGTTAGCTCGCTTCTGACGTTAGCTCACTTCTGACTTTAGCTCACTTCTGACGTTAGCTCACTTCTGCTGTTAGCTCGCATCTGACGTTAGCTCACTTCTGACCTTAGCTCGCTTCTGACGTTAGCTCACTTCTGACGTTAGCTCACTTCGGACGTTAGCTGGCTTCTGACGTTAGCTCACTTCTGCTGTTAGCTCGCTTCTGACCTTAGCTCGCTTCTGACGTTAGCTGGCTTCTGACGTTAGCTCGCTTCTGCTGTTAGCTGGCTTCTGACGTTAGCTCGCTTCTGCTGTTAGCTTGCTTCTGACGTTAGCTCGCTTCTGACGTTAGTTCGCTTCTGCTTTTAGCTCACTTCTGACATTAGCTCACTTCTGACGTTACTGCTGTTAGCTCGCTTCTGACGTTAGCTCACTTCTGACGTTAGCGCACTTCTGACGTCAGCTCACTTCTGCTGTTAGCTCGCTTCTGCTTTTAGCTCGCTTCTGCTGTTAGCTCGCTTCTGCTGTTTGCTCGCTTCTGACGTTAGCTCACTTCTGCTGTTAGCTCACTTCTCAAGTTAGCTCACTTCTGCTGTTAGCTCGCTTCTGACGTTGGCTAACTTCTGACGTTAGCTCACTTCTGACGTTAGCTCACTTCTGCTGTTAGCTCGCTTCTGACGTTAACTGGCTTCAGACGTTAGCTCACTTCTGACGTTAGCTCGCTTCTGACGTTAGCTCGCTTCTGCTGTTAGCTCGCTTCTGACGTTAGCTCGCTTCTGACGTTAGCTCGCTTCTGCTGTTAACTCGCTTCTGACGTTAGCTCGCTTCTGACGTTAGCTCGCTTCTGACGTTAGCTCGCTTCTGCTGTTAACTCGCTTCTGACGTTAGCTCGCTTCTGCTGTTAGCTCGCTTCTGACGTTAGCTCACTTCTGACGTTAGCTCACTTCTGCTGTTAGCTCGCTTCTGACGTTAACTGGCTTCAGACGTTAGCTCACTTCTGACGTTAGCTCACTTCTGACGTTAGCTCACTTCTGCTGTTAGCTCGCTTCTGACGTTAGCTCACTTCTGATGTTAGCTCGCTTCTGCTGTTAACTCGCTTCTGCTCGCTTCTGACGTTAGCTCGCTTCTGACGTTAGCTCGCTTCTGACGTTAGCTCGCTTCTGCTGTTAGCTCGCTTCTGCTCGCTTCTGACGTTAGCTTGTTTCTGCTGTTAGCTCGCTTCTGCTCGCTTCTGCTGTTAGCTCGCTTCTGATGTTAGCTCGCTTCTGATGTTAGCTCGCTTCTGCTGTTAGCTCGCTTCTGCCGTTAGCTCGCTTCTGACGTTAGCTTGCTTCTGCTCGCTTCTGACGTTAGCTCGCTTCTGACGTTAGCTCGCTTCTGCTGTTAGCTCGCTTCTGACGTTAGCTCGCTTCTGACGTTAGCTCACTTCTGACGTTAGCTCGCTTCTGCCGTTAGCTCGCTTCTGACGTTAGCTTGCTTCTGCTCGCTTCTGACGTTGGCTCGCTTCTGACGTTGGCTCGCTTCTGCTGTTAGCTCGCTTCTGCTGTTAGCTCGCTTCTGACGTTAGCTCGCTTCTGACGTTAGCTCACTTCTGCTGTTAGCTCGCTTCTGACGTTAGCGCGCTTCTGCTCTTAGCTCGCTTCTGACTTTAGCTCGCTTCTGATGTTAACTCGCTTCTGCTCTTGGCTCGCTTCTGACGTTAGCGCACTTCTGACGTTAGCTCACTTCTGCTGTTAGCTCACTTCTGATGTTAGCTCACTTCTGACTTTAGCTCACTTCTGACTTTAGCTCACTTCTGACGTTAGCTCACTTCTGCTGTTAGCTCACTTCTGCTGTTAGCTCACTTCTGACGTTAGCTCACTTCTGCTGTTAGCTCGCTTCTGACGTTAGCTCACTTCTGACTTTAGCTCACTTCTGACGTTAGCTCACTTCTGCTGTTAGCTCGCTTCTGACGATAGCTCACTTCTTCTGTTAGCTCACTTCTGACCTTAGCTCGCTTCTGACGTTAGCTCACTTCTGCTGTTAGCTCGCTTCTGACCTTAGCTCGCTTCTGACGTTAGCTGGCTTCTGACGTTAGCTCGCTTCTGCTGTTAGCTGGCTTCTGACGTTAGCTCGCTTCTGCTGTTAGCTTGCTTCTGACGTTAGCTCGCTTCTGACGTTAGCTCGCTTCTGCTGTTAGCTCACTTCTGACATTAGCTCACTTCTGACGTTAGCTCACTTCTGACGTTACTGCTGTTAGCTCGCTTCTGACGTTAGCTCGCTTCTGACGTTAGCTCGCTTCTGACGTTAGCTCACTTCTGCTGTTAGCTCGCTTCTGACGTTAGCTCGCTTCTGACGTTAGCGCGCTTCTGACGTCAGCTCACTTCTGACGTTAGCTCGCTTCTGCTTTTAGCTCGCTTCTGCTGTTAGCTCGCTTCTGACGTTAGCTCGCTTCTGCTTTTAGCTCGCTTCTGACGTTAACTGGCTTCAGACGTTAGCTCACTTCTGATGTTAGCTCGCTTCTGACGTTAGCCTGCTACTGCTGTTAGCTCGCTTCTGACGTTAGCTCGCTTCTGCTGTTAGCTCGCTTCTGATGTTAGCTCGCTTCTGATGTTAGCTCGCTTCTGCTGTTAGCTCGCTTCTGCCGTTAGCTCGCTTCTGCCGTTAGCTCGCTTCTGACGTTAGCTTGCTTCTGCTCGCTTCTGACGTTAGCTCGCTTCTGACGTTAGCTCGCTTCTGCTGTTAACTCGATTCTGACGTTAGCTCGCTTCTGATGTTAGCTCGCTTCTGACGTTAGCTCGCTTCTGCTGTTAACTCGCTTCTGACGTTAGCTCGCTTCTGACGTTAGCTCGCTTCTGCTGTTAGCTCGCTTCTGATGTTAACTCGCTTCTGCTCTTGGCTCGCTTCTGACGTTAGCTCACTTCTGACGTTAGCTCACTTCTGACGTTAGCTCACTTCTGACGTTAGCTCACTTCTGCTGTTAGCTCACTTCTGCTGTTAGCTCACTTCTGACGTTAGCTCACTACTGCTCTTAGCTCGCTTCTGACGTTAGCTCACTTCTGCTGTTAGCTCGCTTCTGACGATAGCTCACTTCTGCTGTTAGCTCACTTCTGACTTTAGCTCGCTTCTGACGTTAGCTCACTTCTGCTGTTAGCTCGCTTCTGACGATAGCTCGCTTCTGACGTTAGCTGGCTTCTGACGTTAGCTGGCTTCTGACGTTAGCTCGCTTCTGCTGTTAGCTGGCTTCTGACGTTAGCTCGCTTCTGCTGTTAGCTGGCTTCTGACGTTAGCTCGCTTCTGACGTTAGCTGGCTTCTGACGTTAGCTCACTTCTGCTGTTAGCTCGCTTCTGACCTTAGCTCGCTTCTGACGTTAGCTGGCTTCTGACGTTAGCTCGCTTCTGCTGTTAGCTGGCTTCTGACGTTAGCTCGCTTCTGCTGTTAGCTTGCTTCTGACGTTAGCTCGCTTCTGACGATAGCTCACTTCTGCTGTTAGCTCACTTCTGACCTTAGCTCGCTTCTGACGTTAGCTCACTTCTGACGTTAGCTGGCTTCTGACGTTAGCTCACTTCTGCTGTTAGCTCGCTTCTGACCTTAGCTCGCTTCTGACGTTAGCTGGCTTCTGACGTTAGCTCGCTTCTGCTGTTAGCTGGCTTCTGACGTTAGCTCGCTTCTGCTGTTAGCTTGCTTCTGACGTTAGCTCGCTTCTGACGTTAGCTCGCTTCTGCTGTTAGCTCACTTCTGACGTTAGCTCACTTCTGACGTTAGCTCACTTCTGACGTTACTGCTGTTAGCTCGCTTCTGACGTTAGCTCGCTTCTGACGTTAGCTCGCTTCTGACGTTAGCTCGCTTCTGACGTTAGCTCGCTTCTGCTGTTAGCTCGCTTCTGACGTTAACTGGCTTCAGACGTTAGCTCGCTTCTGACGTTAGCTCGCTTCTGACGTTAGCTCGCTTCTGCTGTTAGCTCGCTTCTGACGTTAGCTCGCTTCTGACGTTAGCTCGCTTCTGCTGTTAACTCGCTTCTGACGTTAGCTCGCTTCTGACGTTAGCTCGCTTCTGACGTTAGCTCGCTTCTGCTGTTAGCTCGCTTCTGATGTTAACTCGCTTCTGCTCTTGGCTCGCTTCTGACGTTAGCTCACTTCTGACGTTAGCTCACTTCTGCTGTTAGCTCACTTCTGACGTTAGCTCACTTCTGACGTTAGCTCACTTCTGACGTTAGCTCACTTCTGACGTTAGCTCACTTCTGCTGTTAGCTCACTACTGCTGTTAGCTCGCTTCTGACGTTAGCTCACTTCTGCTGTTAGCTCGCTTCTGACGATAGCTCACTTCTGCTGTTAGCTCACTTCTGACTTTAGCTCACTTCTGACGTTAGCTCAGTTCTGCTGTTAGCTCGCTTCTGACGATAGCTCACTTCTGCTGTTAGCTCCCTTCTGACCTTAGCTCGCTTCTGACGTTAGCTCACTTCTGACGTTAGCTCACTTCTGACGTTAGCTGGCTTCTGACGTTAGCTCACTTCTGCTGTTAGCTCGCTTCTGACCTTAGCTCGCTTCTGACGTTAGCTGGCTTCTGACGTTAGCTCGCTTCTGCTGTTAGCTGGCTTCTGACGTTAGCTCGCTTCTGCTGTTAGCTTGCTTCTGACGTTAGCTCGCTTCTGCTGTTAGCTCACTTCTGACGTTAGCTCGCTTCTGACGTTACTGCTGTTAGCTCGCTTCTGACGTTAGCTCGCTTCTGACGTTAGCCCGCTTCTGATGTTAGCTCACTTCTGCTGTTAGCTCGCTTCTGACGTTAGCTCGCTTCTGACGCTAGCGCGCTTCTGACGTCAGCTCACTTCTCAAGTTAGCTCACTTCTCAAGTTAGCTCACTTCTGCTGTTAGCTCGCTTCTGACGTTGGCTAACTTCTGAAGTTAGCTCACTTCTGACGTTAGCTCACTTCTGCTGTTAGCTCGCTTCTGACGTTAACTGGCTTCAGACGTTAGCTCACTTCTGACGTTAGCTCGCTTCTGACGTTAGCTCGCTTCTGCTGTTAGCTCGCTTCTGACGTTAGCTCGCTTCTGACGTTAGCTCGCTTCTGCTGTTAACTCGCTTCTGACGTTAGCTCGCTTCTGCTGTTAACTCGCTTCTGACGTTAGCTCGCTTCTGACGTTAGCTCGCTTCTGACGTTAGCTCGCTTCTGCTGTTAGCACGCTTCTGACGTTAGCTCGCTTCTGACGTTAGCTCACTTCTGACGTTAGCTCACTTCTGCTGTTAGCTCGCTTCTGACGTTAACTGGCTTCAGACGTTAGCTCACTTCTGACGTTAGCTCACTTCTGCTGTTAGCTCGCTTCTGACGTTAGCTCGCTTCTGACGTTAGCTCACTTCTGACGTTAGCTAGCTTCTGCTGTTAACTCGCTTCTGCTCGCTTCTGACGTTAGCTTGCTTCTGACGTTAGCTCGCTTCTGCTGTTAGCTCGCTTCTGCTGTTAGCTCGCTTCTGCTGTTAGCTCGCTTCTGCTGTTAGCTCGCTTCTGACGTTAGCTCGCTTCTGCTGTTAGCTCGCTTCTGCTCGCTTCTGACGTTAGCTCGCTTCTGCTGTTAGCTCGCTTCTGCTGTTAGCTCGCTTCTGACGTTAGCTCGCTTCTGACGTTAGCTCGCTTCTGACGTTAGCTCACTTCTGCTGTTAGCTCGCTTCTGACGTTAGCACGCTTCTGCTCTTAGCTCGCTTCTGCTCTTAGCTCGCTTCTGACGTTAGCTCACTTCTGACGTTAGCTCACTTCTGCTGTTAGCTCGCTTCTGATGTTAACTCGCTTCTGCTCTTGGCTCGCTTCTGACGTTAGCTCACTTCTGACGTTAGCTCACTTCTGCTGTTAGCTCACTTCTGACCTTAGCTCGCTTCTGACGTTAGCTCACTTCTGACGTTAGCTCACTTCTGACGTTAGCTGGCTTCTGACGTTAGCTCACTTCTGCTGTTAGCTCGCTTCTGACCTTAGCTCGCTTCTGACGTTAGCTGGCTTCTGACGTTAGCTCGCTTCTGCTGTTAGCTGGCTTCTGACGTTAGCTCGCTTCTGCTGTTAGCTTGCTTCTGACGTTAGCTCGCTTCTGACGTTAGCTCGCTTCTGCTGTTAGCTCACTTCTGACGTTAGCTCGCTTCTGACGTTACTGCTGTTAGCTCGCTTCTGACGTTAGCTCGCTTCTGACGTTGGCCCGCTTCTGACGTTAGCTCACTTCTGCTGTTAGCTCGCTTCTGACGTTAGCTCGCTTCTGACGCTAGCGCGCTTCTGACGTCAGCTCACTTCTGACGTTAGCTCGCTTCTGCTTTTAGCTCGCTTCTGCTGTTAGCTCGCTTCTGCTGTTAGCTCGCTTCTGACGTTAGCTCACTTCTCAAGTTAGCTCACTTCTCAAGTTAGCTCACTTCTGCTGTTAGCTCGCTTCTGACGTTGGCTAACTTCTGAAGTTAGCTCACTTCTGACGTTAGCTCACTTCTGCAGTTAGCTCGCTTCTGACGTTAGCTCGCTTCTGACGTTAGCTCGCTTCTGCTGTTAGCTCGCTTCTGACGTTAGCTCGCTTCTGACGTTAGCTCGCTTCTGCTGTTAACTCGCTTCTGACATTAGCTCGCTTCTGCTGTTAACTCGCTTCTGACGTTAGCTCGCTTCTGACGTTAGCTCGCTTCTGACGTTAGCTCGCTTCTGCTGTTAGCACGCTTCTGACGTTAGCTCGCTTCTGACGTTAGCTCACTTCTGACGTTAGCTCACTTCTGCTGTTAGCTCGCTTCTGACATTAACTGGCTTCAGACGTTAGCTCACTTCTGACGTTAGCTCACTTCTGCTGTTAGCTCGCTTCTGACGTTAGCTCGCTTCTGACGTTAGCTCACTTCTGACGTTAGCTAGCTTCTGCTGTTAACTCGCTTCTGCTCGCTTCTGACGTTAGCTTGCTTCTGACGTTAGCTCGCTTCTGCTGTTAGCTCGCTTCTGCTGTTAGCTCGCTTCTGCTGTTAGCTCGCTTCTGCTGTTAGCTCGCTTCTGACGTTAGCTCGCTTCTGCTGTTAGCTCGCTTCTGCTCGCTTCTGACGTTAGCTCGCTTCTGCTGTTAGCTCGCTTCTGCTGTTAGCTCGCTTCTGACGTTAGCTCGCTTCTGACGTTAGCTCGCTTCTGACGTTAGCTCACTTCTGCTGTTAGCTCGCTTCTGACGTTAGCGCGCTTCTGCTCTTAGCTCGCTTCTGACGTTAGCTCACTTCTGACGTCAGCTCACTTCTGCTGTTAGCTCGCTTCTGACGTTAGCGCGCTTCTGCTCTTAGCTCGCTTCTGACGTTAGCTCACTTCTGACGTCAGCTCACTTCTGCTGTTAGCTCGCTTCTGACGTTAGCTCACTTCTGACGTTAGCTCACTTCTGCTGTTAGCTCACTTCTGACGTTAGCTCACTTCTGACGTTAGCTCACTTCTGCTGTTAGCTCACTTCTGCTGTTAGCTCACTTCTGACGTTAGCTCACTTCTGCTGTTAGCTCACTTCTGACTTTAGCTCACTTCTGACGTTAGCTCACTTCTGCTCTTAGCTCGCTTCTGACGTTAGCTCACTTCTGACGTTAGCTCACTTCTGCTGTTAGCTCGCTTCTGATGTTAACTCGCTTCTGCTCTTGGCTCGCTTCTGACGTTAGCTCACTTCTGACGTTAGCTCACTTCTGCTGTTAGCTCACTTCTGACGTTAGCTCACTTCTGACGTTAGCTCACTTCTGCTGTTAGCTCACTTCTGCTGTTAGCTCACTTCTGACGTTAGCTTACTTCTGCTGTTAGCTCACTTCTGACTTTAGCTCACTTCTGACGTTAGCTCACTTCTGCTGTTAGCTCACTTCTGACCTTAGCTCGCTTCTGACGTTAGCTCACTCCTGACGTTAGCTAATTTCTGACGTTAGCTGGCTTCTGACGTTAGCTCACTTCTGCTGTTAGCTCGCTTCTGACCTTAGCTCGCTTCTGACTTTAGCTGGCTTCTGACGTTAGCTCGCTTCTGCTGTTAGCTGGCTTCTGACGTTAGCTCGCTTCTGCTGTTAGCTTACTTCTGACGTTAGCTCGCTTGTGCTGTTAGCTGGCTTCTGACGTTAGCTCACTTCTGCTGTTAGCTCGCTTCTGCTGTTAGCTCGCTTCTGACGTTAGCTCGCTTCTGACGTTAGCGCGCTTCTGACGTCAGCTCACTTCTGACGTTAGCTCGCTTCTGCTTTTAGCTCGCTTCTGCTGTTAGCTCGCTTCTGACGTTAGCTCACTTCTGCTGTTAGCTCACTTCTCAAGTTAGCTCACTTCTGCTGTTAGCTCGCTTCTGACGTTGGCTAACTTCTGACGTTAGCTCACTTCTCAAGTTAGCTCACTTCTGCTGTTAGCTCGCTTCTGACGTTGGCTAACTTCTGACGTTCGCTCACTTCTGACGTTAGCTCACTTCTGCTGTTAGCTCGCTTCTGACGTTAACTGGCTTCAGACGTTAGCTCACTTCTGACGTTAGCTCGCTTCTGACGTTAGCTCACTTCTGCTGTTAGCTCGCTTCTGATGTTAACTCGCTTCTGCTCTTGGCTCGCTTCTGACGTTAGCTCGCTTCTGACGTTAGCTCACTTCTGCTGTTAGCTCACTTCTGACGTTAGCTCACTTCTGACGTTAGCTCACTTCTGCTGTTAGCTCACTTCTGCTGTTAGCTCACTTCTGCTGTTAGCTCGCTTCTGACGTTAGCTCACTTCTGACTTTAGCTCACTTCTGACGTTAGCTCACTTCTGCTGTTAGCTCGCATCTGACGTTAGCTCACTTCTGACCTTAGCTCGCTTCTGACGTTAGCTCACTTCTGACGTTAGCTCACTTCGGACGTTAGCTGGCTTCTGACGTTAGCTCACTTCTGCTGTTAGCTCGCTTCTGACCTTAGCTCGCTTCTGACGTTAGCTGGCTTCTGACGTTAGCTCGCTTCTGCTGTTAGCTGGCTTCTGACGTTAGCTCGCTTCTGCTGTTAGCTTGCTTCTGACGTTAGCTCGCTTCTGACGTTAGTTCGCTTCTGCTTTTAGCTCACTTCTGACATTAGCTCACTTCTGACGTTACTGCTGTTAGCTCGCTTCTGACGTTAGCTCACTTCTGACGTTAGCGCACTTCTGACGTCAGCTCACTTCTGCTGTTAGCTCGCTTCTGCTTTTAGCTCGCTTCTGCTGTTAGCTCGCTTCTGCTGTTTGCTCGCTTCTGACGTTAGCTCACTTCTGCTGTTAGCTCACTTCTCAAGTTAGCTCACTTCTGCTGTTAGCTCGCTTCTGACGTTGGCTAACTTCTGACGTTAGCTCACTTCTGACGTTAGCTCACTTCTGCTGTTAGCTCGCTTCTGACGTTAACTGGCTTCAGACGTTAGCTCACTTCTGACGTTAGCTCGCTTCTGACGTTAGCTCGCTTCTGCTGTTAGCTCGCTTCTGACGTTAGCTCGCTTCTGACGTTAGCTCGCTTCTGCTGTTAACTCGCTTCTGACGTTAGCTCGCTTCTGACGTTAGCTCGCTTCTGACGTTAGCTCGCTTCTGCTGTTAACTCGCTTCTGACGTTAGCTCGCTTCTGCTGTTAGCTCGCTTCTGACGTTAGCTCACTTCTGACGTTAGCTCACTTCTGCTGTTAGCTCGCTTCTGACGTTAACTGGCTTCAGACGTTAGCTCACTTCTGACGTTAGCTCACTTCTGACGTTAGCTCACTTCTGCTGTTAGCTCGCTTCTGACGTTAGCTCACTTCTGATGTTAGCTCGCTTCTGCTGTTAACTCGCTTCTGCTCGCTTCTGACGTTAGCTCGCTTCTGACGTTAGCTCGCTTCTGACGTTAGCTCGCTTCTGCTGTTAGCTCGCTTCTGCTCGCTTCTGACGTTAGCTTGTTTCTGCTGTTAGCTCGCTTCTGCTCGCTTCTGCTGTTAGCTCGCTTCTGATGTTAGCTCGCTTCTGATGTTAGCTCGCTTCTGCTGTTAGCTCGCTTCTGCCGTTAGCTCGCTTCTGACGTTAGCTTGCTTCTGCTCGCTTCTGACGTTAGCTCGCTTCTGACGTTAGCTCGCTTCTGCTGTTAGCTCGCTTCTGACGTTAGCTCGCTTCTGACGTTAGCTCACTTCTGACGTTAGCTCGCTTCTGCCGTTAGCTCGCTTCTGACGTTAGCTTGCTTCTGCTCGCTTCTGACGTTGGCTCGCTTCTGACGTTGGCTCGCTTCTGCTGTTAGCTCGCTTCTGCTGTTAGCTCGCTTCTGACGTTAGCTCGCTTCTGACGTTAGCTCACTTCTGCTGTTAGCTCGCTTCTGACGTTAGCGCGCTTCTGCTCTTAGCTCGCTTCTGACTTTAGCTCGCTTCTGATGTTAACTCGCTTCTGCTCTTGGCTCGCTTCTGACGTTAGCGCACTTCTGACGTTAGCTCACTTCTGCTGTTAGCTCACTTCTGATGTTAGCTCACTTCTGACTTTAGCTCACTTCTGACTTTAGCTCACTTCTGACGTTAGCTCACTTCTGCTGTTAGCTCACTTCTGCTGTTAGCTCACTTCTGACGTTAGCTCACTTCTGCTGTTAGCTCGCTTCTGACGTTAGCTCGCTTCTGACGTTAGCTCACTTCTGACTTTAGCTCACTTCTGACGTTAGCTCACTTCTGCTGTTAGCTCGCTTCTGACGATAGCTCACTTCTTCTGTTAGCTCACTTCTGACCTTAGCTCGCTTCTGACGTTAGCTCACTTCTGCTGTTAGCTCGCTTCTGACCTTAGCTCGCTTCTGACGTTAGCTGGCTTCTGACGTTAGCTCGCTTCTGCTGTTAGCTGGCTTCTGACGTTAGCTCGCTTCTGCTGTTAGCTTGCTTCTGACGTTAGCTCGCTTCTGACGTTAGCTCGCTTCTGCTGTTAGCTCACTTCTGACATTAGCTCACTTCTGACGTTAGCTCACTTCTGACGTTACTGCTGTTAGCTCGCTTCTGACGTTAGCTCGCTTCTGACGTTAGCTCGCTTCTGACGTTAGCTCACTTCTGCTGTTAGCTCGCTTCTGACGTTAGCTCGCTTCTGACGTTAGCGCGCTTCTGACGTCAGCTCACTTCTGACGTTAGCTCGCTTCTGCTTTTAGCTCGCTTCTGCTGTTAGCTCGCTTCTGCTGTTAGCTCGCTTCTGACGTTAGCTCGCTTCTGCTTTTAGCTCGCTTCTGACGTTAACTGGCTTCAGACGTTAGCTCACTTCTGATGTTAGCTCGCTTCTGACGTTAGCCTGCTACTGCTGTTAGCTCGCTTCTGACGTTAGCTCGCTTCTGCTGTTAGCTCGCTTCTGATGTTAGCTCGCTTCTGATGTTAGCTCGCTTCTGCTGTTAGCTCGCTTCTGCCGTTAGCTCGCTTCTGCCGTTAGCTCGCTTCTGACGTTAGCTTGCTTCTGCTCGCTTCTGACGTTAGCTCGCTTCTGACGTTAGCTCGCTTCTGCTGTTAACTCGATTCTGACGTTAGCTCGCTTCTGATGTTAGCTCGCTTCTGACGTTAGCTCGCTTCTGCTGTTAACTCGCTTCTGACGTTAGCTCGCTTCTGACGTTAGCTCGCTTCTGCTGTTAGCTCGCTTCTGATGTTAACTCGCTTCTGCTCTTGGCTCGCTTCTGACGTTAGCTCACTTCTGACGTTAGCTCACTTCTGACGTTAGCTCACTTCTGACGTTAGCTCACTTCTGCTGTTAGCTCACTTCTGCTGTTAGCTCACTTCTGACGTTAGCTCACTACTGCTCTTAGCTCGCTTCTGACGTTAGCTCACTTCTGCTGTTAGCTCGCTTCTGACGATAGCTCACTTCTGCTGTTAGCTCACTTCTGACTTTAGCTCGCTTCTGACGTTAGCTCACTTCTGCTGTTAGCTCGCTTCTGACGATAGCTCGCTTCTGACGTTAGCTGGCTTCTGACGTTAGCTGGCTTCTGACGTTAGCTCACTTCTGCGTTTAGCTCGCTTCTGACCTTAACTCGCTTCTGACGTTAGCTGGCTTCTGACGTTAGCTCGCTTCTGCTGTTAGCTTGCTTCTGACGTTAGCTCGCTTCTGACGTTAGCTCGCTTCTGACGTTAGCTCGCTTCTGCTGTTAGCTCACTTCTGACGTTAGCTCACTTCTGACGTTACTGCTGTTAGCTAGCTTCTGACGTTAGCTCGCTTCTGACGTTAGCTCGCTTCTGACGTTAGCTCACTTCTGACGCTAGCGCGCTTCTGACGTCAGCTCACTTCTGACGTTAGCTCGCTTCTGCTTTTAGCTCGCTTCTGCTGTTAGCTCGCTTCTGCTGTTAGCTCGCTTCTGACGTTAGCTCACTTCTCAAGTTAGCTCACTTCTCAAGTTAGCTCACTTCTGCTGTTAGCTCGCTTCTGACGTTAACTGGCTTCAGACGTTAGTTCACTTCTGACGTTAGCTCACTTCTGACGTTAGCTCGCTTCTGACGTTAGCTCGCTTCTGCTGTTAGCTCGCTTCTGCTGTTAGCTCGCTTCTGACGTTAGCTCGCTTCTGACGTTAGCTCGCTTCTGCTCTTAACTCGCTTCTGACGTTAGCTCGCTTCTGACGTTAGCTCGCTTCTGCTGTTAGCTCGCTTCTGACGTTAGCTCACTTCTGACGTTAGCTCACTTCTGCTGTTAGCTCGCTTCTGACGTTAACTAGCTTCAGACGTTAGCTCACTTCTGACGTAAGCTCACTTCTGACGTTAGCTCACTTCTGCTGTTAGCTCGCTTCTGACGTTAGCTCGCTTCTGACGTTAGCTCCCTTCTGACGTTAGCTCGCTTCTGCTGTTAACTCGCTTCTGCTCGCTTCTGACGTTAGATTGCTTCTGACGTTAGCTCGCTTCTGCTGTTAGCTCGCTTCTGCTCGCTTCTGACGTTAGCTCGCTTCTGCTGTTAGCTCGCTTCTGCTGTTAGCTCGCTTCTGCTGTTAGCTCGCTTCTGACGTTAGCTTGCTTCTGCTGTTAGCTCGCTTCTGCTCGCTTCTGACGTTAGCTCGCTTCTGCTGTTAGCTCGCTTCTGCTGTTAGCTCGCTTCTGACGTTAGCTCGCTTCTGACGTTAGCTCACTTCTGCTGTTAGCTCGCTTCTGACGTTAGCGCGCTTCTGCTCTTAGCTCGCTTCTGACGTTAGCTCACTTCTGATGTTAGCTCACTTCTGCTGTTAGCTCGCTTCTGATTTTAACTCGCTTCTGCTCTTGGCTCGCTTCTGACGTTAGCTCACTTCTGACGTTAGCTCACTTCTGACGTTAGCTCACTTCTGACGTTAGCTCACTTCTGCTGTTAGCTCACTTCTGACGTTAGCTCACTTCTTCTGTTAGCTCACTTCTGACTTTAGCTCACTTCTGCTGTTAGCTCGCTTCTGACGATAGCTCACTTCTGCTGTTAGCTCACTTCTGACCTTAGCTCGCTTCTGACGTTAGCTCGCTTCTGCTGTTAGCTTGCTTCTGACGTTAGCTCGCTTCTGACGTTAGCTCACTTCTGACGTTACTGCTGTTAGCTCGCTTCTGACGTTAGCTCGCTTCTGACGTTAGCTCGCTTCTGACGTTAGCTCACTTCTGCTGTTAGCTCGCTTCTGAAGTTAGCTCGCTTCTGACGTTAGCGCGCTTCTGCTTTTAGCTCGCTTCTGCTCTTAGCTCGCTTCTGCTGTTAGCTCGCTTCTGACGTTAGCTCACTTCTGCTGTTAGCTCACTTCTCTAGTTAGCTCACTTCTGCTGTTAGCTCGCTTCTGACGTTGGCTAACTTCTGACGTTAGCTCACTTCTGACGTTAGCTCACTTCTGCTGTTAGCTCGCTTCTGACGTTGGCTAACTTCTGACGTTAGCTCACTTCTGACGTTAGCTCACTTCTGCTGTTAGCTCGCTTCTGACGTTAACTGGCTTCAGACGTTAGCTCACTTCTGCTGTTAGCTCGCTTCTGACGATAGCTCACTTCTGCTGTTAGCTCACTTCTGACCTTAGCTCGCTTCTGACGTTAGCTCACTTCTGCTGTTAGCTCGCTTCTGACCTTAGCTCGCTTCTGACGTTAGCTGGCTTCTGACGTTAGCTCGCTTCTGCTGTTAGCTGGCTTCTGACGTTAGCTCGCTTCTGCTGTTAGCTTGCTTCTGACGTTAGCTCGCTTCTGACGTTAGCTCGCTTCTGCTGTTAGCTCACTTCTGACGTTAGCTCACTTCTGACGTTAGCTCACTTCTGACGTTACTGCTGTTAGCTCGCTTCTGACGTTAGCTCGCTTCTGACGTTAGCTCGCTTCTGACGTTAGCTCACTTCTGCTGTTAGCTCGCTTCTGACGTTAGCTCGCTTCTGACGTTAGCGCGCTTCTGACGTCAGCTCACTTCTGACGTTAGCTCGCTTCTGCTTTTAGCTCGCTTCTGCTGTTAGCTCGCTTCTGCTGTTAGCTCGCTTCTGCTGTTAGCTCGCTTCTGACGTTAGCTCGCTTCTGCTTTTAGCTCGCTTCTGACGTTAACTGGCTTCAGACGTTAGCTCGCTTCTGACGTTAGCTCACTTCTGACGTTAGCTCACTTCTGACGTTAGCTCACTTCTGACGTTAGCTCACTTCTGACGTTAGCTCACTTCTGCTGTTAGCTCACTTCTGACGTTAGCTCACTTCTGCTGTTAGCTCACTTCTGACTTTAGCTCACTTCTGCTGTTAGCTCGCTTCTGACGATAGCTCACTTCTGCTGTTAGCTCACTTCTGACCTTAGCTCGCTTCTGACGTTAGCTCACTTCTGACGTTAGCTCACTTCTGACGTTAGCTGGCTTCTGACGTTAGCTCACTTCTGCTGTTAGCTCGCTTCTGACCTTAGCTCGCTTCTGACGTTATCTGGCTTCTGACGTTAGCTCGCTTCTGCTGTTAGCTGGCTTCTGACGTTAGCTCGCTTCTGCTGTTAGCTTGCTTCTGACGTTAGCTCGCTTCTGACGTTAGCTCGCTTCTGCTGTTAGCTCACTTCTGACGTTAGCTCACTTCTGACGTTAGCTCACTTCTGACGTTACTGCTGTTAGCTCGCTTCTGACGTTAGCTCGCTTCTGACGTTAGCTCACTTCTGCTGTTAGCTCGCTTCTGAAGTTAGCTCGCTTCTGACGTTAGCGCGCTTCTGCTTTTAGCTCGCTTCTGCTCTTAGCTCGCTTCTGCTGTTAGCTCGCTTCTGACGTTAGCTCACTTCTGCTGTTAGCTCACTTCTCAAGTTAGCTCACTTCTCAAGTTAGCTCGCTTCTGACGTTGGCTAACTTCTGACGTTAGCTCACTTCTGACGTTAGCTCACTTCTGCTGTTAGCTCGCTTCTGACGTTAACTGGCTTCAGACGTTAGCTCGCTTCTGATGTTAACTCGCTTCTGCTCTTTGCTCGCTTCTGACGTTAGCTCGCTTCTGACGTTAGCTCACTTCTGCTGTTAGCTCACTTCTGACGTTAGCTCACTTCTGACGTTAGCTCACTTCTGACGTTAGCTCACTTCTGCTGTTAGCTCACTTCTGCTGTTAGCTCACTTCTGCTGTTAGCTCGCTTCTGACGTTAGCTCACTTCTGACTAGCTCACTTCTGCTGTTAGCTCGCATCTGACGTTAGCTCAATTCTGACCTTAGCTCGCTTCTGACGTTAGCTCACTTCTGACGTTAGCTCACTTCTGACGTTAGCTGGCTTCTGACGTTAGCTCACTTCTGCTGTTAGCTCGCTTCTGACCTTAGCTGGCTTCTGACGTTAGCTGGCTTCTGACGTTAGCTCACTTCTGCGTTTAGCTCGCTTCTGACCTTAGCTCGCTTCTGACGTTAGCTGGCTTCTGACGTTAGCTCGCTTCTGCTGTTAGCTCGCTTCTGACGTTAGCTTGCTTCTGACGTTAGCTCGCTTCTGACGTTAGCTCGCTTCTGCTGTTAGCTCACTTCTGACGTTAGCTCACTTCTGACGTTACTGCTGTTAGCTCGCTTCTGACGTTAGCTCGCTTCTGACGTTAGCTCGCTTCTGACGTTAGCTCACTTCTGACGCTAGCGCGTTTCTGACGTCAGCTCACTTCTGACGTTAGCTCGCTTCTGCTTTTAGCTCGCTTCTGCTGTTAGCTCGCTTCTGCTGTTAGCTCGCTTCTGACGTTAGCTCACTTCTCAAGTTAGCTCACTTCTCAAGTTAGCTCACTTCTGCTGTTAGCTCGCTTCTGACGTTAACTGGCTTCAGACGTTAGCTCACTTCTGACGTTAGCTCACTTCTGACGTTAGCTCGCTTCTGACGTTAGCTCGCTTCTGCTTCTGACGTTAGCTCGATTCTGACGTTAGCTCGCTTCTGCTGTTAACTCGCTTCTGACGTTAGCTCGCTTCTGACGTTAGCTCGCTTCTGCTGTTAGCTCGCTTCTGACGTTAGCTCACTTCTGACGTTAGCTCACTTCTGCTGTTAGCTCGCTTCTGACGTTAACTAGCTTCAGACGTTAGCTCCCTTCTGACGTTAGCTCGCTTCTGCTGTTAACTCGCTTCTGCTCGCTTCTGACGTTAGCTTGCTTCTGACGTTAGCTCGCTTCTGCTGTTAGCTCGCTTCTGCTCGCTTCTGCTGTTAGCTCGCTTCTGCTGTTAGCTCGCTTCTGCTGTTAGCTCGCTTCTGCTGTTAGCTCGCTTCTGCTGTTAGCTCGCTTCTGCTGTTAGCTCGCTTCTGACGTTAGCTTGCTTCTGCTGTTAGCTCGCTTCTGCTCGCTTCTGACGTTAGCTCGCTTCTGCTGTTAGCTCGCTTCTGCTGTTAGCTCGCTTCTGACGTTAGCTCGCTTCTGACGTTAGCTCTCTTCTGACGTTAGTTCACTTCTGCTGTTAGCTCGCTTCTGACGTTAGCGCGCTTCTGCTCTTAGCTCGCTTCTGACGTTAGCTCACTTCTGATGTTAGCTCACTTCTGCTGTTAGCTCGCTTCTGATGTTAACTCGCTTCTGCTCTTGGCTCGCTTCTGACGTTAGCTCACTTCTGACGTTAGCTCACTTCTGACGTTAGCTCACTTCTGACGTTAGCTCACTTCTGACTTTAGCTCACTTCTGCTGTTAGCTCACTTCTGACGTTAGCTCACTTCTGCTGTTAGCTCGCTTCTGACGATAGCTCACTTCTGCTGTTAGCTCACTTCTGACCTTAGCTCGCTTCTGACGTTAGCTGGCTTCTGACGTTAGCTCGCTTCTGACCTTAGCTCGCTTCTGACGTTAGCTCGCTTCTGACCTTAGCTCGCTTCTGACCTTAGCTCGCTTCTGACGTTAGCTGGCTTCTGACGTTAGCTCACTTCTGACGTTAGCTGGCTTCTGACGTTAGCTCACTTCTGCTGTTAGCTCGCTTCTGACGTTAGCTCGCTTCTGACGTTAGCTCACTTCTGCTGTTAGCTCGCTTCTGACGTTAGCTCACTTCTGACGTTAGCGCGCTTCTGACGTTAGCTCGCTTCTGACGTTAGCGCGCTTCTGCTTTTAGCTCGCTTCTGCTCTTAGCTCGCTTCTGCTGTTAGCTCGCTTCTGACGTTAGCTCACTTCTGCTGTTAGCTCACTTCTCAAGTTAGCTCACTTCTGCTGTTAGCTCGCTTCTGACGTTGGCTAACTTCTGACGTTAGCTCGCTTCTGATGTTAACTCGCTTCTGCTCTTTGCTCGCTTCTGACGTTAGCTCGCTTCTGACGTTAGCTCACTTCTGCTGTTAGCTCACTTCTGACGTTAGCTCACTTCTGACGTTAGCTCACTTCTGACGTTAGCTCACTTCTGCTGTTAGCTCACTTCTGCTGTTAGCTCACTTCTGCTGTTAGCTCGCTTCTGCTGTTAGCTCGCTTCTGACGTTAGCTCACATCTGACTTTAGCTCACTTCTGACGTTAGCTCACTTCTGCTGTTAGCTCGCATCTGACGTTAGCTCACTTCTGACCTTAGCTCGCTTCTGACGTTAGCTCACTTCTGACGTTAGCTCACTTCTGACGTTAGCTCACTTCTGCTGTTAGCTCGCTTCTGACCTTAGCTGGCTTCTGACGTTAGCTGGCTTCTGACATTAGCTCTCTTCTGCTGTTAGCTCGCTTCTGACGTTAGCTCGCTTCTGACGTTAGCTCGCTTCTGACGTTAGCTCGCTTCTGCTTTTAGCTCACTTCTGACATTAGCTCACTTCTGACGTTACTGCTGTTAGCTCGCTTCTGACGTTAGCTCGCTTCTGACGTCAGCTCGCTTCTGCTTTTAGCTCGCTTCTGCTGTTAGCTCGCTTCTGCTTGTAGCTCGCTTCTGCTGTTAGCTCGCTTCTGACGTTAGCTCACTTCTGCTGTTAGCTCACTTCTCAAGTTAGCTCACTTCTGCTGTTAGCTCGCTTCTGACGTTGGCTAACTTCTGACGTTAGCTCACTTCTGACGTTAGCTCACTTCTGCTGTTAGCTCGCTTTTGACGTTAACTGGCTTCAGACGTTAGCTCACTTCTGACGTTAGCTCACTTCTGACGTTAGCTCGCTTCTGCTGTTAGCTCGCTTCTGACGTTAGCTCGCTTCTGACGTTAGCTCACTTCTGACGTTAGCTCGCTTCTGCTGTTAGCTCGCTTCTGACGTTAGCTCGCTTCTGACGTTAGCTCGCTTCTGCTGTTAACTCGCTTCTGACGTTAGCTCGCTTCTGACGTTAGCTCACTTCTGCTGTTAGCTCGCTTCTGACGTTAGCTCGCTTCTGACGTTAGCGTGCTTCTGCTTTTAGCTCGCTTCTGCTCTTAGCTCGCTTCTGCTGTTAGCTCGCTTCTGACGTTGGCTAACTTCTCACGTTAGCTCACTTCTGACGTTAGCTCACTTCTGCTGTTAGCTCGCTTCTGACGTTAACTGGCTTCAGACGTTAGCTCGCTTCTGATGTTAACTCGCTTCTGCTCTTTGCTCGCTTCTGACGTTAGCTCGCTTCTGCTGTTAGCTCACTTCTGACGTTAGCTCACTTCTGACGTTAGCTCACTTCTGACGTTAGCTCACTTCTGCTGTTAGCTCACTTCTGCTGTTAGCTCGCTTCTGACGTTAGCTCACTTCTGCTGTTAGCTCGCATCTGACGTTAGCTCACTTCTGACCTTAGCTCGCTTCTGACGTTAGCTGGCTTCTGACGTTAGCTCACTTCTGCTGTTAGCTCGCTTCTGACCTTAGCTGGCTTCTGACGTTAGCTGGCTTCTGACGTTAGCTCACTTCTGCGTTTAGCTCGCTTCTGACCTTAGCTCGCTTCTGACGTTATCTGGCTTCTGACGTTAGCTCGCTTCTGCTGTTAGCTTGCTTCTGACGTTAGCTTGCTTCTGACGTTAGCTCGCTTCTGACGTTAGCTCGCTTCTGCTGTTAGCTCACTTCTGACGTTAGCTCACTTCTGACGTTACTGCTGTTAGCTCGCTTCTGACGTTAGCTCGCTTCTGACGTTAGCTCGCTTCTGACGTTAGCTCACTTCTGACGCTAGCGCGCTTCTTACGTCAGCTCACTTCTGACGTTAGCTCGCTTCTGCTTTTAGCTCGCTTCTGCTGTTAGCTCGCTTCTGCTGTTAGCTCGCTTCTGACGTTAGCTCACTTCTCAAGTTAGCTCACTTCTCAAGTTAGCTCACTTCTGCTGTTAGCTCGCTTCTGACGTTAGCTCACTTCTGCTGTTAGCTCACTTCTGACGTTAGCTCACTTCTGACGTTAGCTCACTTCTGACGTTAGCTCACTTCTGCTGTTAGCTCACTTCTGCTGTTAGCTCGCTTCTGCTGTTAGCTCGCTTCTGACGTTAGCTCACTTCTGACTTTAGCTCACTTCTGACGTTAGCTCACTTCTGCTGTTAGCTCGCATCTGACGTTAGCTCACTTCTGACCTTAGCTCGCTTCTGACGTTAGCTCACTTCTGACGTTAGCTCACTTCTGACGTTAGCTCACTTCTGCTGTTAGCTCGCTTCTGACCTTAGCTGGCTTCTGACGTTAGCTGGCTTCTGACGTTAGCTCGCTTCTGCTGTTAGCTGGCTTCTGACATTAGCTCTCTTCTGCTGTTAGCTCGCTTCTGACGTTAGCTCGCTTCTGACGTTAGCTCGCTTCTGCTTTTAGCTCACTTCTGACATTAGCTCACTTCTGACGTTACTGCTGTTAGCTCGCTTCTGACGTTAGCTCGCTTCTGACGTCAGCTCGCTTCTGCTTTTAGCTCGCTTCTGCTGTTAGCTCGCTTCTGCTTGTAGCTCGCTTCTGCTGTTAGCTCGCTTCTGACGTTAGCTCACTTCTGCTGTTAGCTCACTTCTCAAGTTAGCTCACTTCTGCTGTTAGCTCGCTTCTGACGTTGGCTAACTTCTGACGTTAGCTCACTTCTGACGTTAGCTCACTTCTGCTGTTAGCTCGCTTTTGACGTTAACTGGCTTCAGACGTTAGCTCACTTCTGACGTTAGCTCACTTCTGACGTTAGCTCGCTTCTGCTGTTAGCTCGCTTCTGACGTTAGCTCGCTTCTGACGTTAGCTCACTTCTGACGTTAGCTCGCTTCTGCTGTTAGCTCGCTTCTGACGTTAGCTCGCTTCTGACGTTAGCTCGCTTCTGCTGTTAACTCGCTTCTGACGTTAGCTCGCTTCTGACGTTAGCTCACTTCTGCTGTTAGCTCGCTTCTGACGTTAGCTCGCTTCTGACGTTAGCGTGCTTCTGCTTTTAGCTCGCTTCTGCTCTTAGCTCGCTTCTGCTGTTAGCTCGCTTCTGACGTTGGCTAACTTCTCACGTTAGCTCACTTCTGACGTTAGCTCACTTCTGCTGTTAGCTCGCTTCTGACGTTAACTGGCTTCAGACGTTAGCTCGCTTCTGATGTTAACTCGCTTCTGCTCTTTGCTCGCTTCTGACGTTAGCTCGCTTCTGCTGTTAGCTCACTTCTGACGTTAGCTCACTTCTGACGTTAGCTCACTTCTGACGTTAGCTCACTTCTGCTGTTAGCTCACTTCTGCTGTTAGCTCGCTTCTGACGTTAGCTCACTTCTGCTGTTAGCTCGCATCTGACGTTAGCTCACTTCTGACCTTAGCTCGCTTCTGACGTTAGCTGGCTTCTGACGTTAGCTCACTTCTGCTGTTAGCTCGCTTCTGACCTTAGCTGGCTTCTGACGTTAGCTGGCTTCTGACGTTAGCTCACTTCTGCGTTTAGCTCGCTTCTGACCTTAGCTCGCTTCTGACGTTATCTGGCTTCTGACGTTAGCTCGCTTCTGCTGTTAGCTTGCTTCTGACGTTAGCTTGCTTCTGACGTTAGCTCGCTTCTGACGTTAGCTCGCTTCTGCTGTTAGCTCACTTCTGACGTTAGCTCACTTCTGACGTTACTGCTGTTAGCTCGCTTCTGACGTTAGCTCGCTTCTGACGTTAGCTCGCTTCTGACGTTAGCTCACTTCTGACGCTAGCGCGCTTCTTACGTCAGCTCACTTCTGACGTTAGCTCGCTTCTGCTTTTAGCTCGCTTCTGCTGTTAGCTCGCTTCTGCTGTTAGCTCGCTTCTGACGTTAGCTCACTTCTCAAGTTAGCTCACTTCTCAAGTTAGCTCACTTCTGCTGTTAGCTCGCTTCTGACGTTAACTGGCTTCACACGTTAGCTCACTTCTGACGTTAGCTCACTTCTGACGTTAGCTCACTTCTGCTGTTAGCTCGCTTTTGACGTTAACTGGCTTCAGACGTTAGCTCACTTCTGACGTTAGCTCACTTCTGACGTTAGCTCGCTTCTGCTGTTAGCTCGCTTCTGACGTTAGCTCGCTTCTGACGTTAGCTCACTTCTGACGTTAGCTCGCTTCTGCTGTTAGCTCGCTTCTGACGTTAGCTCGCTTCTGACGTTAGCTCGCTTCTGCTGTTAACTCGCTTCTGACGTTAGCTCGCTTCTGACGTTAGCTCGCTTCTGCTCTTAGCTCGCTTCTGCTGTTAGCTCGCTTCTGACGTTGGCTAACTTCTCACGTTAGCTCACTTCTGACGTTAGCTCACTTCTGCTGTTAGCTCGCTTCTGACGTTAACTGGCTTCAGACGTTAGCTCGCTTCTGATGTTAACTCGCTTCTGCTCTTTGCTCGCTTCTGACGTTAGCTCGCTTCTGCTGTTAGCTCACTTCTGACGTTAGCTCACTTCTGACGTTAGCTCACTTCTGCTGTTAGCTCACTTCTGCTGTTAGCTCGCTTCTGACGTTAGCTCACTTCTGCTGTTAGCTCGCATCTGACGTTAGCTCACTTCTGACCTTAGCTCGCTTCTGACGTTAGCTGGCTTCTGACGTTAGCTCACTTCTGCTGTTAGCTCGCTTCTGACCTTAGCTGGCTTCTGACGTTAGCTGGCTTCTGACGTTAGCTCACTTCTGCGTTTAGCTCGCTTCTGACCTTAGCTCGCTTCTGACGTTATCTGGCTTCTGAAGTTAGCTCGCTTCTGCTGTTAGCTTGCTTCTGACGTTAGCTTGCTTCTGACGTTAGCTCGCTTCTGACGTTAGCTCGCTTCTGCTGTTAGCTCACTTCTGACGTTAGCTCACTTCTGACGTTACTGCTGTTAGCTCGCTTCTGACGTTAGCTCGCTTCTGACGTTAGCTCGCTTCTGACGTTAGCTCACTTCTGACGCTAGCGCGCTTCTTACGTCAGCTCACTTCTGACGTTAGCTCGCTTCTGCTTTTAGCTCGCTTCTGCTGTTAGCTCGCTTCTGCTGTTAGCTCGCTTCTGACGTTAGCTCACTTCTCAAGTTAGCTCACTTCTCAAGTTAGCTCACTTCTGCTGTTAGCTCGCTTCTGACGTTAACTGGCTTCACACGTTAGCTCACTTCTGACGTTAGCTCACTTCTGACGTTAGCTCGCTTCTAACGTTAGCTCGCTTCTGCTGTTAGCTCGCTTCTGCTGGTAACTCGCTTCTGACGTTAGCTCGCTTCTGACGTTAGCTCGCTTCTGACGTTAGCTCGCTTCTGACGTTAGCTCGCTTCTGACGTTAGCTCGCTTCTGCTGTTAACTCGCTTCTGACGTTAGCTCGCTTCTGACGTTAGCTCGCTTCTGCTGTTAGCTCGCTTCTGACGTTAGCTCACTTCTGACGTTAGCTCACTTCTGCTGTTAGCTCGCTTCTGACGTTAACTAGCTTCAGACGTAAGCTCACTTCTGACGTAAGCTCACTTCTGACGTTAGCTCACTTCTGCTGTTAGCTCGCTTCTGACGTTAGCTCGCTTCTGACGTTAGCTCCCTTCTGACGTTAGCTCGCTTCTGCTGTTAACTCGCTTCTGCTCGCTTCTGATGTTAGCTTGCTTCTGACGTTAGCTCGCTTCTGCTGTTAGCTCGCTTCTGCTCGCTTCTGACGTTAGCTCGCTTCTGCTGTTAGCTCGCTTCTGCTGTTAGCTCGCTTCTGCTGTTAGCTCGCTTCTGCTGTTAGCTCGCTTCTGACGTTAGCTTGCTTCTGCTGTTAGCTTGCTTCTGCTGTTAGCTCGCTTCTGCTCTTGGCTCGCTTCTGACGTTAGCTCGCTTCTGACGTTAGTTCACTTCTGCTGTTAGCTCGCTTCTGACGTTAGCGCGCTTCTGCTCTTAGCTCGCTTCTGACGTTAGCTCACTTCTGATGTTAGCTTACTTCTGCTGTTAGCTCGCTTCTGATGTTAACTCGCTTCTGCTCTTGGCTCGCTTCTGACGTTAGCTCACTTCTGACGTTAGCTCACCTCTGTTGTTAGCTCACTTCTGCTGTTAGCTCGCTTCTGCTGTTAGCTCACTTCTGCTGTTAGCTCGCTTCTGACGTTAGCTCACTTCTGCTGTTAGCTCGCATCTGACGTTAGCTCACTTCTGACCTTAGCCCGCTTCTGACGTTAGCTCACTTCTGACGTTAGCTCACTTCTGACGTTAGCTGGCTTCTGACGTTAGCTCACTTCTGCTGTTAGCTCGCTTCTGACCTTAGCTGGCTTCTGACGTTAGCTGGCTTCTGACGTTAGCTCACTTCTGCGTTTAGCTCGCTTCTGACCTTAGCTCGCTTCTGACGTTAGCTGGCTTCTGACGTTAGCTCGCTTCTGCTGTTAGCTTGCTTCTGACGTTAGCTCGCTTCTGCTGTTAGCTCACTTCTGACGTTAGCTCACTTCTGACGTTACTGCTGTTAGCTCGCTTCTGACGTTAGCTCGCTTCTGACGTTAGCTCGCTTCTGACGTTAGCTCACTTCTGACGCTAGCGCGCTTCTGACGTCAGCTCACTTCTGACGTTAGCTCGCTTCTGCTTTTAGCTCGCTTCTGCTGTTAGCTCGCTTCTGCTGTTAGCTCGCTTCTGACGTTAGCTCACTTCTGACGTTAGCTCGCTTCTGACGTTAGCTCGCTTCTGACGTTAGCTCGCTTCTGCTGTTAGCTCGCTTCTGCTGTTAACTCGCTTCTGACGTTAGCTCGCTTCTGACGTTAGCTCGCTTCTGACGTTAGCTCGCTTCTGCTGTTAACTCGCTTCTGACGTTAGCTCGCTTCTGCTGTTAGCTCGCTTCTGACGTTAGCTCACTTCTGACGTTAGCTCACTTCTGCTGTTAGCTCGCTTCTGACGTTAACTAGCTTCAGACGTTAGCTCACTTCTGACGTAAGCTCACTTCTGACGTTAGCTCACTTCTGCCGTTAGCTCGCTTCTGACGTTAGCTCGCTTCTGACGTTAGCTCCCTTCTGACGTTAGCTTGCTTCTGACGTTAGCTCGCTTCTGCTGTTAGCTCGCTTCTGCTCGCTTCTGACGTTAGCTCGCTTCTGCTGTTAGCTCGCTTCTGCTGTTAGCTCGCTTCTGCTGTTAGCTCGCTTCTGCTGTTAGCTCGCTTCTGCTGTTAGCTCGCTTCTGCTGTTAGCTCGCTTCTGACGTTAGCTTGCTTCTGCTGTTAGCTTGCTTCTGCTGTTAGCTCGCTTCTGCTCGCATCTGACGTTAGCTCGCTTCTGCTGTTAGCTCGCTTCTGCTGTTAGCTCGCTTCTGACGTTAGCTCGCTTCTGACGTTAGTTCACTTCTGCTGTTAGCTCGCTTCTGACGTTAGCGCGCTTCTGCTCTTAGCTCGCTTCTGACGTTAGCTCACTTCTGATATTAGCTCACTTCTGCTGTTAGCTCGCTTCTGATGTTAACTCGCTTCTGCTCTTGGCTCGCTTCTGACGTTAGCTCACTTCTGACGTTAGCTCACTTCTGACGTTAGCTCACTTCTGCTGTTAGCTCACTTCTGCTGTTAGCTCACTTCTGACGTTAGCTCACTTCTGCTGTTAGCTCACTTCTGACTTTAGCTCACTTCTGCTGTTAGCTCGCTTCTGACGATAGCTCACTTCTGCTGTTAGCTCACTTCTGACCTTAGCTCGCTTCTGACGTTAGCTCACTTCTGACGTTAGCTCGCTTCTGACGTTAGCTCGCTTCTGACGTTAGCTCGCTTCTGCTGTTAGCTCGCTTCTGACGTTAGCTCGCTTCTGACGTTAGCTCACTTCTGACGTTAGCTCACTTCTGCTGTTAGCTCGCTTCTGCTCGCTTCTGACGTTAGCTCGCTTCTGACGTTGGCTCGCTTCTGACGTTGGCTCGCTTCTGCTGTTAGCTCGCTTCTGCTGTTAGCTCGCTTCTGACGTTAGCTCGCTTCTGACGTTAGCTCACTTCTGCTGTTAGCTCGCTTCTGACGTTAGCGCGCTTCTGCTCTTAGCTCGCTTCTGAGGTTAGCTCACTTCTGACGTTAGCTCACTTCTGCTGTTAGCTCGCTTCTGATGTTAACTCGGTTCTGCTCTTGGCTCGCTTCTGACGTTAGCTCACTTCTGACGTTAGCTCACTTCTGCTGTTAGCTCACTTCTGCTGTTAGCTCACTTCTGACGTTAGCTCACTTCTGCTGTTAGCTCGCTTCTGACGTTAGCTCACTTCTGACTTTAGCTCACTTCTGACGTTAGCTCACTTCTGCTGTTAGCTCGCTTCTGACGATAGCTCACTTCTGCTGTTAGCTCACTTCTGACCTTAGCTCGCTTCTGACGTTAGCTCACTTCTGCTGTTAGCTCGCTTCTGACGTTAGCTCGCTTCTGCTGTTAGCTGGCTTCTGACGTTAGCTCGCTTCTGCTGTTAGCTTGCTTCTGACGTTAGCTCGCTTCTGACGTTAGCTCGCTTCTGCTGTTAGCTCACTTCTGACGTTAGCTCACTTCCGACGTTAGCTCACTTCTGACGTTACTGCTGTTAGCTCGCTTCTGACGTTAGCTCGCTTCTGACGTTAGCTCGCTTCTGACGTTAGCTCACTTCTGCTGTTAGCTCGCTTCTGACGTTAGCTCGCTTCTGACGTTAGCGCGCTTCTGACGTCAGCTCACTTCTGACGTTAGCTCGCTTCTGCTTTTAGCTCGCTTCTGCTGTTAGCTCGCTTCTTCTGTTAGCTCGCTTCTGACGTTAGCTCGCTTCTGCTATTAGCTCACTTCTGCTGTTAGCTCGCTTCTGATGTTAACTCGCTTCTGCTCTTGGCTCGCTTCTGACGTTAGCTCACTTCTGACGTTAGCTCACTTCTGACGTTAGCTCACTTCTGACGTTAGCTCACTTCTGCTGTTAGCTCACTTCTGCTGTTAGCTCACTTCTGACGTTAGCTCACTTCTGCTGTTAGCTCACTTCTGACTTTAGCTCACTTCTGCTGTTAGCTCGCTTCTGACGTTAGCTCGCTTCTGACGTTAGCGCGCTTCTGACGTCAGCTCACTTCTGACGTTAGCTCGCTTCTGCTTTTAGCTCGCTTCTGCTGTTAGCTCGCTTCTTCTGTTAGCTCGCTTCTGACGTTAGCTCACTTCTGATATTAGCTCACTTCTGCTGTTAGCTCGCTTCTGATGTTAACTCGCTTCTGCTCTTGGCTCGCTTCTGACGTTAGCTCACTTCTGACGTTAGCTCACTTCTGACGTTAGCTCACTTCTGACGTTAGCTCACTTCTGCTGTTAGCTCACTTCTGCTGTTAGCTCACTTCTGACGTTAGCTCACTTCTGCTGTTAGCTCACTTCTGACTTTAGCTCACTTCTGCTGTTAGCTCGCTTCTGACGATAGCTCACTTCTGCTGTTAGCTCACTTCTGACCTTAGCTCGCTTCTGACGTTAGCTCACTTCTGACGTTAGCTCGCTTCTGACGTTAGCTCGCTTCTGACGTTAGCTCGCTTCTGCTGTTAGCTCGCTTCTGACGTTAGCTCGCTTCTGACGTTAGCTCACTTCTGACGTTAGCTCACTTCTGCTGTTAGCTCGCTTCTGCTCGCTTCTGACGTTAGCTCGCTTCTGACGTTGGCTCGCTTCTGACGTTGGCTCGCTTCTGCTGTTAGCTCGCTTCTGCTGTTAGCTCGCTTCTGACGTTAGCTCGCTTCTGACGTTAGCTCACTTCTGCTGTTAGCTCGCTTCTGACGTTAGCGCGCTTCTGCTCTTAGCTCGCTTCTGAGGTTAGCTCACTTCTGACGTTAGCTCACTTCTGCTGTTAGCTCGCTTCTGATGTTAACTCGGTTCTGCTCTTGGCTCGCTTCTGACGTTAGCTCACTTCTGACGTTAGCTCACTTCTGCTGTTAGCTCACTTCTGATGTTAGCTCACTTCTGACTTTAGCTCACTTCTGACGTTAGCTCACTTCTGCTGTTAGCTCACTTCTGCTGTTAGCTCACTTCTGACGTTAGCTCACTTCTGCTGTTAGCTCGCTTCTGACGTTAGCTCACTTCTGACTTTAGCTCACTTCTGACGTTAGCTCACTTCTGCTGTTAGCTCGCTTCTGACGATAGCTCACTTCTGCTGTTAGCTCACTTCTGACCTTAGCTCGCTTCTGACGTTAGCTCACTTCTGCTGTTAGCTCGCTTCTGACGTTAGCTCGCTTCTGCTGTTAGCTGGCTTCTGACGTTAGCTCGCTTCTGCTGTTAGCTTGCTTCTGACGTTAGCTCGCTTCTGACGTTAGCTCGCTTCTGCTGTTAGCTCACTTCTGACGTTAGCTCACTTCTGACGTTAGCTCACTTCTGACGTTACTGCTGTTAGCTCGCTTCTGACGTTAGCTCGCTTCTGACGTTAGCTCGCTTCTGACGTTAGCTCACTTCTGCTGTTAGCTCGCTTCTGACGTTAGCTCGCTTCTGACGTTAGCGCGCTTCTGACGTCAGCTCACTTCTGACGTTAGCTCGCTTCTGCTGTTAGCTCGCTTCTTCTGTTAGCTCGCTTCTGACGTTAGCTCGCTTCTGCTTTTAGCTCGCTTCTGACGTTAACTGGCTTCAGACGTTAGCTCACTTCTGATGTTAGCTCGCTTCTGACGTTAGCTCGCTTCTGCTGTTAGCTCGCTTCTGACGTTAGCTCGCTTCTGACGTTAGCTCGCTTCTGCTGTTAACTCGATTCTGACGTTAGCTCGCTTCTGATGTTAGCTCGCTTCTGACGTTAGCTCGCTTCTGCTGTTAACTCGCTTCTGACGTTAGCCCGCTTCTGACGTTAGCTCGCTTCTGCTGTTAGCTCGCTTCTGATGTTAACTCGCTTCTGCTCTTGGCTCGCTTCTGACGTTAGCTCACTTCTGACGATAGCTCACTTCTGCTGTTAGCTCACTTCTGACTTTAGCTCACTTCTGCTGTTAGCTCGCTTCTGCTGTTAGCTCGCTTCTGCTGTTAGCTCGCTTCTGACGTTAGCTCGCTTCTGCTTTTAGCTCGCTTCTGACGTTAACTGGCTTCAGACGTTAGCTCACTTCTGATGTTAGCTCGCTTCTGACGTTAGCTCGCTTCTGCTGTTAGCTCGCTTCTGACGTTAGCTCGCTTCTGACGTTAGCTCGCTTCTGCTGTTAACTCGATTCTGACGTTAGCTCGCTTCTGATGTTAGCTCGCTTCTGACGTTAGCTCGCTTCTGCTGTTAACTCGCTTCTGACGTTAGCTCGCTTCTGACGTTAGCTCGCTTCTGCTGTTAGCTCGCTTCTGATGTTAACTCGCTTCTGCTCTTGGCTCGCTTCTGACGTTAGCTCACTTCTGACGATAGCTCACTTCTGCTGTTAGCTCACTTCTGACTTTAGCTCACTTCTGACGTTAGCTCACTTCTGCTGTTAGCTCACTTCTGACCTTAGCTCGCTTCTGACGTTAGCTCACTTCTGACGTTAGCTCGCTTCTGACGTTAGCTGGCTTCTGACGTTAGCTGGCTTCTGACGTTAGCTCGCTTCTGCGTTTAGCTCGCTTCTGACCTTAGCTCGCTTCTGACGTTAGCTGGCTTCTGACGTTAGCTCGCTTCTGCTGTTAGCTCGCTTCTGACGTTAGCTCGCTTCTGACGTTAGCTCGCTTCTGCTGGTCGCTCACTTCTGACGTTAGCTCACTTCTGACGTTACTGCTGTTAGCTAGCTTCTGACGTTAGCTCGCTTCTGACGTTAGCTCGCTTCTGACGTTAGCTCACTTCTGACGCTAGCGCGCTTCTGACGTCAGCTCACTTCTGACGTTAGCTCGCTTCTGCTTTTAGCTCGCTTCTGCTGTTAGCTCGCTTCTGCTGTTAGCTCGCTTCTGACGTTAGCTCACTTCTCAAGTTAGCTCACTTCTCAAGTTAGCTCACTTCTGCTGTTAGCTCGCTTCTGACGTTAACTGGCTTCAGACTTTAGCTCACTTCTGACGTTAGCTCACTTCTGACGTTAGCTCGCTTCTGACGTTAGCTCGCTTCTGCTGTTAACTCGCTTCTGACGTTAGCTCGCTTCTGACGTTAGCTCGCTTCTGACGTTAGCTCGCTTCTGCTGTTAACTCGCTTCTGACGTTAGCTCGCTTCTGACGTTAGCTCGCTTCTGCTGTTAGCTCGCTTCTGACGTTAGCTCACATCTGACGTTAGCTCACTTCTGCTGTTAGCTCGCTTCTGACGTTAACTAGCTTCAGACGTTAGCTCACTTCTGACGTAAGCTCACTTCTGACGTTAGCTCACTTCTGCTGTTAGCTCGCTTCTGACGTTAGCTCGCTTCTGACGTTAGCTCCCTTCTGACGTTAGCTCGCTTCTGCTGTTAGCTCGCTTCTGCTGTTAACTCGCTTCTGCTCGCTTCTGACGTTAGATTGCTTCTGACGTTAGCTCGCTTCTGCTGTTAGCTCGCTTCTGCTGTTAGCTCGCTTCTGCTCGCTTCTGACGTTAGCTCGCTTCTGCTGTTAGCTCGCTTCTGCTGTTAGCTCGCTTCTGCTGTTAGCTCGCTTCTGCTGTTAGCTCGCTTCTGACGTTAGCTTGCTTCTGCTGTTAGCTCGCTTCTGCTCGCTTCTGACGTTAGCTCGCTTCTGCTGTTAGCTCGCTTCTGCTGTTAGCTCGCTTCTGACGTTAGCTCGCTTCTGACGTTAGCTCGCTTCTGACGTTAGCTCACTTCTGCTGTTAGCTCGCTTCTGACGTTAGCGCGCTTCTGCTCTTAGCTCGCTTCTGACGTTAGCTCACTTCTGATGTTAGCTCACTTCTGCTGTTAGCTCGCTTCTGATGTTAACTCGCTTCTGCTCTTGGCTCGCTTCTGACGTTAGCTCACTTCTGACGTTAGCTCACTTCTGACGTTAGCTCACTTCTGACGTTAGCTCACTTCTGACGTTAGCTCACTTCTGCTGTTAGCTCACTTCTGCTGTTAGCTCACTTCTGACGTTAGCACACTTCTGCTGTTAGCTCACTTCTGACTTTAGCTCACTTCTGCTGTAAGCTCGCTTCTGACGATAGCTCACTTCTGCTGTTAGCTCACTTCTGACCTTAGCTCGCTTCTGACGTTAGCTCACTTCTGACGTTAGCTCACTTCTGACGTTAGCTGGCTTCTGACGTTAGCTCGCTTCTGCTGTTAGCTGGCTTCTGACGTTAGCTCGCTTCTGCTTTTAGCTTGCTTCTGACGTTAGCTCGCTTCTGACGTTAGCTCGCTTCTGCTGTTAGCTCACTTCTGACGTTAGCTCACTTCTGACGTTAGCTCACTTCTGACGTTAGCTCACTTCTGACGTTACTGCTGTTAGCTCGCTTCTGACGTTAGCTCGCTTCTGACGTTAGCTCGCTTCTGACGTTAGCTCACTTCTGCTGTTAGCTCGCTTCTGACGTTAGCGCGCTTCTGCTTTTAGCTCGCTTCTGCTCTTAGCTCGCTTCTGCTGTTAGCTCGCTTCTGACGTTAATTCACTTCTGCTGTTAGCTCACTTCTCAAGTTAGCTCACTTCTGCTGTTAGCTCGCTTCTGACGTTGGCTAACTTCTGACGTTAGCTCACTTCTGACGTTAGCTCACTTCTGCTGTTAGCTCGCTTCTGACGTTAACTGGCTTCAGACGTTAGCTCGCTTCTGATGTTAACTCGCTTCTGCTCTTTGCTCGCTTCTGACGTTAGCTCGCTTCTGACGTTAGCTCACTTCTGCTGTTAGCTCACTTCTGACGTTAGCTCACTTCTGACGTTAGCTCACTTCTGCTGTTAGCTCACTTCTGACGTTAGCTCACTTCTGACGTTAGCTCACTTCTGCTGTTAGCTCACTTCTGCTGTTAGCTCGCTTCTGACGTTAGCTCACTTCTGACGTTAGCTCACTTCTGCTGTTAGCTCGCATCTGACGTTAGCTCACTTCTGACCTTAGCTCGCTTCTGACGTTAGCTCACTTCTGACGTTAGCTCGCTTCTGACGTTAGCTGGCTTCTGATGTTAGCTCACTTCTGCTGTTAGCTCGCTTCTGACCTTAGCTGGCTTCTGACGTCAGCTGGCTTCTGACGTTAGCTCACTTCTGCGTTTAGCTCGCTTCTGACCTTAGCTAGCTTCTGACGTTAGCTGGCTTCTGACGTTAGCTCGCTTCTGACGTTAGCTCGCTTCTGCTGTTAGCTTGCTTCTGACGTTAGCTTGCTTCTGACGTTAGCTCGCTTCTGACGTTAGCTCGCTTCTGCTGTTAGCTCACTTCTGACGTTAGCTCACTTCTGACGTTACTGCTGTTAGCTCGCTTCTGACGTTAGCTCGCTTCTGACGTTAGCTCACTTCTGACGCTAGCGCGCTTCTGACGTCAGCTCACTTCTGACGTTAGCTCGCTTCTGCTTTTAGCTCGCTTCTGCTGTTAGCTCGCTTCTGCTGTTAGCTCGCTTCTGACGTTAACTGGCTTCAGACGTTAGCTCACTTCTGACGTTAGCTCACTTCTGACGTTAGCTCGCTTCTGACGTTAGCTCGCTTCTGCTTCTGACGTTAGCTCGCTTCTGACGTTAGCTCGCTTCTGCTGTTAACTCGCTTCTGACGTTAGCTCGCTTCTGACGTTAGCTCGCTTCTGCTGTTAGCTCGCTTCTGACGTTAGCTCGCTTCTGACGTTAGCTCACTTCTGCTGTTAGCTCGCTTCTGACGTTAACTAGCTTCAGACGTTAGCTCACTTCTGACGTAAGCTCACTTCTGACGTTAGCTCACTTCTGCTGTTAGCTCGCTTCTGACGTTAGCTCGCTTCTGACGTTAGCTCGCTTCTGACGTTAGCTCCCTTCTGACGTTAGCTCGCTTCTGCTGTTAACTCGCTTCTGCTCGCTTCTGACGTTAGCTCGCTTCTGACGTTAGCTCGCTTCTGCTGTTAGCTCGCTTCTGACGTTAGCTCGCTTCTGCTGTTAGCTCGCTTCTGCTGTTAGCTCGCTTCTGCTGTTAGCTCGCTTCTGCTGTTAGCTCGCTTCTGACGTTAGCTTGCTTCTGCTGTTAGCTCGCTTCTGCTCGCTTCTGCTCGCTTCTGACGTTAGCTCGCTTCTGCTGTTAGCTCGCTTCTGCTGTTAGCTCGCTTCTGACGTTAGTTCGCTTCTGACGTTAGCTCGCTTCTGACGTTAGTTCACTTCTGCTGTTAGCTCGCTTCTGACGTTAGCGCGCTTCTGCTCTTAGCTCGCTTCTGACGTTAGCTCACTTCTGATGTTAGCTCACTTCTGCTGTTAGCTCGCTTCTGATGTTAACTCGCTTCTGCTCTTGGCTCGCTTCTGACGTTAGCTCACTTCTGACGTTAGCTCACTTCTGACGTTAGCTCACTTCTGCTGTTAGCTCACTTCTGCTGTTAGCTCACTTCTGACGTTAGCTCACTTCTGCTGTTAGCTCGCTTCTGACGATAGCTCACTTCTGCTGTTAGCTCACTTCTGACCTTAGCTCGCTTCTGACGTTAGCTGGCTTCTGACGTTAGCTCGCTTCTGACCTTAGCTCGCTTCTGACGTTAGCTCGCTTCTGACCTTAGCTCGCTTCTGACCTTAGCTCGCTTCTGACGTTAGCTGGCTTCTGACGTTAGCTCACTTCTGACGTTAGCTGGCTTCTGACGTTAGCTCACTTCAGCTGTTAGCTCGCTTCTGATGTTAGCTCGCTTCTGACGTTAGCTCACTTCTGCTGTTAGCTGGCTTCTGACGTTAGCTCGCTTCTGACGTTAGCGCGCTTCTGATTTTAGCTCGCTTCTGCTCTTAGCTCGCTTCGGCTGTTAGCTCGCTTCTGACGTTAGCTCACTTCTGCTGTTAGCTCACTTCTCAAGTTAGCTCACTTCTGCTGTTAGCTCGCTTCTGACGTTGGCTAACTTCTGACGTTAGCTCACTTCTGACGTTAGCTCACTTCTGCTGTTAGCTCACTTCTGACGTTAGCTCACTTCTGACGTTAGCTCACTTCTGACGTTAGCTCACTTCTGCTGTTAGCTCACTTCTGACGTTAGCTCACTTCTGATGTTAACTCGCTTCTGCTCTTTGCTCGCTTCTGACGTTAGCTCGCTTCTGACGTTAGCTCACTTCTGCTGTTAGCTCACTTCTGACGTTAGCTCACTTCTGACGTTAGCTCACTTCTGCTGTTAGCTCACTTCTGCTGTTAGCTCACTTCTGCTGTTAGCTCGCTTCTGCTGTTAGCTCGCTTCTGACGTTAGCTCACTACTGACTTTAGCTCACTTCTGACGTTAGCTCACTTCTGCTGTTAGCTCACTTCTGACCTTAGCTCGCTTCTGACATTAGCTCACTTCTGACCTTAGCTCGCTTCTGACGTTAGCTCACTTCTGACGTTAGCTCACTTCTGACGTTAGCTGGCTTCTGACGTTAGCTCACTTCTGCTGTTAGCTCGCTTCTGACCTTAGCTGGCTTCTGACGTTAGCTGGCTTCTGACGTTAGCTCGCTTCTGCTGTTAGCTGGCTTCTGACGTTAGCTCGCTTCTGCTGTTAGCTCGCTTCTGACGTTAGCTCGCTTCTGACGTTAGCTCGCTTCTGCTTTTAGCTCACTTCTGACATTAGCTCACTTCTGACGTTACTGCTGTTAGCTCGCTTCTGACGTTAGCTCGCTTCTGACGTTAGCGCACTTCTGACGTCAGCTCGCTTCTGCTTTTAGCTCGCTTCTGCTGTTAGCTCGCTTCTGCTGTTAGCTCGCTTCTGCTGTTAGCTCGCTTCTGACGTTAGCTCACTTCTGCTGTTAGCTCACTTCTCAAGTTAGCTCACTTCTGCTGTTAGCTCGCTTCTGACGTTGGCTTACTTCTGACGTTAGCTCACTTCTGACGTTAGCTCACTTCTGCTGTTAGCTCGCTTTTGACGTTAACTGGCTTCAGACGTTAGCTCACTTCTGACGTTAGCTCGCTTCTGCTGTTAGCTCGCTTCTGACGTTAGCTCGCTTCTGACGTTAGCTCGCTTCTGCTGTTAACTCGCTTCTGACGTTAGCTCGCTTCTGACGTTAGCTCGCTTCTGACGTTAGCTCACTTCTTCTGTTAGCTCGCTTCTGACGTTAGCTCGCTTCTGACGTTAGCGCGCTTCTGCTTTTAGCTCGCTTCTGCTCTTAGCTCGCTTCTGCTGTTAGCTCGCTTCTGACGTTAGCTCACTTCTGCTGTTAGCTCACTTCTCAAGTTAGCTCACTTCTGCTGTTAGCTCGCTTCTGACGTTGGCTAACTTCTGACGTTAGCTCACTTCTGACGTTAGCTCACTTCTGCTGTTAGCTCGCTTCTGACGTTAACTGGCTTCAGACGTTAGCTCGCTTCTGATGTTAACTCGCTTCTGCTCTTTGCTCGCTTCTGACGTTAGCTCGCTTCTGACGTTAGCTCACTTCTGCTGTTAGCTCACTTCTGACGTTAGCTCACTTATGACGTTAGCTCACTTCTGCTGTTAGCTCACTTCTGCTGTTAGCTCACTTCTGACGTTAGCTCACTTCTGACGTTAGCTCACTTCTGCTGTTAGCTCACTTCTGCTGTTAGCTCACTTCTGCTGTTAGCTCACTTCTGACGTTAGCTCACTTCTGCTGTTAGCTCGCATCTGACGTTAGCTCACTTCTGACCTTAGCTCGCTTCTGACGTTAGCTCACTTCTGACGTTAGCTCACTTCTGACGTTAGCTGGCTTCTGACGTTAGCTCACTTCTGCTGTTAGCTCGCTTCTGACCTTAGCTGGCTTCTGACGTTAGCTGGCTTCTGACGTTAGCTCACTTCTGCGTTTAGCTCGCTTCTGACCTTAGCTCGCTTCTGACGTTAGCTCGCTTCTGACGTTAGCTCGCTTCTGCTGTTAGCTCACTTCTGACGTTAGCTCACTTCTGACGTTACTGCTGTTAGCTCGCTTCTGACGTTAGCTCGCTTCTGACGTTAGCTCACTTCTGACGCTAGCGCGCTTCTGACGTCAGCTCACTTCTGACGTTAGCTCGCTTCTGCTTTTAGCTCGCTTCTGCTGTTAGCTCGCTTCTGACGTTAGCTCACTTCTCAAGTTAGCTCACTTCTGCTGTTAGCTCGCTTCTGACGTTAACTGGCTTCAGACGTTAGCTCACTTCTGACGTTAGCTCACTTCTGACGTTACTGCTGTTAGCTCGCTTCTGACGTTAGCTCGCTTCTGACGATTGTTCACTTCTGCTGTTAGCTCACTTCTGACCTTAGCTCGCTTCTGACGTTAGCTGGCTTCTGACGTTAGCTCGCTTCTGACCTTAGCTCGCTTCTGACCTTAGCTCGCTTCTGACCTTAGCTCGCTTCTGACGTTAGCTGGCTTCTGACGTTAGCTCACTTCTGACGTTAGCTGGCTTCTGACGTTAGCTCACTTCTGCTGTTAGCTCGCTTCTGACGTTAGCTCGCTTCTGACGTTAGCTCACTTCTGCTGTTAGCTCGCTTCTGACGTTAGCTCGCTTCTGACGTTAGCGCGCTTCTGCTTTTAGCTCGCTTCTGCTCTTAGCTCGCTTCTGCTGTTAGCTCGCTTCTGACGTTAGCTCACTTCTGCTGTTAGCTCACTTCTCAAGTTAGCTCACTTCTGCTGTTAGCTCGCTTCTGACGTTGGCTAACTTCTGACGTTAGCTCACTTCTGACGTTAGCTCACTTCTGCTGTTAGCTCGCTTTTGACGTTAACTGGCTTCAGACGTTAGCTCACTTCTGACGTTAGCTCGCTTCTGCTGTTAGCTCGCTTCTGACGTTAGCTCGCTTCTGACGTTAGCTCGCTTCTGCTGTTAACTCGCTTCTGACGTTAGCTCGCTTCTGACGTTAGCTCGCTTCTGACGTTAGCTCACTTCTTCTGTTAGCTCGCTTCTGACGTTAGCTCGCTTCTGACGTTAGCGCGCTTCTGCTTTTAGCTCGCTTCTGCTCTTAGCTCGCTTCTGCTGTTAGCTCGCTTCTGACGTTAGCTCACTTCTGCTGTTAGCTCACTTCTCAAGTTAGCTCACTTCTGCTGTTAGCTCGCTTCTGACGTTGGCTAACTTCTGACGTTAGCTCACTTCTGACGTTAGCTCACTTCTGCTGTTAGCTCGCTTCTGACGTTAACTGGCTTCAGACGTTAGCTCGCTTCTGATGTTAACTCGCTTCTGCTCTTTGCTCGCTTCTGACGTTAGCTCGCTTCTGACGTTAGCTCACTTCTGCTGTTAGCTCACTTCTGACGTTAGCTCACTTATGACGTTAGCTCACTTCTGACGTTAGCTCACTTCTGACGTTAGCTCACTTCTGCTGTTAGCTCGCTTCTGACGTTAGCTCACTTCTGACTTTAGCTCACTTCTGACGTTAGCTCACTTCTGCTGTTAGCTCGCATCTGACGTTAGCTCACTTCTGACCTTAGCTCGCTTCTGACGTTAGCTCACTTCTGACGTTAGCTCACTTCTGACGTTAGCTGGCTTCTGACGTTAGCTCACTTCTGCTGTTAGCTCGCTTCTGACCTTAGCTGGCTTCTGACGTTAGCTGGCTTCTGACGTTAGCTCACTTCTGCGTTTAGCTCGCTTCTGACCTTAGCTCGCTTCTGACGTTAGCTCGCTTCTGACGTTAGCTCGCTTCTGCTGTTAGCTCACTTCTGACGTTAGCTCACTTCTGACGTTACTGCTGTTAGCTCGCTTCTGACGTTAGCTCGCTTCTGACGTTAGCTCACTTCTGACGCTAGCGCGCTTCTGACGTCAGCTCACTTCTGACGTTAGCTCGCTTCTGCTTTTAGCTCGCTTCTGCTGTTAGCTCGCTTCTGACGTTAGCTCACTTCTCAAGTTAGCTCACTTCTGCTGTTAGCTCGCTTCTGACGTTAACTGGCTTCAGACGTTAGCTCACTTCTGACGTTAGCTCACTTCTGACGTTACTGCTGTTAGCTCGCTTCTGACGTTAGCTCGCTTCTGACGATTGTTCACTTCTGCTGTTAGCTCACTTCTGACCTTAGCTCGCTTCTGACGTTAGCTGGCTTCTGACGTTAGCTCGCTTCTGACCTTAGCTCGCTTCTGACGTTAGCTCGCTTCTGACCTTAGCTCGCTTCTGACCTTAGCTCGCTTCTGACGTTAGCTGGCTTCTGACGTTAGCTCACTTCTGACGTTAGCTGGCTTCTGACGTTAGCTCACTTCTGCTGTTAGCTCGCTTCTGACGTTAGCTCGCTTCTGACGTTAGCTCACTTCTGCTGTTAGCTCGCTTCTGACGTTAGCTCGCTTCTGACGTTAGCGCGCTTCTGCTTTTAGCTCGCTTCTGCTCTTAGCTCGCTTCTGCTGTTAGCTCGCTTCTGACGTTAGCTCACTTCTGCTGTTAGCTCACTTCTCAAGTTAGCTCACTTCTGCTGTTAGCTCGCTTCTGACGTTGGCTAACTTCTGACGTTAGCTCACTTCTGACGTTAGCTCACTTCTGCTGTTAGCTCGCTTCTGACGTTAACTGGCTTCAGACGTTAGCTCGCTTCTGATGTTAACTCGCTTCTGCTCTTTGCTCGCTTCTGACGTTAGCTCGCTTCTGACGTTAGCTCACTTCTGCTGTTAGCTCACTTCTGACGTTAGCTCACTTCTGACGTTAGCTCACTTCTGCTGTTAGCTCGCTTCTGACGTTAGCTCACTTCTGACTTTAGCTCACTTCTGACGTTAGCTCACTTCTGCTGTTAGCTCACATCTGACGTTAGCTCACTTCTGACCTTAGCTCGCTTCTGACGTTAGCTCACTTCTGACCTTAGCTCGCTTCTGACGTTAGCTCACTTCTGACGTTAGCTCACTTCTGACGTTAGCTGGCTTCTGACGTTAGCTCACTTCTGACGTTAGCTCACTTCTGCTGTTAGCTCGCTTTTGACGTTAACTGGCTTCAGACGTTAGCTGGCTTCTGACGTTAGCTCGCTTCTGACGTTAGCTCGCTTCTGCTGTTAGCTCGCTTCTGACGTTAGCTCGCTTCTGACGTTAGCTCGCTTCTGCTGTTAACTCGCTTCTGACGTTAGCTCGCTTCTGACGTTAGCTCGCTTCTGACGTTAGCTCACTTCTTCTGTTAGCTCGCTTCTGACGTTAGCTCGCTTCTGACGTTAGCGCGCTTCTGCTTTTAGCTCGCTTCTGCTCTTAGCTCGCTTCTGCTGTTAGCTCGCTTCTGACGTTAGCTCACTTCTGCTGTTAGCTCACTTCTCAAGTTAGCTCACTTCTGCTGTTAGCTCGCTTCTGACGTTAACTGGCTTCAGACGTTAGCTCGCTTCTGATGTTAACTCGCTTCTGCTCTTTGCTCGCTTCTGACGTTAGCTCGCTTCTGACGTTAGCTCACTTCTGCTGTTAGCTCACTTCTGACGTTAGCTCACTTATGACGTTAGCTCACTTCTGCTGTTAGCTCACTTCTGCTGTTAGCTCACTTCTGACGTTAGCTCACTTCTGACGTTAGCTCACTTCTGCTGTTAGCTCACTTCTGCTGTTAGCTCACTTCTGCTGTTAGCTCGCTTCTGACGTTAGCTCACTTCTGACTTTAGCTCACTTCTGACGTTAGCTCACTTCTGCTGTTAGCTCGCATCTGACGTTAGCTCACTTCTGACCTTAGCTCGCTTCTGACGTTAGCTCACTTCTGACGTTAGCTGGCTTCTGACGTTAGCTCACTTCTGCTGTTAGCTCGCTTCTGACCTTAGCTGGCTTCTGACGTTAGCTGGCTTCTGACGTTAGCTCACTTCTGCGTTTAGCTCGCTTCTGACCTTAGCTCGCTTCTGACGTTAGCTGGCTTCTGACGTTAGCTGGCTTCTGACGTTAGCTCGCTTCTGCTGTTAGCTTGCTTCTGACGTTAGCTTGCTTCTGACGTTAGCTCGCTTCTGACGTTAGCTCGCTTCTGCTGTTAGCTCACTTCTGACGTTAGCTCACTTCTGACGTTACTGCTGTTAGCTCGCTTCTGACGTTAGCTCACTTCTGACGCTAGCGCGCTTCTGACGTCAGCTCACTTCTGACGTTAGCTCGCTTCTGCTTTTAGCTCGCTTCTGCTGTTAGCTCGCTTCTGCTGTTAGCTCGCTTCTGACGTTAGCTCACTTCTCAAGTTAGCTCACTTCTGCTGTTAGCTCGCTTCTGACGTTAACTGGCTTCAGACGTTAGCTCACTTCTGACGTTAGCTCGCTTCTGACGTTAGCTCGCTTCTGCTGTTAGCTCGCTTCTGCTGTTAACTCGCTTCTGACGTTAGCTCGCTTCTGACGTTAGCTCGCTTCTGACGTTAGCTCGCTTCTGCTGTTAACTCGCTTCTGACGTTAGCTCGCTTCTGACGTTAGCTCGCTTCTGCTGTTAGCTCGCTTCTGACGTTAGCTCACTTCTGACGTTAGCTCACTTCTGCTGTTAGCTCTCTTCTGACGTTAACTAGCTTCAGACGTTAGCTCACTTCTGACGTAAGCTCACTTCTGACGTTAGCTCACTTCTGCTGTTAGCTCGCTTCTGACGTTAGCTCGCTTCTGACGTTAGCTCCCTTCTGACGTTAGCTCGCTTCTGCTGTTAACTCGCTTCTGCTCGCTTCTGACGTTAGCTTGCTTCTGACGTTAGCTCACTTCTGACGTTAGCTCACTTCTGACGTTAGCTGGCTTCTGACGTTAGCTTGCTTCTGACGTTAGCTCGCTTCTGCTGTTAGCTCGCTTCTGCTCGCTTCTGACGTTAGCTCGCTTCTGCTGTTAGCTCGCTTCTGCTGTTAGCTCGCTTCTGACGTTAGCTTGCTTCTGCTGTTAGCTTGCTTCTGCTGTTAGCTCGCTTCTGCTCGCTTCTGACGTTAGCTCGCTTCTGCTGTTAGCTCGCTTCTGCTGTTAGCTCGCTTCTGACGTTAGCTCGCTTCTGACGTTAGCTCGCTTCTGACGTTAGTTCACTTCTGCTGTTAGCTCGCTTCTGACGTTAGCGCGCTTCTGCTCTTAGCTCGCTTCTGATGTTAGCTCACTTCTGATGTTAGCTCACTTCTGCTGTTAGCTCGCTTCTGATGTTAACTCGCTTCTGCTCTTGGCTCGCTTCTGACGTTAGCTCACTTCTGACGTTAGCTCACTTCTGCTGTTAGCTCACTTCTGACTTTAGCTCACTTCTGACATTAGCTCACTTCTGCTGTTAGTTCGCATCTGACGTTAGCTCACTTCTGACCTTAGCTCGCTTCTGACGTTAGCTCACTTCTGACGTTAGCTCACTTCTGACGTTAGCTGGCTTCTGACGTTAGCTCACTTCTGCTGTTAGCTCGCTTCTGACCTTAGCTGGCTTCTGACGTTAGCTGGCTTCTGACGTTAGCTCACTTCTGCGTTTAGCTCGCTTCTGACCTTAGCTCGCTTCTGACGTTAGCTGGCTTCTGACGTTAGCTCGCTTCTGCTGTTAGCTTGCTTCTGACGTTAGCTCGCTTCTGACGTTAGCTCGCTTCTGACGTTAGCTCGCTTCTGCTGTTAGCTCGCTTCTGCTGTTAACTCGCTTCTGACGTTAGCTCGCTTCTGACGTTAGCTCGCTTCTGACGTTAGCTCGCTTCTGCTGTTAACTCGCTTCTGACGTTAGCTCGCTTCTGCTGTTAGCTCGCTTCTGACGTTAGCTCACTTCTGCTGTTAGCTCGCTTCTGACGTTAACTAGCTTCAGACGTTAGCTCACTTCTGACGTAAGCTCACTTCTGACGTTAGCTCACTTCTGCTGTTAGCTCGCTTCTGACGTTAGCTCCCTTCTGACGTTAGCTCGCTTCTGCTGTTAACTCGCTTCTGCTCGCTTCTGACGTTAGCTTGCTTCTGACGTTAGCTCGCTTATGCTGTTAGCTCGCTTCTGCTCGCTTCTGACGTTAGCTCGCTTCTGCTGTTAGCTCGCTTCTGCTGTTAGCTCGCTTCTGCTGTTAGCTCGCTTCTGACGTTAGCTTGCTTCTGCTGTTAGCTTGCTTCTGCTGTAAGCTCGCTTCTGCTCGCTTCTGACGTTAGCTCGCTTCTGCTGTTAGCTCGCTTCTGCTGTTAGCTCGCTTCTGACGTTAGCTCGCTTCTGACGTTAGCTCGCTTCTGACGTTAGCGCGCTTCTGCTCTTAGCTCGCTTCTGACGTTAGCTCACTTCTGATGTTAGCTCGCTTCTGCTGTTAGCTCGCTTCTGACGTTAGCTCGCTTCTGCTCGCTTCTGACGTTAGCTCGCTTCTGCTGTTAGCTCGCTTCTGCTGTTAGCTCGCTTCTGACGTTAGCTCGCTTCTGACGTTAGTTCACTTCTGCTGTTAGCTCGCTTCTGACGTTAGCGCGCTTCTGCTCTTAGCTCGCTTCTGAAGTTAGCTCACTTCTGATGTTAGCTCACTTCTGCTGTTAGCTCGCTTCTGATGTTAACTCGCTTCTGCTCTTGGCTCGCTTCTGACGTTAGCTCACTTCTGACGTTAGCTCACTTCTGACGTTAGCTCACTTCTGACGTTAGCTCACTTCTGACGTTAGCTCACTTCTGCTGTTAGCTCACTTCTGCTGTTAGCTCACTTCTGACGTTAGCTCACTTCTGCTGTTAGCTCACTTCTGACTTTAGCTCACTTCTGCTGTTAGCTCGCTTCTGACGTTAGCTCACTTCTGACTTTAGCTCACTTCTGACGTTAGCTCACTTCTGCTGTTAGCTCGCATCTGACGTTAGCTCACTTCTGACCTTAGCTCGCTTCTGACGTTAGCTCACTTCTGACGTTAGCTCACTTCTGACGTTAGCTGGCTTCTGACGTTAGCTCACTTCTGCTGTTAGCTCGCTTCTGACCTTAGCTGGCTTCTGACGTTAGCTGGCTTCTGACGTTAGCTCACTTCTGCGTTTAGCTCGCTTCTGACCTTAGCTCGCTTCTGACGTTAGCTGGCTTCTGACGTTAGCTCGCTTCTGCTGTTAGCTTGCTTCTGACGTTAGCTTGCTTCTGACGTTAGCTCGCTTCTGACGTTAGCTCGCTTCTGCTGTTAGCTCACTTCTGACGTTAGCTCACTTCTGACGTTACTGCTGTTAGCTCGCTTCTGACGTTAGCTCGCTTCTGACGTTAGCTCACTTCTGACGCTAGCGCGCTTCTGACGTCAGCTCACTTCTGACGTTAGCTCGCTTCTGCTTTTAGCTCGCTTCTGCTGTTAGCTCGCTTCTGCTGTTAGCTCGCTTCTGACGTTAGCTCACTTCTCAAGTTAGCTCACTTCTGCTGTTAGCTCGCTTCTGACGTTAACTAGCTTCAGACGTTAGCTCACTTCTGACGTAAGCTCACTTCTGACGTTAGCTCACTTCTGCAGTTAGCTCGCTTCTCACGTTAGCTCGCTTCTGACGTTAGCTCCCTTCTGACGTTAGCTCGCTTCTGCTGTTAACTCGCTTCTGCTCGCTTCTGACGTTAGCTTGCTTCTGACGTTAGCTCACTTCTGACGTTAGCTCACTTCTGACATTAGCTGGCTTCTGACGTTAGCTTGCTTCTGACGTTAGCTCGCTTCTGCTGTTAGCTCGCTTCTGCTCGCTTCTGCTGTTAGCTCGCTTCTGACGTTAGCTTGCTTCTGCTGTTAGCTTGCTTCTGCTGTTAGCTCGCTTCTGCTCGCTTCTGACGTTAGCTCGCTTCTGCTGTTAGCTCGCTTCTGCTGTTAGCTCGCTTCTGACGTTAGCTCGCTTCTGACGTTAGCTCGCTTCTGACGTTAGTTCACTTCTGCTGTTAGCTCGCTTCTGACGTTAGCGCGCTTCTGCTCTTAGCTCGCTTCTGATGTTAGCTCACTTCTGATGTTAGCTCACTTCTGCTGTTAGCTCGCTTCTGATGTTAACTCGCTTCTGCTCTTGGCTCGCTTCTGACGTTAGCTCACTTCTGACGTTAGCTCACTTCTGACGTTAGCTCACTTCTGCTGTTAGCTCACTTCTGACTTTAGCTCACTTCTGACATTAGCTCACTTCTGCTGTTAGTTCGCATCTGACGTTAGCTCACTTCTGACCTTAGCTCGCTTCTGACGTTAGCTCACTTCTGACGTTAGCTCACTTCTGACGTTAGCTGGCTTCTGACGTTAGCTCACTTCTGCTGTTAGCTCGCTTCTGACCTTAGCTGGCTTCTGACGTTAGCTCACTTCTGCGTTTAGCTCGCTTCTGACCTTAGCTCGCTTCTGACGTTAGCTGGCTTCTGACGTTAGCTCGCTTCTGCTGTTAGCTTGCTTCTGACGTTAGCTCGCTTCTGCTGTTAGCTTGCTTCTGACGTTAGCTCGCTTCTGACGTTAGCTCGCTTCTGACGTTAGCTCGCTTCTGCTGTTAGCTCACTTCTGACGTTAGCTCACTTCTGACGTTACTGCTGTTAGCTCGCTTCTGACGTTAGCTCGCTTCTGACGTTAGCTCACTTCTGACGCTAGCGCGCTTCTGACGTCAGCTCACTTCTGACGTTAGCTCGCTTCTGCTTTTAGCTCGCTTCTGCTGTTAGCTCGCTTCTGCTGTTAGCTCGCTTCTGACGTTAGCTCACTTCTCAAGTTAGCTCACTTCTGCTGTTAGCTCGCTTCTAACGTTAACTGGCTTCAGACGTTAGCTCGCTTCTGACGTTAGCTCGCTTCTGACGTTAGCTCGCTTCTGCTGTTAGCTCGCTTCTGCTGTTAACTCGCTTCTGACGTTAGCTCGCTTCTGACGTTAGCTCGCTTCTGACGTTAGCTCGCTTCTGCTGTTAACTCGCTTCTGACGTTAGCTCGCTTCTGCTGTTAGCTCGCTTCTGACGTTAGCTCACTTCTGACGTTAGCTCACTTCTGCTGTTAGCTCGCTTCTGACGTTAACTAGCTTCAGACGTTAGCTCACTTCTGACGTAAGCTCACTTCTGACGTTAGCTCACTTCTGCTGTTAGCTCGCTTCTGACGTTAGCTCCCTTCTGACGTTAGCTCGCTTCTGCTGTTAACTCGCTTCTGCTCGCTTCTGACGTTAGCTTGCTTCTGACGTTAGCTCGCTTATGCTGTTAGCTCGCTTCTGCTCGCTTCTGACGTTAGCTCGCTTCTGCTGTTAGCTCGCTTCTGCTGTTAGCTCGCTTCTGCTGTTAGCTCGCTTCTGCTGTTAGCTCGCTTCTGCTGTTAGCTCGCTTCTGACGTTAGCTCGCTTCTGCTGTTAGCTCGCTTCTGCTGTTAGCTCGCTTCTGCTGTTAGCTTGCTTCTGCTGTAAGCTCGCTTCTGCTCGCTTCTGACGTTAGCTCGCTTCTGCTGTTAGCTCGCTTCTGACGTTAGCTCGCTTCTGACGTTAGCTCGCTTCTGACGTTAGCTCGCTTCTGACGTTAGCGCGCTTCTGCTCTTAGCTCGCTTCTGACGTTAGCTCACTTCTGACGTTAGCTCGCTTCTGCTGTTAGCTCGCTTCTGACGTTAGCTCGCTTCTGCTCGCTTCTGACGTTAGCTCGCTTCTGCTGTTAGCTCGCTTCTGCTGTTAGCTCGCTTCTGACGTTAGCTCGCTTCTGACGTTAGTTCACTTCTGCTGTTAGCTCGCTTCTGACGTTAGCGCGCTTCTGCTCTTAGCTCGCTTCTGAAGTTAGCTCACTTCTGATGTTAGCTCACTTCTGCTGTTAGCTCGCTTCTGATGTTAACTCGCTTCTGCTCTTGGCTCGCTTCTGACGTTAGCTCACTTCTGACGTTAGCTCACTTCTGACGTTAGCTCACTTCTGACGTTAGCTCACTTCTGCTGTTAGCTCACTTCTGCTGTTAGCTCACTTCTGACGTTAGCTCACTTCTGCTGTTAGCTCACTTCTGACTTTAGCTCACTTCTGCTGTTAGCTCGCTTCTGACGTTAGCTCACTTCTGACTTTAGCTCACTTCTGACGTTAGCTCACTTCTGCTGTTAGCTCGCATCTGACGTTAGCTCACTTCTGACCTTAGCTCGCTTCTGACGTTAGCTCACTTCTGACGTTAGCTCACTTCTGACGTTAGCTGGCTTCTGACGTTAGCTCACTTCTGCTGTTAGCTCGCTTCTGACCTTAGCTGGCTTCTGACGTTAGCTGGCTTCTGACGTTAGCTCACTTCTGCGTTTAGCTCGCTTCTGACCTTAGCTCGCTTCTGACGTTAGCTGGCTTCTGACGTTAGCTCGCTTCTGCTGTTAGCTTGCTTCTGACGTTAGCTTGCTTCTGACGTTAGCTCGCTTCTGACGTTAGCTCGCTTCTGCTGTTAGCTCACTTCTGACGTTAGCTCACTTCTGACGGTACTGCTGTTAGCTCGCTTCTGACGTTAGCTCGCTTCTGACGTTAGCTCACTTCTGACGCTAGCGCGCTTCTGACGTCAGCTCACTTCTGACGTTAGCTCGCTTCTGCTTTTAGCTCGCTTCTGCTGTTAGCTCGCTTCTGCTGTTAGCTCGCTTCTGACGTTAGCTCACTTCTCAAGTTAGCTCACTTCTGCTGTTAGCTCGCTTCTGACGTTAACTGGCTTCAGACGTTAGCTCACTTCTGACGTTAGCTCACTTCTGACGTTAGCTCGCTTCTGACGTTAGCTCGCTTCTGCTGTTAACTCGCTTCTGACGTTAGCTCGCTTCTGACGTTAGCTCGCTTCTGACGTTAGCTCGCTTCTGCTGTTAGCTCGCTTCTGACGTTAGCTCGCTTCTGCTGTTAGCTCGCTTCTGATGTTAACTCGCTTCTGCTCTTGGCTCGCTTCTGACGTTAGCTCACTTCTGACGTTAGCTCACTTCTGACGTTAGCTCACTTCTGACGTTAGCTCACTTCTGCTGTTAGCTCACTTCTGCTGTTAGCTCACTTCTGACGTTAGCTCACTTCTGCTGTTAGCTCACTTCTGACTTTAGCTCACTTCTGCTGTTAGCTCGCTTCTGACGTTAGCTCACTTCTGACTTTAGCTCACTTCTGACGTTAGCTCACTTCTGCTGTTAGCTCGCATCTGACGTTAGCTCACTTCTGACCTTAGCTCGCTTCTGACGTTAGCTCACTTCTGACGTTAGCTCACTTCTGACGTTAGCTGGCTTCTGACGTTAGCTCACTTCTGCTGTTAGCTCGCTTCTGACCTTAGCTGGCTTCTGACGTTAGCTGGCTTCTGACGTTAGCTCACTTCTGCGTTTAGCTCGCTTCTGACCTTAGCTCGCTTCTGACGTTAGCTGGCTTCTGACGTTAGCTCGCTTCTGCTGTTAGCTTGCTTCTGACGTTAGCTTGCTTCTGACGTTAGCTCGCTTCTGACGTTAGCTCGCTTCTGCTGTTAGCTCACTTCTGACGTTAGCTCACTTCTGACGGTACTGCTGTTAGCTCGCTTCTGACGTTAGCTCGCTTCTGACGTTAGCTCACTTCTGACGCTAGCGCGCTTCTGACGTCAGCTCACTTCTGACGTTAGCTCGCTTCTGCTTTTAGCTCGCTTCTGCTGTTAGCTCGCTTCTGCTGTTAGCTCGCTTCTGACGTTAGCTCACTTCTCAAGTTAGCTCACTTCTGCTGTTAGCTCGCTTCTGACGTTAACTGGCTTCAGACGTTAGCTCACTTCTGACGTTAGCTCACTTCTGACGTTAGCTCGCTTCTGACGTTAGCTCGCTTCTGCTGTTAACTCGCTTCTGACGTTAGCTCGCTTCTGACGTTAGCTCGCTTCTGACGTTAGCTCGCTTCTGCTGTTAGCTCGCTTCTGACGTTAGCTCGCTTCTGCTGTTAGCTCGCTTCTGCTCGCTTCTGCTGTTAGCTCGCTTCTGATGTTAGCTCGCTTCTGATGTTAGCTCGCTTCTGCCGTTAGCTCGCTTCTGCCGTTAGCTCGCTTCTGCCGTTAGCTCGCTTCTGACGTTAGCTCGCTTCTGCTGTTAGCTCGCTTCTGCTGTTAGCTCGCTTCTGCTCGCTTCTGACGTTAGCTTGCTTCTGACGTTAGCTCACTTCTGCTGTTAGCTCGCTTCTGCTGTTAGCTCGCTTCTGCTCGCTTCTGCTGTTAGCTCGCTTCTGATGTTAGCTCGCTTCTGATGTTAGCTCGCTTCTGCCGTTAGCTCGCTTCTGCCGTTAGCTCGCTTCTGCCGTTAGCTCGCTTCTGACGTTAGCTCGCTTCTGACGTTAGCTCGCTTCTGACGTTAGCTCGCTTCTGACGTTAGCTCGCTTCTGACGTTAGCTCGCTTCTGCTGTTAGCTCGCTTCTGCTGTTAGCTCGCTTCTGACGTTAGCTCGCTTCTGCTTTTAGCTCACTTCTGACATTAGCTCACTTCTGACGTTACTGCTGTTAGCTCGCTTCTGACGTTAGCTCGCTTCTGACGTTAGCTCACTTCTCAAGTTAGCTCACTTCTGCTGTTAGCTCGCTTTTGACGTTAACTGTCTTCAGACGTTAGCTCACTTCTGACGTTAGCTCGCCTCTGCTGTTAGCTCGCTTCTTCTGTTAGCTCACTTCTGCTGTTAGCTCGCTTCTGACGTTGGCTAACTTCTGACGTTAGCTCACTTCTGACGTTAGCTCACTTCTGCTGTTAGCTCGCTTTTGACGTTAACTGGCTTCAGACGTTAGCTCACTTCTGACGTTAGCTCGCTTCTGCTGTTAGCTCGCTTCTGACGTTAGCTCGCTTCTGACGTTAGCTCACTTCTGCTGTTAGCTCGCTTCTGATGTTAACTCGCTTCTGCTCTTGGCTCACTTCTGACATTAGCTCACTTCTGACGTTACTGCTGTTAGCTCGCTTCTGACGTTAGCTCGCTTCTGACGTTAGCTCGCTTCTGCTGTTAACTCGCTTCTGACGTTAGCTCGCTTCTGACGTTAACTGGCTTCAGACGTTAGCTCACTTCTGCTGTTAGCTCGCTTCTGACGTTAGCTCACTTCTGACGTTAGCTCGCTTCTGCTGTTAACTCGCTTCTGCTCGCTTCTGACGTTAGCTTGCTTCTGACGTTAGCTCGCTTCTGCTGTTAGCTCGCTTCTGCTCGCTTCTGCTGTTAGCTCGCTTCTGATGTTAGCTCGCTTCTGCCGTTAGCTCGCTTCTGCCGTTAGCTCGCTTCTGACGTTAGTTCGCTTCTGACGTTAGCTCGCTTCTGACGTTAGCTCGCTTCTGACGTTAGCTCGCTTCTGCTGTTAGCTCGCTTCTGCTGTTAGCTCGCTTCTGACGTTAGCTCGCTTCTGACGTTAGCTCGCTTCTGACGTTAGCTCGCTTCTGACGTTACTGCTGTTAGCTCGCTTCTGACGTTAGCTCGCTTCTGACGTCAGCTCACTTCTGCTGTTAGCTCGCTTCTGCTTTTAGCTCGCTTTTGCTGTTAGCTCGCTTCTGACGTTAGCTCACTTCTGCTGTTAGCTCACTTCTGCTGTTAGCTCACTTCTCAAGTTAGCTAACTTCTGCTGTTAGCTCGCTTCTGACGTTGGCTAACTTCTGACGTTAGCTCACTTCTGCTGTTAGCTCGCTTTTAACGTTAACTGGCTTCAGACGTTAGCTCACTTCTGACGTTAGCTCGCTTCTGACGTTAGCTCGCTTCTGCTGTTAGCTCGCTTCTGACGTTAGCTCGCTTCTGCTGTTAACTCGCTTCTGACGTTAGCTCGCTTCTGACGTTAGCTCGCTTCTGACGTTAGCTCGCTTCTGACGTTAGCTCGCTTCTGCTGTTAACTCGCTTCTGACGTTAGCTCGCTTCTGACGTTAGCTCGCTTCTGACGTTAGCTCGCTTCTGACGTTAGCTCACTTCTGCTGTTAGCTCGCTTCTGACGTTAACTGGCTTCAGACGTTAGCTCACTTCTGACGTTAGCTCACTTCTGACGTTAGCTCGCTTCTGACGTTAGCTCGCTTCTGACGTTAGCTCGCTTCTGCTGTTAGCTCGCTTCTGACGTTAGCTCGCTTCTGCTTTTAGCTCACTTCTGACATTAGCTCACTTCTGACGTTACTGCTGTTAGCTCGCTTCTGACGTTAGCGCGCTTCTGACGTTAGCTCACTTCTGACGTTAGCTCACTTCTGACGTTAGCTGGCTTCTGACGTTAGCTCACTTCTGCTGTTAGCTCGCTTCTGACCTTAGCTGGCTTCTGACGTTAGCTGGCTTCTGACGTTAGCTCGCTTCTGCTGTTAGCTGGCTTCTGACGTTAGCTCGCTTCTGCTGTTAGCTCGCTTCTGACGTTAGCTCGCTTCTGACGTTAGCTCGCTTCTGCTTTTAGCTCACTTCTGACATTAGCTCACTTCTGACGTTACTGCTGTTAGCTCGCTTCTGACGTTAGCTCGCTTCTGACGTTAGCGCACTTCTGACGTCAGCTCGCTTCTGCTTTTAGCTCGCTTCTGCTGTTAGCTCGCTTCTGCTGTTAGCTCACTTCTGCTGTTAGCTCACTTCTCAAGTTAGCTCACTTCTGCTGTTAGCTCGCTTCTGACGTTGGCTAACTTCTGACGTTAGCTCACTTCTGACGTTAGCTCACTTCTGCTGTTAGCTCGCTTTTGACGTTAACTGGCTTCAGACGTTAGCTCACTTCTGACGTTAGCTCGCTTCTGCTGTTAGCTCGCTTCTGACGTTAGCTCGCTTCTGACGTTAGCTCGCTTCTGACGTTAGCTCGCTTCTGCTGTTAACTCGCTTCTGACGTTAGCTCGCTTCTGACGTTAGCTCGCTTCTGACGTTAGCTCGCTTCTGCTGTTAGCTCGCTTCTGACGTTAGCTCACTTCTGCTGTTAGCTCGCTTCTGACGTTAGCTCGCTTCAGACGTTAGCTCACTTCTGACGTTAGCTCACTTCTGACGTTAGCTCACTTCTGCTGTTAGCTGGCTTCTGACGTTAGCTCACTTCTGACGTTAGCTCGCTTCTGCTGTTAGCTCGCTTCTGCTGTTAGCTCGCTTCTGCTCGCTTCTGACGTTAGCTTGCTTCTGACGTTAGCTCGCTTCTGCTGTTAGCTCGCTTCTGCTGTTAGCTCGCTTCTGCTCGCTTCTGCTGTTAGCTCGCTTCTGATGTTAGCTCGCTTCTGATGTTAGCTCGCTTCTGCCGTTAGCTCGCTTCTGCCGTTAGCTCGCTTCTGACGTTAGCTCGCTTCTGACGTTAGCTCGCTTCTGACGTTAGCTCGCTTCTGCTGTTAGCTCGCTTCTGACGTTAGCTCGCTTCTGCTTTTAGCTCACTTCTGACATTAGCTCACTTCTGACGTTACTGCTGTTAGCTCGCTTCTGACGTTAGCTCGCTTCTGACGTTAGCGCACTTCTGACGTCAGCTCGCTTCTGCTTTTAGCTCGCTTCTGCTGTTAGCTCGCTTCTGCTGTTAGCTCGCTTCTGACGTTAGCTCACTTCTGCTGTTAGCTCACTTCTCAAGTTAGCTCACTTCTGCTGTTAGCTCGCTTTTGACGTTAACTGGCTTCAGACGTTAGCTCACTTCTGACGTTAGCTCGCTTCTGCTGTTAGCTCGCTTCTGACGTTAGCTCGCTTCTGACGTTAGCTCGCTTCTGCTGTTAACTAGCTTCTGACGTTAGCTCGCTTCTGACGTTAGCTCGCTTCTGATGTTAGCTCGCTTCTGACGTTAGCTCGCTTCTGCTGTTAACTGGCTTCTGACGTTAGCTCGCTTCTGACGTTAGCTCGCTTCTGACGTTAGCTCACTTCTGCTGTTAGCTCGCTTCTGACGTTAACTGGCTTCAGACGTTAGCTCACTTCTGACGTTAGCTCACTTCTGCTGTTAGCTCGCTTCTGACGTTAGCTCACTTCTGACGTTAGCTCGCTTCTGCTCGCTTCTGACGTTAGCTCGCTTCTGACGTTAGCTCGCTTCTGCTGTTAGCTCGCTTCTGCTGTTAGCTCGCTTCTGCTCGCTTCTGCTGTTAGCTCGCTTCTGATGTTAGCTCGCTTCTGCCGTTAGCTCGCTTCTGACGTTAGCTCGCTTCTGACGTTAGCTCGCTTCTGACGTTAGCTCGCTTCTGACGTTAGCTCGCTTCTGACGTTAGCTCGCTTCTGCTGTTAGCTCGCTTCTGCTGTTAGCTCGCTTCTGACGTTAGCTCGCTTCTGACGTTAGCTCGCTTCTGACGTTAGCTCGCTTCTGACGTTAGCTCGCTTCTGCTGTTAGCTCGCTTCTGACGTTAGCTCACTTCTGCTGTTAGCTCGCTTCTGATGTTAACTCGCTTCTGCTCTTGGCTCACTTCTGACATTAGCTCACTTCTGACGTTACTGCTGTTAGCTCGCTTCTGACGTTAGCTCGCTTCTGACGTCAGCTCACTTCTGCTGTTAGCTCGCTTCTGCTTTTAGCTCGCTTTTGCTGTTAGCTCGCTTCTGACGTTAGCTCACTTCTGCTGTTAGCTCACTTCTGCTGTTAGCTCGCTTTTAACGTTAACTGGCTTCAGACGTTAGCTCACTTCTGACGTTAGCTCGCTTCTGCTGTTAACTCGCTTCTGACGTTAGCTCGCTTCTGACGTTAGCTCGCTTCTGACGTTAGCTCGCTTCTGATGTTAGCTCGCTTCTGACGTTAGCTCGCTTCTGCTGTTAACTCGCTTCTGACGTTAGCTCGCTTCTGACGTTAGCTCGCTTCTGACGTTAGCTCGCTTCTGACGTTAGCTCACTTCTGCTGTTAGCTCGCTTCTGCTGTTAGCTCGCTTCTGACGTTAACTGGCTTCAGACGTTAGCTCACTTCTGACGTTAGCTCACTTCTGACGTTAGCTCGCTTCTGACGTTAGCTCACTTCTGACGTTAGCTCGCTTCTGCTGTTAGCTCGCGTCTGCTCGCTTCTGCTGTTAGCTCGCTTCTGCCGTTAGCTCGCTTCTGCCGTTAGCTCGCTTCTGACGTTAGCTCGCTTCTGCCGTTAGCTCGCTTCTGACGTTAGCTCGCTTCTGACGTTAGCTCGCTTCTGCTGTTAGCTCGCTTCTGCTGTTAGCTCGCTTCTGACGTTAGCTCGCTTCTGCTTTTAGCTCACTTCTGACATTAGCTCACTTCTGACGTTAGCTCACTTCTGACGTTACTGCTGTTAGCTCGCTTCTGACGTTAGCTCGCTTCTGACGTTAGCGCACTTCTGACGTCAGCTCGCTTCTGCTTTTAGCTCGCTTCTGCTGTTAGCTCGCTTCTGCTGTTAGCTCGCTTCTGCTGTTAGCTCGCTTCTGACGTTAGCTCACTTCTGCTGTTAGCTCACTTCTCAAGTTAGCTCACTTCTGCTGTTAGCTCGCTTCTGACGTTGGCTAACTTCTGACGTTAGCTCGCTTTTGACGTTAACTGGCTTCAGACGTTAGCTCGCTTCTGACGTTAGCTCGCTTCTGACGTTAGCTCGCTTCTGACGTTAGCTCACTTCTGACGTTAGCTCGCTTCTGACGTTAGCACGCTTCTGCTGTTAGCTCGCTTCTGAAGTTAGCTCACTTCTGACGTTAGCTCGCTTCTGCTCGCTTCTGACGTTAGCTTGCTTCTGCTCGCTTCTGACGTTAGCTTGCTTCTGACGTTAGCTCGCTTCTGCTGTTAGCTCGCTTCTGCTGTTAGCTCGCTTCTGCTCGCTTCTGCTGTTAGCTCGCTTCTGATGTTAGCTCGCTTCTGCCGTTAGCTCGCTTCTGCCGTTAGCTCGCTTCTGACGTTAGCTCGCTTCTGACGTTAGCTCGCTTCTGACGTTAGCTCGCTTCTGACGTTAGCTCGCTTCTGCTGTTAGCTCGCTTCTGCTGTTAGCTCGCTTCTGACGTTAGCTCGCTTCTGACGTTAGCTCGCTTCTGACGTTAGCTCGCTTCTGACGTTAGCTCACTTCTGACGTTAGCTCACTTCTGCTGTTAGCTCGCTTCTGATGTTAACTCGCTTCTGCTCTTGGCTCACTTCTGACATTAGCTCACTTCTGACGTTACTGCTGTTAGCTCGCTTCTGACGTTAGCTCGCTTCTGACGTCAGCTCACTTCTGCTGTTAGCTCGCTTCTGCTTTTAGCTCGCTTTTGCTGTTAGCTCGCTTCTGACGTTAGCTCACTTCTGCTGTTAGCTCACTTCTGCTGTTAGCTCACTTCTCAAGTTAGCTAACTTCTGCTGTTAGCTCGCTTCTGACGTTGGCTAACTTCTGACGTTAGCTCAATTCTGACGTTAGCTCACTTCTGCTGTTAGCTCGCTTTTAACGTTAACTGGCTTCAGACGTTAGCTCACTTCTGACGTTAGCTCGCTTCTGCTGTTAACTCGCTTCTGACGTTAGCTCGCTTCTGACGTTAGCTCGCTTCTGACGTTAGCTCGCTTCTGATGTTAGCTCGCTTCTGACGTTAGCTCGCTTCTGCTGTTAGCTCGCTTCTGACGTTAGCTCGCTTCTGACGTTAGCTCGCTTCTGACGTTAGCTCGCTTCTGACGTTAGCTCACTTCTGCTGTTAGCTCGCTTCTGCTGTTAGCTCGCTTCTGACGTTAACTGGCTTCAGACGTTAGCTCACTTCTGACGTTAGCTCACTTCTGACGTTAGCTCGCTTCTGACGTTAGCTCACTTCTGACGTTAGCTCGCTTCTGCTGTTAGCTCGCTTCTGCTGTTAGCTCGCGTCTGCTCGCTTCTGCTGTTAGCTCGCTTCTGCCGTTAGCTCGCTTCTGCCGTTAGCTCGCTTCTGACGTTAGCTCGCTTCTGACGTTAGCTCGCTTCTGCTGTTAGCTCGCTTCTGCTGTTAGCTCGCTTCTGACGTTAGCTCGCTTCTTTTTTTAGCTCACTTCTGACATTAGCTCACTTCTGACGTTACTGCTGTTAGCTCGCTTCTGACGTTAGCTCGCTTCTGACGTTAGCGCACTTCTGACGTCAGCTCGCTTCTGCTTTTAGCTCGCTTCTGCTGTTAGCTCGCTTCTGCTGTTAGCTCGCTTCTGCTGTTAGCTCGCTTCTGCTGTTAGCTCGCTTCTGACGTTAGCTCACTTCTGCTGTTAGCTCACTTCTCAAGTTAGCTCACTTCTGCTGTTAGCTCGCTTCTGACGTTGGCTAACTTCTGACGTTAGCTCGCTTTTGACGTTAACTGGCTTCAGACGTTAGCTCGCTTCTGACGTTAGCTCGCTTCTGACGTTAGCTCGCTTCTGACGTTAGCTCGCTTCTGACGTTAGCTCACTTCTGACGTTAGCTCACTTCTGCTGTTAGCTCACTTCTGACGTTAGCTCGCTTCTGCTGTTAACTCGCTTCTGCTCGCTTCTGACGTTAGCTTGCTTCTGACGTTAGCTCGCTTCTGCTGTTAGCTCGCTTCTGCTGTTAGCTCGCTTCTGCTCGCTTCTGCTGTTAGCTTGTTTCTGATGTTAGCTCGCTTCTGATGTTAGCTCGCTTCTGCTGTTAGCTCGCTTCTGCCGTTAGCTCGCTTCTGACGTTAGCTCGCTTCTGACGTTAGCTCGCTTCTGACGTTAGCTCGCTTCTGCTGTTAGCTCGCTTCTGCTGTTAGCTCGCTTCTGACGTTAGCTCGCTTCTGACGTTAGTTCACTTCTGACGTTAGCTCACTTCTGCTGTTAGCCCGCTTCTGACGTTAGCTCACTTCTGCTGTTAGCTCGCTTCTGCTCTTGGCTCACTTCTGACATTAGCTCACTTCTGACGTTACTGCTGTTAGCTCGCTTCTGACGTTAGCTCGCTTCTGACGTTAGCGCACTTCTGACGTCAGCTCACTTCTGCTGTTAGCTCGCTTCTGCTTTTAGCTCGCTTTTGCTGTTAGCTCGCTTCTGACGTTAGCTCACTTCTGCTGTTAGCTCACTTCTCAAGTTAGCTAACTTCTGCTGTTAGCTCGCTTCTGACGTTGGCTAACTTCTGACGTTAGCTCACTTCTGACGTTAGCTCACTTCTGCTGTTAGCTCGCTTTTAACGTTAACTGGCTTCAGACGTTAGCTCACTTCTGACGTTAGCTCGCTTCTGACGTTAGCTCGCTTCTGCTGTTAGCTCGCTTCTGAAGTTAGCTCGCTTCTGACGTTAGCTCGCTTCTGCTGTTAACTCGCTTCTGACGTTAGCTCGCTTCTGACGTTAGCTCGCTTCTGACGTTAGCTCGCTTCTGCTGTTAACTCGCTTCTGACGTTAGCTGGCTTCTGACGTTAGCTCACTTCTGCTGTTAGCTCGCTTCTGACCTTAGCTCGCTTCTGACGTTAGCTGGCTTCTGACGTTAGCTCGCTTCTGCTGTTAGCTGGCTTCTGACGTTAGCTCACTTCTGCTGTTAGCTCACTTCTGACGTTAGCTCACTTCTGCTGTTAGCTCACTTCTGCTGTTAGCTCGCTTCTGACGATAGCTCACTTCTGCTGTTAGCTCACTTCTGACGTTAGCTCACTTCTGACGTTAGCTGGCTTCTGACGTTAGCTCACTTCTGACGTTAGCTGGCTTCTGACCTTAGCTCGCTTCTGCTGTTAGCTGGCTTCTGACGTTAGCTCGCTTCTGCTGTTAGCTTGCTTCTGACGTTAGCTCACTTCTGCTGTTAGCTCGCTTCTGACGTTAGCTCGCTTCTGACGTTAGCTCGCTTCTGACGTTAGCTCACTTCTGCTGTTAGCTCACTTCTGACGTTAGCTCACTTCTGCTGTTAGCTCACTTCTGCTGTTAGCTCGCTTCTGACGTTAGCTCACTTCTGACTTTAGCTCACTTCTGCTGTTAGCTCGCATCTGACGTTAGCTCACTTCTGACCTTAGCTCGCTTCTGACGTTAGCTCACTTCTGAAGTTAGCTCACTTCTGACGTTAGCTGGCTTCTGACGTTAGCTCACTTCTGCTGTTAGCTCGCTTCTGACCTTAGCTGGCTTCTGACGTTAGCTGGCTTCTGACGTTAGCTCGCTTCTGCTGTTAGCTGGCTTCTGACGTTAGCTCGCTTCTGCTGTTAGCTCGCTTCTGACGTTAGCTCGCTTCTGACGTTAGCTCGCTTCTGCTTTTAGCTCACTTCTGACATTAGCTCACTTCTGACGTTACTGCTGTTAGCTCGCTTCTGACGTTAGCTCGCTTCTGACGTTAGCGCACTTCTGACGTCAGCTCGCTTCTGCTTTTAGCTCGCTTCTGCTGTTAGCTCGCTTCTGCTGTTAGCTCGCTTCTGCTGTTAGCTCGCTTCTGCTGTTAGCTCGCTTCTGACGTTAGCTCACTTCTGCTGTTAGCTCACTTCTCAAGTTAGCTCACTTCTGCTGTTAGCTCGCTTCTGACGTTGGCTAACTTCTGACGTTAGCTAACTTCTGACGTTAGCTCACTTCTGCTGTTAACTCGCTTTTGACGTTAACTGGCTTCAGACGTTAGCTCACTTCTGACGTTAGCTCGCTTCTGCTGTTAGCTCGCTTCTGACGTTAGCTCGCTTCTGCTGTTAACTCGCTTCTGACGTTAGCTCGCTTCTGACGTTAGCTCGCTTCTGACGTTAGCTCGCTTCTGCTGTTAACTCGCTTCTGACGTTAGCTCGCTTCTGACGTTAGCTCACTTCTGACGTTAACTGGCTTCAGACGTTAGCTCACTTCTGACGTTAGCTCACTTCTGACGTTAGCTCACTTCTGCTGTTAGCTGGCTTCTGACGTTAGCTCACTTCTGACGTTAGCTCGCTTCTGCTGTTAGCTCGCTTCTGATGTTAGCTCGCTTCTGACGTTAGCTCGCTTCTGCTGTTAGCTCGCTTCTGATGTTAGCTCGCTTCTGACGTTAGCTCGCTTCTGCTTTTAGCTCGCTTCTGCTGTTAGCTCGCTTCTGACGTTAGCTCACTTCTGCTGTTAGCTCACTTCTCAAGTTAGCTCACTTCTGCTGTTAGCTCGCTTTTGACGTTAACTGGCTTCAGACGTTAGCTCACTTCTGACGTTAGCTCGCTTCTGCTGTTAGCTCGCTTCTGACGTTAGCTCGCTTCTGACGTTAGCTCGCTTCTGACGTTAGCTCGCTTCTGATGTTAGCTCGCTTCTGACGTTAGCTCGCTTCTGCTGTTAACTCGCTTCTGACGTTAGCTCGCTTCTGACGTTAGCTCGCTTCTGACGTTAGCTCACTTCTGCTGTTAGCTCGCTTCTGATGTTAACTGGCTTCAGACGTTAGCTCACTTCTGACGTTAGCTAACTTCTGACGTTAGCTCACTTCTGCTGTTAGCTCGCTTCTGACGTTAGCTCACTTCTGACGTTAGCTCGCTTCTGCTGTTAACTCGCTTCTGCTCGCTTCTGACGTTAGCTTGCTTCTGACGTTAGCTCGCTTCTGCTGTTAGCTCGCTTCTGCTGTTAGCTCGCTTCTGCTCGCTTCTGATGTTAGCTCGCTTCTGATGTTAGCTCGCTTCTGCCGTTAGCTCGCTTCTGACGTTAGCTCGCTTCTGACGTTAGCTCGCTTCTGACGTTAGCTCGCTTCTGACGTTAGCTCGCTTCTGCTGTTAGCTCGCTTCTGCTGTTAGCTCGCTTCTGACGTTAGCTCGCTTCTGACGTTAGCTCGCTTCTGACGTTAGCTCGCTTCTGACGTTAGCTCACTTCTGCTGTTAGCTCGCTTCTGACGTTAACTCGCTTCTGCTCTTGGCTCACTTCTGACATTAGCTCACTTCTGACGTTACTGCTGTTAGCTCGCTTCTGACGTTAGCTCGCTTCTGACGTCAGCTCACTTCTTCTGTTAGCTCGCTTCTGCTTTTAGCTCGCTTTTGCTGTTAGCTCGCTTCTGACGTTAGCTCACTTCTGCTGTTAGCTCGCTTCTGACGTTGGCTAACTTCTGACGTTAGCTAACTTCTGACGTTAGCTCACTTCTGCTGTTAGCTCGCTTTTAACGTTAACTGGCTTCAGACGTTAGCTCACTTCTGACGTTAGCTCGCTTCTGCTGTTAGCTCGCTTCTGACGTTAGCTTGCTTCTGCTGTTAACTCGCTTCTGACGTTAGCTCACTTCTGCTGTTAACTCGCTTTTGACGTTAACTGGCTTCAGACGTTAGCTCACTTCTGACGTTAGCTCGCTTCTGACGTTAGCTCGCTTCTGACGTTAGCTCGCTTCTGCTGTTAACTCGCTTCTGACGTTAGCTCGCTTCTGACGTTAGCTCACTTCTGCTGTTAGCTCGCTTCTGACGTTAACTGGCTTCAGACGTTAGCTCACTTCTGACGTTAGCTCACTTCTGACGTTAGCTCGCTTCTGCTGTTAGCTGGCTTCTGACGTTAGCTCACTTCTGACGTTAGCTCGCTTCTGCTGTTAGCTCGCTTCTGATGTTAGCTCGCTTCTGACGTTAGCTCGCTTCTGCTGTTAGCTCGCTTCTGCTGTTAGCTCGCTTCTGACGTTAGCTCGCTTCTGCTTTTAGCTCACTTCTGACATTAGCTCACTTCTGACGTTACTGCTGTTAGCTCGCTTCTGACGTTAGCTCGCTTCTGACGTTAGCTCACTTCTCAAGTTAGCTCACTTCTGCTGTTAGCTCGCTTTTGACGTTAACTGGCTTCAGACGTTAGCTCGCTTCTGACGTCAGCTCGCTTCTGCTTTTAGCTCGCTTCTGCTGTTAACTCGCTTCTGCTGTTAGCTCGCTTCTGACGTTAGCTCACTTCTGCTGTTAGCTCACTTCTCAAGTTAGCTCACTTCTGCTGTTAGCTCGCTTTTGACGTTAACTGGCTTCAGACGTTAGCTCGCTTCTGACGTTAGCTCGCTTCTGACGTTAGCTCGCTTCTGACGTTAGCTCGCTTCTGACGTTAGCTCGCTTCTGATGTTAGCTCGCTTCTGACGTTAGCTCACTTCTGACGTTAGCTCGCTTCTGCTGTTAACTCGCTTCTGCTCGCTTCTGACGTTAGCTTGCTTCTGACGTTAGCTCGCTTCTGCTTTTAGCTCGCTTCTGCTGTTAGCTCGCTTCTGCTCGCTTCTGATGTTAGCTCGCTTCTGATGTTAGCTCGCTTCTGCCGTTAGCTCGCTTCTGACGTTAGCTCGCTTCTGACGTTAGCTCGCTTCTGACGTTAGCTCGCTTCTGACGTTAGCTCGCTTCTGCTGTTAGCTCGCTTCTGCTGTTAGCTCGCTTCTGACGTTAGCTCGCTTCTGACGTTAGCTCGCTTCTGACGTTAGCTCGCTTCTGACGTTAGCTCGCTTCTGACGTTAGCTCACTTCTGCTGTTAGCTCGCTTCTGACGTTAGCTCACTTCTGCTGTTAGCTCGCTTCTGATGTTAACTCGCTTCTGCTCTTGGCTCACTTCTGACATTAGCTCACTTCTGACGTTACTGCTGTTAGCTCGCTTCTGACGTTAGCTCGCTTCTGACGTCAGCTCACTTCTGCTGTTAGCTCGCTTCTGCTTTTAGCTCGCTTTTGCTGTTAGCTCGCTTCTGACGTTAGCTCACTTCTGCTGTTAGCTCGCTTCTGACGTTGGCTAACTTCTGACGTTAGCTCGCTTCTGCTGTTAGCTCACTTCTGCTGTTAGCTCGCTTCTGCTGTTAGCTCGCTTCTGACGTTAGCTCACTTCTGACGTTAGCTCGCTTCTGCTGTTAGCTCGCTTCTGACGTTAGCTCGCTTCTGCTGTTAACTCGCTTCTGACGTTAGCTCGCTTCTGACGTTAGCTCGCTTCTGACGTTAGCTCGCTTCTGATGTTAGCTCGCTTCTGACGTTAGCTCGCTTCTGCTGTTAACTCGCTTCTGACGTTAGCTCGCTTCTGACGTTAGCTCGCTTCTGACGTTAGCTCGCTTCTGACGTTAGCTCACTTCTGCTGTTAGCTCGCTTCTGACGTTAACTGGCTTCAGACGTTAGCTCACTTCTGACGTTAGCTCACTTCTGACGTTAGCTCACTTCTGCTGTTAGCTCGCTTCTGACGTTAGCTCGCTTCTGCTGTTAGCTCGCGTCTGCCGTTAGCTCGCTTCTGACGTTAGCTCGCTTCTGACGTTAGCTCGCTTCTGACGTTAGCTCGCTTCTGCTTTTAGCTCGCTTCTGCTGTTAGCTCGCTTCTGCTGTTAGCTCGCTTCTGACGTTAGCTCACTTCTGCTGTTAGTTCGCTTTTGACCTTAACTGGCTTCAGACGTTAGCTCACTTCTGACGTTAGCTCGCTTCTGCTGTTAGCTCGCTTCTGACGTTAGCTCGCTTCTGACGTTAGCTCGCTTCTGCTGTTAACTCGCTTCTGCTGTTAACTCGCTTCTGACGTTAGCTCGCTTCTGACGTTAGCTCACTTCTTCTGTTAGCTCGCTTCTGCTTTTAGCTCGCTTTTGCTGTTAGCTCGCTTCTGACGTTAGCTCACTTCTGCTGTTAGCTCGCTTCTGACGTTGGCTAACTTCTGACGTTAGCTAACTTCTGACGTTAGCTCACTTCTGCTGTTAGCTCGCTTTTAACGTTAACTGGCTTCAGACGTTAGCTCACTTCTGACGTTAGCTCGCTTCTGCTGTTAACTCGCTTCTGACGTTAGCTCGCTTCTGCTGTTAACTCGCTTCTGACGTTAGCTCGCTTCTGACGTTAGCTCGCTTCTGACGTTAGCTCGCTTCTGACGTTAGCTCACTTCTACTGTTAGCTCGCTTCTGACGTTAACTGGCTTCTGACGTTAGCTCACTTCTGACGTTAGCTCGCTTCTGACGTTAGCTCGCTTCTGCTGTTAGCTCGCTTCTGATGTTAGCTCGCTTCTGCCGTTAGCTCGCTTCTGACGTTAGCTCGCTTCTGACGTTAGCTCGCTTCTGACGTTAGCTCGCTTCTGACGTTAGCTCGCTTCTGCTGTTAGCTCGCTTCTGCTGTTAGCTCGCTTCTGACGTTAGCTCGCTTCTGACTTTAGCTCGCTTCTGACGTTAGCTCGCTTCTGACGTTAGCTCGCTTCTGACGTTAGCTCACTTCTGCTGTTAGCTCGCTTCTGACGTTAGCTCACTTCTGCTGTTAGCTCACTTCTGACATTAGCTCACTTCTGACGTTACTGCTGTTAGCTCGCTTCTGACGTTAGCTCGCTTCTGACGTTAGCGCACTTCTGACGTCAGCTCACTTCTGCTGTTAGCTCGCTTCTGCTTTTAGCTCGCTTTTGCTGTTAGCTCGCTTCTGACGTTAGCTCACTTCTGCTGTTAGCTCACTTCTCAAGTTAGCTAACTTCTGCTGTTAGCTCGCTACTGACGTTGGTTAACTTCTGACGTTAGCTCACTTCTGACGTTAGCTCACTTCTGCTGTTAGCTCGCTTTTAACGTTAACTGGCTTCAGACGTTAGCTCACTTCTGACGTTAGCTCGCTTCTGACGTTAGCTCGCTTCTGCTGTTAGCTCGCTTCTGACGTTAGCTCGCTTCTGACGTTAGCTCGCTTCTGCTGTTAACTCGCTTCTGACGTTAGCTCGCTTCTGACGTTAGCTCGCTTCTGACGTTAGCTCCCTTCTGCTGTTAACTCGCTTCTGACGTTAGCTCACTTCTGCTGTTAGCTCACTTCTGACTTTAGCTCACTTCTGCTGTTAGCTCGCTTCTGACGATAGCTCACTTCTGCTGTTAGCTCACTTCTGACCTTAGCTCGCTTCTGACGTTAGCTCACTTCTGACGTTAGCTCACTTCTGACGTTAGCTGGCTTCTGACGTTAGCTCACTTCTGCTGTTAGCTCGCTTCTGACCTTAGCTCGCTTCTGACGTTAGCTGGCTTCTGACGTTAGCTCGCTTCTGCTGTTAGCTGGCTTCTGACGTTAGCTCGCTTCTGCTGTTAGCTTGCTTCTGACGTTAGCTCGCTTCTGCTGTTAGCTCGCTTCTGACGTTAGCTCGCTTCTGACGTTAGCTCGCTTCTGCTGTTAGCTCGCTTCTGCTGTTAGCTCGCTTCTGACGTTAGCTCGCTTCTGCTTTTAGCTCACTTCTGACATTAGCTCACTTCTGACGTTACTGCTGTTAGCTCCCTTCTTACGTTAGCTCGCTTCTGACGTTAGCGCACTTCTGACGTCAGCTCGGTTCTGCTTTTAGCTCGCTTCTGCTGTTAGCTCGCTTCTGCTGTTAGCTCGCTTCTGCTGTTAGCTCGCTTCTGACGTTAGCTCACTTCTGCTGTTAGCTCACTTCTCAAGTTAGCTCACTTCTGCTGTTAGCTCGCTTCTGACTTTGGCTAACTTCTGACGTTAGCTCACTTCTGACGTTAGCTCACTTCTGCTGTTAGCTCGCTTTTGACGTTAACTGGCTTCAGACGTTAGCTCACTTCTGACGTTAGCTCGCTTCTGCTGTTAGCTCGCTTCTGACGTTAGCTCGCTTCTGACGTTAGCTCGCTTCTGACGTTAGCTCGCTTCTGACGTTAGCTCGCTTCTGACGTTAGCTCGCTTCTGCTGTTAACTCGCTTCTGACGTTAGCTCGCTTCTGACGTTAGCTCGTTTCTGACGTTAGCTCGCTTCTGACGTTAGCTCACTTCTGACGTTAGCTCACTTCTGCTGTTAGCTCGCTTCTGACGTTAACTGGCTTCAGACGTTAGCTCACTTCTGACGTTAGCTCGCTTCTGCTGTTAACTCGCTTCTGCTCGCTTCTGACGTTAGCTCGCTTCTGCTGTTAGCTCGCTTCTGCTGTTAGCTCGCTTCTGCTCGCTTCTGCTGTTAGCTCGCTTCTGATGTTAGCTCGCTTCTGATGTTAGCTCGCTTCTGCTGTTAGCTCGCTTCTGCCATTAGCTCGCTTCTGACGTTAGCTCGCTTCTGACGTTAGCTCGCTTCTGACATTAGCTCGCTTCTGACGTTAGCTCGCTTCTGCTGTTAGCTCGCTTCTGCTGTTAGCTCGCTTCTGACGTTAGCTCGCTTCTGACGTTAGCTCACTTCTGACGTTAGCTCACTTCTGCTGTTAGCTCGCTTCTGACGTTAGCTCACTTCTGCTGTTAGCTCGCTTCTGCTCTTGGCTCACTTCTGACATTAGCTCACTTCTGACGTTACTGCTGTTAGCTCGCTTCTGACGTTAGCTCGCTTCTGCTTTTAGCTCGCTTTTGCTGTTAGCTCGCTTCTGACGTTAGCTCACTTCTGCTGTTAGCTCACTTCTCAAGTTAGCTAACTTCTGCTGTTAGCTCGCTTCTGACGTTGGTTAACTTCTGACGTTAGCTCACTTCTGACGTTAGCTCACTTCTGCTGTTAGCTCGCTTTTAACGTTAACTGGCTTCAGACGTTAGCTCACTTCTGACGTTAGCTCGCTTCTCAAGTTAGCTCACTTCTGCTGTTAGCTCGCTTCTGACGTTGGCTAACTTCTGACGTTAGCTCACTTCTGACGTTAGCTCACTTCTGCTGTTAACTCGCTTTTGACGTTAACTGGCTTCAGACGTTAGCTCACTTCTGACGTTAGCTCACTTCTGCTGTTAGCTCGCTTCTGACGTTAGCTCACTTCTGCTGTTAGCTCACTTCTGACATTAGCTCACTTCTGACGTTACTGCTGTTAGCTCGCTTCTGACGTTAGCTCGCTTCTGACGTTAGCGCACTTCTGACGTCAGCTCACTTCTGCTGTTAGCTCGCTTCTGCTTTTAGCTCGCTTTTGCTGTTAGCTCGCTTCTGACGTTAGCTCACTTCTGCTGTTAGCTCACTTCTCAAGTTAGCTAACTTCTGCTGTTAGCTCGCTACTGACGTTGGTTAACTTCTGACGTTAGCTCACTTCTGACGTTAGCTCACTTCTGCTGTTAGCTCGCTTTTAACGTTAACTGGCTTCAGACGTTAGCTCACTTCTGACGTTAGCTCGCTTCTGACGTTAGCTCGCTTCTGCTGTTAGCTCGCTTCTGACGTTAGCTCGCTTCTGACGTTAGCTCGCTTCTGCTGTTAACTCGCTTCTGACGTTAGCTCGCTTCTGACGTTAGCTCCCTTCTGCTGTTAACTCGCTTCTGACGTTAGCTCACTTCTGCTGTTAGCTCACTTCTGACTTTAGCTCACTTCTGCTGTTAGCTCGCTTCTGACGATAGCTCACTTCTGCTGTTAGCTCACTTCTGACCTTAGCTCGCTTCTGACGTTAGCTCACTTCTGACGTTAGCTCACTTCTGACGTTAGCTGGCTTCTGACGTTAGCTCACTTCTGCTGTTAGCTCGCTTCTGACCTTAGCTCGCTTCTGACGTTAGCTGGCTTCTGACGTTAGCTCGCTTCTGCTGTTAGCTGGCTTCTGACGTTAGCTCGCTTCTGCTGTTAGCTTGCTTCTGACGTTAGCTCGCTTCTGCTGTTAGCTCGCGTCTGCTGTTAGCTCGCTTCTGACGTTAGCTCGCTTCTGACGTTAGCTCGCTTCTGCTGTTAGCTCGCTTCTGCTGTTAGCTCGCTTCTGACGTTAGCTCGCTTCTGCTTTTAGCTCACTTCTGACATTAGCTCACTTCTGACGTTACTGCTGTTAGCTCGCTTCTGACGTTAGCTCGCTTCTGACGTTAGCGCACTTCTGACGTCAGCTCGGTTCTGCTTTTAGCTCGCTTCTGCTGTTAGCTCGCTTCTGCTGTTAGCTCGCTTCTGCTGTTAGCTCGCTTCTGACGTTAGCTCGCTTCTGACGTTAGCTCACTTCTGCTGTTAGCTCACTTCTGACATTAGCTCACTTCTGACGTTACTGCTGTTAGCTCGCTTCTGACGTTAGCTCGCTTCTGACGTTAGCGCACTTCTGACGTCAGCTCACTTCTGCTGTTAGCTCGCTTCTGCTGTTAGCTCGCTTCTGACGTTAGCTCACTTCTGCTGTTAGCTCACTTCTCAAGTTAGCTCACTTCTGCTGTTAGCTCGCTTCTGACTTTGGCTAACTTCTGACGTTAGCTCACTTCTGACGTTAGCTCACTTCTGCTGTTAGCTCGCTTTTGACGTTAACTGGCTTCAGACGTTAGCTCACTTCTGACGTTAGCTCGCTTCTGCTGTTAGCTCGCTTCTGACGTTAGCTCGCTTCTGACGTTAGCTCGCTTCTGACGTTAGCTCGCTTCTGACGTTAGCTCGCTTCTGACGTTAGCTCGCTTCTGCTGTTAACTCGCTTCTGACGTTAGCTCGCTTCTGACGTTAGCTCGTTTCTGACGTTAGCTCGCTTCTGACGTTAGCTCACTTCTGACGTTAGCTCACTTCTGCTGTTAGCTCGCTTCTGACGTTAACTGGCTTCAGACGTTAGCTCACTTCTGACGTTAGCTCGCTTCTGCTGTTAACTCGCTTCTGCTCGCTTCTGACGTTAGCTCGCTTCTGCTGTTAGCTCGCTTCTGCTGTTAGCTCGCTTCTGCTCGCTTCTGCTGTTAGCTCGCTTCTGATGTTAGCTCGCTTCTGATGTTAGCTCGCTTCTGCTGTTAGCTCGCTTCTGCCATTAGCTCGCTTCTGACGTTAGCTCGCTTCTGACGTTAGCTCGCTTCTGACATTAGCTCGCTTCTGACGTTAGCTCGCTTCTGCTGTTAGCTCGCTTCTGCTGTTAGCTCGCTTCTGACGTTAGCTCGCTTCTGACGTTAGCTCACTTCTGACGTTAGCTCACTTCTGCTGTTAGCTCGCTTCTGACGTTAGCTCACTTCTGCTGTTAGCTCGCTTCTGCTCTTGGCTCACTTCTGACATTAGCTCACTTCTGACGTTACTGCTGTTAGCTCGCTTCTGACGTTAGCTCGCTTCTGCTTTTAGCTCGCTTTTGCTGTTAGCTCGCTTCTGACGTTAGCTCACTTCTGCTGTTAGCTCACTTCTCAAGTTAGCTAACTTCTGCTGTTAGCTCGCTTCTGACGTTGGTTAACTTCTGACGTTAGCTCACTTCTGACGTTAGCTCACTTCTGCTGTTAGCTCGCTTTTAACGTTAACTGGCTTCAGACGTTAGCTCACTTCTGACGTTAGCTCGCTTCTCAAGTTAGCTCACTTCTGCTGTTAGCTCGCTTCTGACGTTGGCTAACTTCTGACGTTAGCTCACTTCTGACGTTAGCTCACTTCTGCTGTTAACTCGCTTTTGACGTTAACTGGCTTCAGACGTTAGCTCACTTCTGACGTTAGCTCACTTCTGCTGTTAGCTCGCTTCTGACGTTAGCTCACTTCTGCTGTTAGCTCACTTCTGACATTAGCTCACTTCTGACGTTACTGCTGTTAGCTCGCTTCTGACGTTAGCTCGCTTCTGACGTTAGCGCACTTCTGACGTCAGCTCACTTCTGCTGTTAGCTCGCTTCTGCTTTTAGCTCGCTTTTGCTGTTAGCTCGCTTCTGACGTTAGCTCACTTCTGCTGTTAGCTCACTTCTCAAGTTAGCTAACTTCTGCTGTTAGCTCGCTACTGACGTTGGTTAACTTCTGACGTTAGCTCACTTCTGACGTTAGCTCACTTCTGCTGTTAGCTCGCTTTTAACGTTAACTGGCTTCAGACGTTAGCTCACTTCTGACGTTAGCTCGCTTCTGACGTTAGCTCGCTTCTGCTGTTAGCTCGCTTCTGACGTTAGCTCGCTTCTGACGTTAGCTCGCTTCTGCTGTTAACTCGCTTCTGACGTTAGCTCGCTTCTGACGTTAGCTCCCTTCTGCTGTTAACTCGCTTCTGACGTTAGCTCACTTCTGCTGTTAGCTCACTTCTGACTTTAGCTCACTTCTGCTGTTAGCTCGCTTCTGACGATAGCTCACTTCTGCTGTTAGCTCACTTCTGACCTTAGCTCGCTTCTGACGTTAGCTCACTTCTGACGTTAGCTCACTTCTGACGTTAGCTGGCTTCTGACGTTAGCTCACTTCTGCTGTTAGCTCGCTTCTGACCTTAGCTCGCTTCTGACGTTAGCTGGCTTCTGACGTTAGCTCGCTTCTGCTGTTAGCTGGCTTCTGACGTTAGCTCGCTTCTGCTGTTAGCTTGCTTCTGACGTTAGCTCGCTTCTGCTGTTAGCTCGCGTCTGCTGTTAGCTCGCTTCTGACGTTAGCTCGCTTCTGACGTTAGCTCGCTTCTGCTGTTAGCTCGCTTCTGCTGTTAGCTCGCTTCTGACGTTAGCTCGCTTCTGCTTTTAGCTCACTTCTGACATTAGCTCACTTCTGACGTTACTGCTGTTAGCTCGCTTCTGACGTTAGCTCGCTTCTGACGTTAGCGCACTTCTGACGTCAGCTCGGTTCTGCTTTTAGCTCGCTTCTGCTGTTAGCTCGCTTCTGCTGTTAGCTCGCTTCTGCTGTTAGCTCGCTTCTGACGTTAGCTCGCTTCTGACGTTAGCTCACTTCTGCTGTTAGCTCACTTCTGACATTAGCTCACTTCTGACGTTACTGCTGTTAGCTCGCTTCTGACGTTAGCTCGCTTCTGACGTTAGCGCACTTCTGACGTCAGCTCACTTCTGCTGTTAGCTCGCTTCTGCTTTTAGCTCGCTTTTGCTGTTAGCTCGCTTCTGACGTTAGCTCACTTCTGCTGTTAGCTCACTTCTCAAGTTAGCTAACTTCTGCTGTTAGCTCGCTACTGACGTTGGTTAACTTCTGACGTTAGCTCACTTCTGACGTTAGCTCACTTCTGCTGTTAGCTCGCTTTTAACGTTAACTGGCTTCAGACGTTAGCTCACTTCTGACGTTAGCTCGCTTCTGACGTTAGCTCGCTTCTGCTGTTAGCTCGCTTCTGACGTTAGCTCGCTTCTGACGTTAGCTCGCTTCTGCTGTTAACTCGCTTCTGACGTTAGCTCGCTTCTGACGTTAGCTCGCTTCTGACGTTAGCTCCCTTCTGCTGTTAACTCGCTTCTGACGTTAGCTCACTTCTGCTGTTAGCTCACTTCTGACTTTAGCTCACTTCTGCTGTTAGCTCGCTTCTGACGATAGCTCACTTCTGCTGTTAGCTCACTTCTGACCTTAGCTCGCTTCTGACGTTAGCTCACTTCTGACGTTAGCTCACTTCTGACGTTAGCTGGCTTCTGACGTTAGCTCACTTCTGCTGTTAGCTCTCTTCTGACCTTAGCTCGCTTCTGACGTTAGCTGGCTTCTGACGTTAGCTCGCTTCTGCTGTTAGCTGGCTTCTGACGTTAGCTCGCTTCTGCTGTTAGCTTGCTTCTGACGTTAGCTCGCTTCTGCTGTTAGCTCGCGTCTGCTGTTAGCTCGCTTCTGACGTTAGCTCGCTTCTGACGTTAGCTCGCTTCTGCTGTTAGCTCGCTTCTGCTGTTAGCTCGCTTCTGACGTTAGCTCGCTTCTGCTTTTAGCTCACTTCTGACGTTACTGCTGTTAGCTCCCTTCTTACGTTAGCTCGCTTCTGACGTTAGCGCACTTCTGACGTCAGCTCGGTTCTGCTTTTAGCTCGCTTCTGCTGTTAGCTCGCTTCTGCTGTTAGCTCGCTTCTGCTGTTAGCTCGCTTCTGACGTTAGCTCACTTCTGCTGTTAGCTCACTTCTCAAGTTAGCTCACTTCTGCTGTTAGCTCGCTTCTGACTTTGGCTAACTTCTGACGTTAGCTCACTTCTGACGTTAGCTCACTTCTGCTGTTAGCTCGCTTTTGACGTTAACTGGCTTCAGACGTTAGCTCACTTCTGACGTTAGCTCGCTTCTGCTGTTAGCTCGCTTCTGACGTTAGCTCGCTTCTGACGTTAGCTCGCTTCTGACGTTAGCTCGCTTCTGACGTTAGCTCGCTTCTGACGTTAGCTCGCTTCTGCTGTTAACTCGCTTCTGACGTTAGCTCGCTTCTGACGTTAGCTCGTTTCTGACGTTAGCTCGCTTCTGACGTTAGCTCACTTCTGACGTTAGCTCACTTCTGCTGTTAGCTCGCTTCTGACGTTAACTGGCTTCAGACGTTAGCTCACTTCTGACGTTAGCTCGCTTCTGCTGTTAACTCGCTTCTGCTCGCTTCTGACGTTAGCTCGCTTCTGCTGTTAGCTCGCTTCTGCTGTTAGCTCGCTTCTGCTCGCTTCTGCTGTTAGCTCGCTTCTGATGTTAGCTCGCTTCTGATGTTAGCTCGCTTCTGCTGTTAGCTCGCTTCTGCCATTAGCTCGCTTCTGACGTTAGCTCGCTTCTGACGTTAGCTCGCTTCTGACATTAGCTCGCTTCTGACGTTAGCTCGCTTCTGCTGTTAGCTCGCTTCTGCTGTTAGCTCGCTTCTGACGTTAGCTCGCTTCTGACGTTAGCTCACTTCTGACGTTAGCTCACTTCTGCTGTTAGCTCGCTTCTGACGTTAGCTCACTTCTGCTGTTAGCTCGCTTCTGCTCTTGGCTCACTTCTGACATTAGCTCACTTCTGACGTTACTGCTGTTAGCTCGCTTCTGACGTTAGCTCGCTTCTGCTTTTAGCTCGCTTTTGCTGTTAGCTCGCTTCTGACGTTAGCTCACTTCTGCTGTTAGCTCACTTCTCAAGTTAGCTAACTTCTGCTGTTAGCTCGCTTCTGACGTTGGTTAACTTCTGACGTTAGCTCACTTCTGACGTTAGCTCACTTCTGCTGTTAGCTCGCTTTTAACGTTAACTGGCTTCAGACGTTAGCTCACTTCTGACGTTAGCTCGCTTCTCAAGTTAGCTCACTTCTGCTGTTAGCTCGCTTCTGACGTTGGCTAACTTCTGACGTTAGCTCACTTCTGACGTTAGCTCACTTCTGCTGTTAACTCGCTTTTGACGTTAACTGGCTTCAGACGTTAGCTCGCTTCTGCTGTTAACTCGCTTCTGCTCGCTTCTGACGTTAGCTTGCTTCTGACGTTAGCTCGCTTCTGCTGTTAGCTCGCTTCTGCTGTTAGCTCGCTTCTGCTCGCTTCTGATGTTAGCTCGCTTCTGATGTTAGCTCGCTTCTGCTCGCTTCTGATGTTAGCTCGCTTCTGACGTTAGCTCGCTTCTGACGTTAGCTCGCTTCTGACGTTAGCTCGCTTCTGCTGTTAGCTCGCTTCTGACGTTAGCTCGCTTCTGACGTTAGCTCGCTTCTGACGTTAGCTCGCTTCTGACGTTAGCTCGCTTCTGACGTTAGCTCACTTCTGCTGTTAGCTCGCTTCTGACGTTAGCTCACTTCTGCTGTTAGCTCGCTTCTGATGTTAACTCGCTTCTGCTCTTGGCTCACTTCTGACATTAGCTCACTTCTGACGTTACTGCTGTTAGCTCGCTTCTGACGTTAGCTCGCTTCTGCTGTTAGCTCGCTTCTGCTTTTAGCTCGCTTTTGCTGTTAGCTCGCTTCTGACGTTAGCTCACTTCTGCTGTTAGCTCGCTTCTGACGTTGGCTAACTTCTGACGTTAGCTCACTTCTGACGTTAGCTCACTTCTGCTGTTAGCTCGCTTTTAACGTTAACTGGCTTCAGACGTTAGCTCACTTCTGACGTTAGCTCGCTTCTGCTGTTAGCTCGCTTCTGACATTAGCTCGCTTCTGCTGTTAACTCGCTTCTGACGTTAGCTCACTTCTGCTGTTAACTCGCTTTTGACGTTAACTGGCTTCAGACGTTAGCTCACTTCTGACGTTAGCTCGCTTCTGCTGTTAGCTCGCTTCTGACGTTAGCTCGCTTCTGACGTTAGCTCGCTTCTGCTGTTAACTCGCTTCTGACGTTAGCTCGCTTCTGACGTTAGCTCGCTTCTGACGTTAGCTCGCTTCTGCTGTTAACTCGCTTCTGACGTTAGCTCGCTTCTGACGTTAGCTCACTTCTGCTGTTAGCTCGCTTCTGACGTTAACTGGCTTCAGACGTTAGCTCACTTCTGACGTTAGCTCACTTCTGACGTTAGCTCACTTCTGCTGTTAGCTGGCTTCTGACGTTAGCTCACTTCTGACGTTAGCTCGCTTCTGCTGTTAGCTCGCTTCTGATGTTAGCTCGCTTCTGACGTTAGCTCGCTTCTGCTGTTAGCTCGCTTCTGCTGTTAGCTCGCTTCTGACGTTAGCTCGCTTCTGCTTTTAGCTCACTTCTGACATTAGCTCACTTCTGACGTTACTGCTGTTAGCTCGCTTCTGACGTTAGCTCGCTTCTGACGTTAGCGCACTTCTGACGTCAGCTCGCTTCTGCTTTTAGCTCGCTTCTGCTGTTAGCTCGCTTCTGCTGTTAGGTCGCTTCTGACGTTAGCTCACTTCTGCTGTTAGCTCACTTCTCAAGTTAGCTCACTTCTGCTGTTAGCTCGCTTTTGACGTTAACTGGCTTCAGACGTTAGCTCACTTCTGACGTTAGCTCGCTTCTGACGTTAGCTCGCTTCTGACGTTAGCTCGCTTCTGACGTTAGCTCGCTTCTGACGTCAGCTCACTTCTGCTGTTAGCTCGCTTCTGACGTTAACTGGCTTCAGACGTTAGCTCACTTCTGACGTTAGCTAACTTCTGACGTTAGCTATCTTCTGCTGTTAGCTCGCTTCTGACGTTAGCTCACTTCTGACGTTAGCTCGCTTCTGCTGTTAACTCGCTTCTGCTCGCTTCTGACGTTAGCTTGCTTCTGACGTTAGCTCGCTTCTGCTGTTAGCTCGCTTCTGCTGTTAGCTCGCTTCTGCTCGCTTCTGATGTTAGCTCGCTTCTGCCGTTAGCTCGCTTCTGACGTTAGCTCGCTTCTGACGTTAGCTCGCTTCTGACGTTAGCTCGCTTCTGCTGTTAGCTCGCTTCTGCTGTTAGCTCGCTTCTGACGTTAGCTCGCTTCTGACGTTAGCTCACTTCTGCTGTTAGCTCACTTCTGCTGTTAGCTCGCTTCTGATGTTAACTCGCTTCTGCTCTTGGCTCACTTCTGACATTAGCTCACTTCTGACGTTACTGCTGTTAGCTCGCTTCTGACGTTAGCTCGCTTCGGACGTCAGCTCACTTCTGCTGTTAGCTCGCTTCTGCTTTTAGCTCGCTTTTGCTGTTAGCTCGCTTCTGACGTTAGCTCACTTCTGCTGTTAGCTCGCTTCTGACGTTGGCTAACTTCTGACGTTAGCTCACTTCTGACGTTAGCTCACTTCTGCTGTTAGCTCGCTTTTAACGTTAACTGGCTTCAGACGTTAGCTCACTTCTGACGTTAGCTCGCTTCTGCTGTTAGCTCGCTTCTGACGTTAGCTCGCTTCTGCTGTTAACTCGCTTCTGACGTTAGCTCGCTTCTGACGTTAGCTCGCTTCTGACGTTAGCTCGCTTCTGATGTTAGCTCGCTTCTGACGTTAGCTCGCTTCTGCTGTTAACTCGCTTCTGACGTTAGCTCGCTTCTGACGTTAGCTCGCTTCTGACGTTAGCTCACTTCTGCTGTTAGCTCGCTTCTGACGTTAGCTCACTTCTGACGTTAGCTCACTTCTGACGTTAGCTCACTTCTGCTGTTAGCTCGCTTCTGACGTTAGCTCACTTCTGCTGTTAGCTCGCGTCTGCTGTTAGCTCGCTTCTGCCGTTAGCTCGCTTCTGACGTTAGCTCGCTTCTGACGTTAGCTCGCTTCTGCTGTTAGCTCGCTTCTGCTGTTAGCTCGCTTCTGACGTTAGCTCGCTTCTGCTTTTAGCTCACTTCTGACATTAGCTCACTTCTGACGTTACTGCTGTTAGCTCGCTTCTGACGTTAGCGCACTTCTGACGTCAGCTCGCTTCTGCTTTTAGCTCGCTTCTGCTGTTAGCTCGCTTCTGCTGTTAGCTCGCTTCTGACGTTAGCTCACTTCTGACGTTAGCTCACTTCTGCTGTTAGCTCGCTTTTGACGTTAACTGGCTTCAGACGTTAGCTCACTTCTGACGTTAGCTCGCTTCTGCTGTTAGCTCGCTTCTGACGTTAGCTCGCTTCTGACGTTAGCTCGCTTCTGCTGTTAACTCGCTTCTGACGTTAGCTCGCTTCTGATGTTAGCTCGCTTCTGACGTTAGCTCGCTTCTGACGTTAGCTCGCTTCTGCTGTTAACTCGCTTCTGACGTTAGCTCGCTTCTGACGTTAGCTCGCTTCTGACGTTAGCTCGCTTCTGACGTTAGCTCACTTCTACTGTTAGCTCGCTTCTGACGTTAACTGGCTTCTGACGTTAGCTCGCTTCTGACGTTAGCTCGCTTCTGACGTTAGCTCGCTTCTGCTGTTAGCTCGCTTCTGCTGTTAGCTCGCTTCTGCTCGCTTCTGCTGTTAGCTCGCTTCTGATGTTAGCTCGCATCTGATGTTAGCTCGCTTCTGCCGTTAGCTCGCTTCTGACGTTAGCTCGCTTCTGACGTTAGCTCGCTTCTGACGTTAGCTCGCTTCTGACGTTAGCTTGCTTCTGCTGTTAGCTCGCTTCTGCTGTTAGCTCGCTTCTGACGTTAGCTCGCTTCTGACTTTAGCTCGCTTCTGACGTTAGCTCGCTTCTGACGTTAGCTCGCTTCTGACGTTAGCTCACTTCTGCTGTTAGCTCGCTTCTGACGTTAGCTCACTTCTGCTGTTAGCTCACTTCTGACATTAGCTCACTTCTGACGTTACTGCTGTTAGCTCGCTTCTGACGTTAGCTCGCTTCTGACGTTAGCGCACTTCTGACGTCAGCTCACTTCTGCTGTTAGCTCGCTTCTGCTTTTAGCTCGCTTTTGCTGTTAGCTCGCTTCTGACGTTAGCTCACTTCTGCTGTTAGCTCACTTCTCAAGTTAGCTAACTTCTGCTGTTAGCTCGCTACTGACGTTGGTTAACTTCTGACGTTAGCTCACTTCTGACGTTAGCTCACTTCTGCTGTTAGCTCGCTTTTAACGTTAACTGGCTTCAGACGTTAGCTCACTTCTGACGTTAGCTCGCTTCTGACGTTAGCTCGCTTCTGCTGTTAGCTCGCTTCTGACGTTAGCTCGCTTCTGACGTTAGCTCGCTTCTGCTGTTAACTCGCTTCTGACGTTAGCTCGCTTCTGACGTTAGCTCGCTTCTGACGTTAGCTCCCTTCTGCTGTTAACTCGCTTCTGACGTTAGCTGGCTTCTGACGTTAGCTCACTTCTGCTGTTAGCTCGCTTCTGACGTTAGCTCACTTCTGCTGTTAGCTCACTTCTGACTTTAGCTCACTTCTGCTGTTAGCTCGCTTCTGACGATAGCTCACTTCTGCTGTTAGCTCACTTCTGACCTTAGCTCGCTTCTGACGTTAGCTCACTTCTGACGTTAGCTCACTTCTGACGTTAGCTGGCTTCTGACGTTAGCTCACTTCTGCTGTTAGCTCGCTTCTGACCTTAGCTCGCTTCTGACGTTAGCTGGCTTCTGACGTTAGCTCGCTTCTGCTGTTAGCTGGCTTCTGACGTTAGCTCGCTTCTGCTGTTAGCTTGCTTCTGACGTTAGCTCGCATCTGACGTTAGCTCGCTTCTGCTGTTAGCTCGCGTCTGCTGTTAGCTCGCTTCTGACGTTAGCTCGCTTCTGACGTTAGCTCGCTTCTGCTGTTAGCTCGCTTCTGCTGTTAGCTCGCTTCTGACGTTAGCTCGCTTCTGCTTTTAGCTCACTTCTGACATTAGCTCACTTCTGACGTTACTGCTGTTAGCTCGCTTCTGACGTTAGCTCGCTTCTGACGTTAGCGCACTTCTGACGTCAGCTCGCTTCTGCTTTTAGCTCGCTTCTGCTGTTAGCTCGCTTCTGCTGTTAGCTCGCTTCTGCTGTTAGCTCGCTTCTGACGTTAGCTCACTTCTGCTGTTAGCTCACTTCTCAAGTTAGCTCACTTCTGCTGTTAGCTCGCTTCTGACGTTGGCTAACTTCTGACGTTAGCTCACTTCTGACGTTAGCTCGCTTCTGCTGTTAGCTCGCTTCTGACGTTAGCTCGCTTCTGACGTTAGCTCGCTTCTGACGTTAGCTCGCTTCTGACGTTAGCTCGCTTCTGACGTTAGCTCACTTCTGACGTTAGCTCACTTCTGCTGTTAGCTCGCTTCTGACGTTAACTGGCTTCAGACGTTAGCTCACTTCTGACGTTAGCTCGCTTCTGCTGTTAACTCGCTTCTGCTCGCTTCTGACGTTAGCTCGCTTCTGCTGTTAGCTCGCTTCTGCTGTTAGCTCGCTTCTGCTCGCTTCTGCCGTTAGCTCGCTTCTGATGTTAGCTCGCTTCTGATGTTAGCTCGCTTCTGATGTTAGCTCGCTTCTGCTGTTAGCTCGCTTCTGCCGTTAGCTCGCTTCTGACGTTAGCTCGCTTCTGATGTTAGCTCGCTTCTGACGTTAGCTCGCTTCTGCTGTTAACTCGCTTCTGACGTTAGCTCGCTTCTGACGTTAGCTCGCTTCTGACGTTAGCTCGCTTCTGACGTTAGCTCGCTTCTGCTGTTAACTGGCTTCAGACGTTAGCTCACTTCTGACGTTAGCTCACTTCTGACGTTAGCTCACTTCTGCTGTTAGCTCGCTTCTGACGTTAGCTCACTTCTGCTGTTAGCTCGCGTCTGCTGTTAGCTCGCTTCTGCCGTTAGCTCGCTTCTGACGTTAGCTCGCTTCTGACGTTAGCTCGCTTCTGCTGTTAGCTCGCTTCTGACGTTAGCTCGCTTCTGCTTTTAGCTCACTTCTGACATTAGCTCACTTCTGACGTTACTGCTGTTAGCTCGCTTCTGACGTTAGCGCACTTCTGACGTCAGCTCGCTTCTGCTTTTAGCTCGCTTCTGCTGTTAGCTCGCTTCTGCTGTTAGCTCGCTTCTGACGTTAGCTCACTTCTGACGTTAGCTCGCTTCTGACGTTGGCTAACTTCTTACGTTAGCTCACTTCTGACGTTAGCTCACTTCTGCTGTTAGCTCGCTTTTGACGTTAACTGGCTTCAGACGTTAGCTCGCTTCTGACGTTAGCTCGCTTCTGCTGTTAGCTCGCTTCTGACGTTAGCTCGCTTCTGACGTTAGCTCGCTTCTGCTGTTAACTCGCTTCTGACGTTAGCTCGCTTCTGACGTTAGCTCGCTTCTGACGTTAGCTCGCTTCTGACGTTAGCTCGCTTCTGCTGTTAACTCGCTTCTGACGTTAGCTCGCTTCTGACGTTAGCTCGCTTCTGACGTTAGCTCGCTTCTGACGTTAGCTCACTTCTACTGTTAGCTCGCTTCTGACGTTAACTGGCTTCTGACGTTAGCTCGCTTCTGACGTTAGCTCGCTTCTGACGTTAGCTCGCTTCTGCTGTTAGCTCGCTTCTGCTGTTAGCTCGCTTCTGCTCGCTTCTGCTGTTAGCTCGCTTCTGACGTTAGCTCGCTTCTGATGTTAGCTCGCTTCTGCCGTTAGCTCGCTTCTGACGTTAGCTCGCTTCTGACGTTAGCTCGCTTCTGACGTTAGCTCGCTTCTGACGTTAGCTCGCTTCTGCTGTTAGCTCGCTTCTGCTGTTAGCTCGCTTCTGACGTTAGCTCACTTCTGACGTTAGCTCGCTTCTGACGTTGGCTAACTTCTGACGTTAGCTCACTTCTGACGTTAGCTCACTTCTGCTGTTAGCTCGCTTTTGACGTTAACTGGCTTCAGACGTTAGCTCACTTCTGACGTTAGCTCGCTTCTGCTGTTAGCTCGCTTCTGACGTTAGCTCGCTTCTGACGTTAGCTCGCTTCTGCTGTTAACTCGCTTCTGACGTTAGCTCGCTTCTGACGTTAGCTCGCTTCTGACGTTAGCTCGCTTCTGACGTTAGCTCGCTTCTGCTGTTAACTCGCTTCTGACGTTAGCTCGCTTCTGACGTTAGCTCGCTTCTGACGTTAGCTCGCTTCTGACGTTAGCTCACTTCTACTGTTAGCTCGCTTCTGACGTTAACTGGCTTCTGACGTTAGCTCGCTTCTGACGTTAGCTCGCTTCTGACGTTAGCTCGCTTCTGCTGTTAGCTCGCTTCTGCTGTTAGCTCGCTTCTGCTCGCTTCTGCTGTTAGCTCGCTTCTGATGTTAGCTCGCTTCTGATGTTAGCTCGCTTCTGCCGTTAGCTCGCTTCTGACGTTAGCTCGCTTCTGACGTTAGCTCGCTTCTGACGTTAGCTCGCTTCTGACGTTAGCTCGCTTCTGCTGTTAGCTCGCTTCTGCTGTTAGCTCGCTTCTGACGTTAGCTCGCTTCTGACTTTAGCTCGCTTCTGACGTTAGCTCGCTTCTGACGTTAGCTCGCTTCTGACGTTAGCTCACTTCTGCTGTTAGCTCGCTTCTGACGTTAGCTCACTTCTGCTGTTAGCTCACTTCTGACATTAGCTCACTTCTGACGTTACTGCTGTTAGCTCGCTTCTGACGTTAGCTCACTTCTGCTGTTAGCTCGCTTCTGACGATAGCTCACTTCTGCTGTTAGCTCACTTCTGACCTTAGCTCGCTTCTGACGTTAGCTCACTTCTGACGTTAGCTCACTTCTGACGTTAGCTGGCTTCTGACGTTAGCTCACTTCTGCTGTTAGCTCGCTTCTGACCTTAGCTCGCTTCTGACGTTAGCTGGCTTCTGACGTTAGCTCGCTTCTGCTGTTAGCTGGCTTCTGACGTTAGCTCGCTTCTGCTGTTAGCTTGCTTCTGACGTTAGCTCGCTTCTGCTGTTAGCTCGCGTCTGCTGTTAGCTCGCTTCTGACGTTAGCTCGCTTCTGACGTTAGCTCGCTTCTGCTGTTAGCTCGCTTCTGCTGTTAGCTCGCTTCTGACGTTAGCTCGCTTCTGCTTTTAGCTCACTTCTGACATTAGCTCACTTCTGACGTTACTGCTGTTAGCTCGCTTCTGACGTTAGCTCGCTTCTGACGTTAGCGCACTTCTGACGTCAGCTCGGTTCTGCTTTTAGCTCGCTTCTGCTGTTAGCTCGCTTCTGCTGTTAGCTCGCTTCTGCTGTTAGCTCGCTTCTGACGTTAGCTCACTTCTGCTGTTAGCTCACTTCTCAAGTTAGCTCACTTCTGCTGTTAGCTCGCTTCTGACGTTGGCTAACTTCTGACGTTAGCTCACTTCTGACGTTAGCTCACTTCTGCTGTTAGCTCGCTTTTGACGTTAACTGGCTTCAGACGTTAGCTCACTTCTGACGTTAGCTCGCTTCTGCTGTTTGCTCGCTTCTGACGTTAGCTCGCTTCTGACGTTAGCTCGCTTCTGACGTTAGCTCGCTTCTGACGTTAGCTCGCTTCTGCTGTTAACTCGCTTCTGACGTTAGCTCGCTTCTGACGTTAGCTCGCTTCTGACGTTAGCTCGCTTCTGACGTTAGCTCACTTCTGACGTTAGCTCACTTCTGCTGTTAGCTCGCTTCTGACGTTAACTGGCTTCAGACGTTAGCTCACTTCTGACGTTAGCTCGCTTCTGCTGTTAACTCGCTTCTGCTCGCTTCTGACGTTAGCTCGCTTCTGCTGTTAGCTCGCTTCTGCTGTTAGCTCGCTTCTGCTCGCTTCTGCTGTTAGCTCGCTTCTGATGTTAGCTCACTTCTGATGTTAGCTCGCTTCTGCTGTTAGCTCGCTTCTGCCATTAGCTCGCTTCTGACGTTAGCTCGCTTCTGACGTTAGCTCGCTTCTGACGTTAGCTCGCTTCTGACGTTAGCTCGCTTCTGCTGTTAGCTCGCTTCTGCTGTTAGCTCGCTTCTGACGTTAGCTCGCTTCTGACGTTAGCTCACTTCTGACGTTAGCTCACTTCTGCTGTTAGCTCGCTTCTGACGTTAGCTCACTTCTGCTGTTAGCTCGCTTCTGCTCTTGGCTCACTTCTGACATTAGCTCACTTCTGACGTTACTGCTGTTAGCTCGCTTCTGACGTTAGCTCGCTTCTGCTTTTAGCTCGCTTTTGCTGTTAGCTCGCTTCTGACGTTAGCTCACTTCTGCTGTTAGCTCACTTCTCAAGTTAGCTAACTTCTGCTGTTAGCTCGCTTCTGACGTTGGTTAACTTCTGACGTTAGCTCACTTCTGACGTTAGCTCACTTCTGCTGTTAGCTCGCTTTTAACGTTAACTGGCTTCAGACGTTAGCTCACTTCTGACGTTAGCTCGCTTCTCAAGTTAGCTCACTTCTGCTGTTAGCTCGCTTCTGACGTTGGCTAACTTCTGACGTTAGCTCACTTCTGACGTTAGCTCACTTCTGCTGTTAACTCGCTTTTGACGTTAACTGGCTTCAGACGTTAGCTCACTTCTGACGTTAGCTCGCTTCTGCTGTTAGCTCGCTTCTGACGTTAGCTCGCTTCTGACGTTAGCTCGCTTCTGCTGTTAACTCGCTTCTGACGTTAGCTCGCTTCTGACGTTAGCTCGCGTCTGACGTTAGCTCGCTTCTGCTGTTAACTCGCTTCTGACGTTAGCTCGCTTCTGACGTTAGCTCACTTCTGCTGTTAGCTCGCTTCTGACGTTAACTGGCTTCAGACGTTAGCTCACTTCTGACGTTAGCTCACTTCTGACGTTAGCTCACTTCTGCTGTTAGCTGGCTTCTGACGTTAGCTCACTTCTGACGTTAGCTCGCTTCTGCTGTTAGCTCGCTTCTGATGTTAGCTCGCTTCTGACGTTAGCTCGCTTCTGCTGTTAGCTCGCTTCTGCTGTTAGCTCGCTTCTGACGTTAGCTCGCTTCTGCTTTTAGCTCACTTCTGACATTAGCTCACTTCTGACGTTACTGCTGTTAGCTCACTTCTGACGTCAGCTCGCTTCTGCTTTTAGCTCGCTTCTGCTGTTAGCTCGCTTCTGCTGTTAGCTCGCTTCTGACGTTAGCTCACTTCTGCTGTTAGCTCACTTCTCAAGTTAGCTCACTTCTGCTGTTAGCTCGCTTTTGACGTTAACTGGCTTCAGACGTTAGCTCACTTCTGACGTTAGCTCGCTTCTGCTGTTAGCTCGCTTCTGACGTTAGCTCGCTTCTGACGTTAGCTCGCTTCTGATGTTAGCTCGCTTCTGACGTTAGCTCGCTTCTGACGTTAGCTCGCTTCTGCTGTTAACTCGCTCCTGACGTTAGCTCGCTTCTGACGTTAACTGGCTTCTGACGTTAGCTCACTTCTGCTGTTAGCTCGCTTCTGACGTTAGCTCACTTCTGACGTTAGCTCGCTTCTGCTGTTAACTCGCTTCTGCTCGCTTCTGACGTTAGCTTGCTTCTGACGTTAGCTCGCTTCTGCTGTTAGCTCGCTTCTGATGTTAGCTCGCTTCTGCTCGCTTCTGATGTTAGCTCGCTTCTGACGTTAGCTCGCTTCTGACGTTAGCTCGCTTCTGACGTTAGCTCGCTTCTGCTGTTAGCTCGCTTCTGACGTTAGCTCGCTTCTGACGTTAGCTCGCTTCTGACGTTAGCTCGCTTCTGACGTTAGCTCGCTTCTGACGTTAGCTCACTTCTGCTGTTAGCTCGCTTCTGACGTTAGCTCACTTCTGCTGTTAGCTCGCTTCTGATGTTAACTCGCTTCTGCTCTTGGCTCACTTCTGACATTAGCTCACTTCTGACGTTACTGCTGTTAGCTCGCTTCTGACGTTAGCTCGCTTCTGCTGTTAGCTCGCTTCTGCTTTTAGCTCGCTTTTGCTGTTAGCTCGCTTCTGACGTTAGCTCACTTCTGCTGTTAGCTCGCTTCTGACGTTGGCTAACTTCTGACGTTAGCTCACTTCTGACGTTAGCTCGCTTCTGCTGTTAGCTCGCTTCTGACATTAGCTCGCTTCTGCTGTTAACTCGCTTCTGACGTTAGCTCACTTCTGCTGTTAACTCGCTTTTGACGTTAACTGGCTTCAGACGTTAGCTCACTTCTGACGTTAGCTCGCTTCTGCTGTTAGCTCGCTTCTGACGTTAGCTCGCTTCTGACGTTAGCTCGCTTCTGCTGTTAACTCGCTTCTGACGTTAGCTCGCTTCTGACGTTAGCTCGCTTCTGACGTTAGCTCGCTTCTGCTGTTAACTCGCTTCTGACGTTAGCTCGCTTCTGACGTTAGCTCACTTCTGCTGTTAGCTCGCTTCTGACGTTAACTGGCTTCAGACGTTAGCTCACTTCTGACGTTAGCTCACTTCTGACGTTAGCTCACTTCTGCTGTTAGCTGGCTTCTGACGTTAGCTCACTTCTGACGTTAGCTCGCTTCTGCTGTTAGCTCGCTTCTGATGTTAGCTCGCTTCTGACGTTAGCTCGCTTCTGCTGTTAGCTCGCTTCTGCTGTTAGCTCGCTTCTGACGTTAGCTCGCTTCTGCTTTTAGCTCACTTCTGACATTAGCTCACTTCTGACGTTACTGCTGTTAGCTCGCTTCTGACGTTAGCTCGCTTCTGACGTTAGCGCACTTCTGACGTCAGCTCGCTTCTGCTTTTAGCTCGCTTCTGCTGTTAGCTCGCTTCTGCTGTTAGGTCGCTTCTGACGTTAGCTCACTTCTGCTGTTAGCTCACTTCTCAAGTTAGCTCACTTCTGCTGTTAGCTCGCTTTTGACGTTAACTGGCTTCAGACGTTAGCTCACTTCTGACGTTAGCTCGCTTCTGACGTTAGCTCGCTTCTGACGTTAGCTCGCTTCTGACGTTAGCTCGCTTCTGACGTCAGCTCACTTCTGCTGTTAGCTCGCTTCTGACGTTAACTGGCTTCAGACGTTAGCTCACTTCTGACGTTAGCTAACTTCTGACGTTAGCTATCTTCTGCTGTTAGCTCGCTTCTGACGTTAGCTCACTTCTGACGTTAGCTCGCTTCTGCTGTTAACTCGCTTCTGCTCGCTTCTGACGTTAGCTTGCTTCTGACGTTAGCTCGCTTCTGCTGTTAGCTCGCTTCTGCTGTTAGCTCGCTTCTGCTCGCTTCTGATGTTAGCTCGCTTCTGCCGTTAGCTCGCTTCTGACGTTAGCTCGCTTCTGACGTTAGCTCGCTTCTGACGTTAGCTCGCTTCTGACGTTAGCTCGCTTCTGCTGTTAGCTCGCTTCTGCTGTTAGCTCGCTTCTGACGTTAGCTCGCTTCTGACGTTAGCTCACTTCTGCTGTTAGCTCGCTTCTGACGTTAGCTCACTTCTGCTGTTAGCTCGCTTCTGATGTTAACTCGCTTCTGCTCTTGGCTCACTTCTGACATTAGCTCACTTCTGACGTTACTGCTGTTAGCTCGCTTCTGACGTTAGCTCGCTTCGGACGTCAGCTCACTTCTGCTGTTAGCTCGCTTCTGCTTTTAGCTCGCTTTTGCTGTTAGCTCGCTTCTGACGTTAGCTCACTTCTGCTGTTAGCTCGCTTCTGACGTTGGCTAACTTCTGACGTTAGCTCACTTCTGACGTTAGCTCACTTCTGCTGTTAGCTCGCTTTTAACGTTAACTGGCTTCAGACGTTAGCTCACTTCTGACGTTAGCTCGCTTCTGCTGTTAGCTCGCTTCTGACGTTAGCTCGCTTCTGCTGTTAACTCGCTTCTGACGTTAGCTCGCTTCTGACGTTAGCTCGCTTCTGACGTTAGCTCGCTTCTGATGTTAGCTCGCTTCTGACGTTAGCTCGCTTCTGCTGTTAACTCGCTTCTGACGTTAGCTCGCTTCTGACGTTAGCTCGCTTCTGACGTTAGCTCGCTTCTGACGTTAGCTCACTTCTGCTGTTAGCTCGCTTCTGACGTTAACTGGCTTCAGACGTTAGCTCACTTCTGACGTTAGCTCACTTCTGACGTTAGCTCACTTCTGCTGTTAGCTCGCTTCTGACGTTAGCTCACTTCTGCTGTTAGCTCGCGTCTGCTGTTAGCTCGCTTCTGCCGTTAGCTCGCTTCTGACGTTAGCTCGCTTCTGACGTTAGCTCGCTTCTGCTGTTAGCTCGCTTCTGCTGTTAGCTCGCTTCTGACGTTAGCTCGCTTCTGCTTTTAGCTCACTTCTGACATTAGCTCACTTCTGACGTTACTGCTGTTAGCTCGCTTCTGACGTTAGCGCACTTCTGACGTCAGCTCGCTTCTGCTTTTAGCTCGCTTCTGCTGTTAGCTCGCTTCTGCTGTTAGCTCGCTTCTGACGTTAGCTCACTTCTGACGTTAGCTCACTTCTGCTGTTAGCTCGCTTTTGACGTTAACTGGCTTCAGACGTTAGCTCACTTCTGACGTTAGCTCGCTTCTGCTGTTAGCTCGCTTCTGACGTTAGCTCGCTTCTGACGTTAGCTCGCTTCTGCTGTTAACTCGCTTCTGACGTTAGCTCGCTTCTGATGTTAGCTCGCTTCTGACGTTAGCTCGCTTCTGACGTTAGCTCGCTTCTGCTGTTAACTCGCTTCTGACGTTAGCTCGCTTCTGACGTTAGCTCGCTTCTGACGTTAGCTCGCTTCTGACGTTAGCTCACTTCTACTGTTAGCTCGCTTCTGACGTTAACTGGCTTCTGACGTTAGCTCGCTTCTGACGTTAGCTCGCTTCTGACGTTAGCTCGCTTCTGCTGTTAGCTCGCTTCTGCTGTTAGCTCGCTTCTGCTCGCTTCTGCTGTTAGCTCGCTTCTGATGTTAGCTCGCATCTGATGTTAGCTCGCTTCTGCCGTTAGCTCGCTTCTGACGTTAGCTCGCTTCTGACGTTAGCTCGCTTCTGACGTTAGCTCGCTTCTGACGTTAGCTTGCTTCTGCTGTTAGCTCGCTTCTGCTGTTAGCTCGCTTCTGACGTTAGCTCGCTTCTGACTTTAGCTCGCTTCTGACGTTAGCTCGCTTCTGACGTTAGCTCGCTTCTGACGTTAGCTCACTTCTGCTGTTAGCTCGCTTCTGACGTTAGCTCACTTCTGCTGTTAGCTCACTTCTGACATTAGCTCACTTCTGACGTTACTGCTGTTAGCTCGCTTCTGACGTTAGCTCGCTTCTGACGTTAGCGCACTTCTGACGTCAGCTCACTTCTGCTGTTAGCTCGCTTCTGCTTTTAGCTCGCTTTTGCTGTTAGCTCGCTTCTGACGTTAGCTCACTTCTGCTGTTAGCTCACTTCTCAAGTTAGCTAACTTCTGCTGTTAGCTCGCTACTGACGTTGGTTAACTTCTGACGTTAGCTCACTTCTGACGTTAGCTCACTTCTGCTGTTAGCTCGCTTTTAACGTTAACTGGCTTCAGACGTTAGCTCACTTCTGACGTTAGCTCGCTTCTGCTGTTAGCTCGCTTCTGACGTTAGCTCGCTTCTGACGTTAGCTCGCTTCTGCTGTTAACTCGCTTCTGACGTTAGCTCGCTTCTGACGTTAGCTCGCTTCTGACGTTAGCTCCCTTCTGCTGTTAACTCGCTTCTGACGTTAGCTGGCTTCTGACGTTAGCTCACTTCTGCTGTTAGCTCGCTTCTGACGTTAGCTCACTTCTGCTGTTAGCTCACTTCTGACTTTAGCTCACTTCTGCTGTTAGCTCGCTTCTGACGATAGCTCACTTCTGCTGTTAGCTCACTTCTGACCTTAGCTCGCTTCTGACGTTAGCTCACTTCTGACGTTAGCTCACTTCTGACGTTAGCTGGCTTCTGACGTTAGCTCACTTCTGCTGTTAGCTCGCTTCTGACCTTAGCTCGCTTCTGACGTTAGCTGGCTTCTGACGTTAGCTCGCTTCTGCTGTTAGCTGGCTTCTGACGTTAGCTCGCTTCTGCTGTTAGCTTGCTTCTGACGTTAGCTCGCATCTGACGTTAGCTCGCTTCTGCTGTTAGCTCGCGTCTGCTGTTAGCTCGCTTCTGACGTTAGCTCGCTTCTGACGTTAGCTCGCTTCTGCTGTTAGCTCGCTTCTGCTGTTAGCTCGCTTCTGACGTTAGCTCGCTTCTGCTTTTAGCTCACTTCTGACATTAGCTCACTTCTGACGTTACTGCTGTTAGCTCGCTTCTGACGTTAGCTCGCTTCTGACGTTAGCGCACTTCTGACGTCAGCTCGCTTCTGCTTTTAGCTCGCTTCTGCTGTTAGCTCGCTTCTGCTGTTAGCTCGCTTCTGCTGTTAGCTCGCTTCTGACGTTAGCTCACTTCTGCTGTTAGCTCACTTCTCAAGTTAGCTCACTTCTGCTGTTAGCTCGCTTCTGACGTTGGCTAACTTCTGACGTTAGCTCACTTCTGACGTTAGCTCGCTTCTGCTGTTAGCTCGCTTCTGACGTTAGCTCGCTTCTGACGTTAGCTCGCTTCTGACGTTAGCTCGCTTCTGACGTTAGCTCGCTTCTGACGTTAGCTCACTTCTGACGTTAGCTCACTTCTGCTGTTAGCTCGCTTCTGACGTTAACTGGCTTCAGACGTTAGCTCACTTCTGACGTTAGCTCGCTTCTGCTGTTAGCTCGCTTCTGCTCGCTTCTGCCGTTAGCTCGCTTCTGATGTTAGCTCGCTTCTGATGTTAGCTCGCTTCTGATGTTAGCTCGCTTCTGCTGTTAGCTCGCTTCTGCCGTTAGCTCGCTTCTGACGTTAGCTCGCTTCTGACGTTAGCTCGCTTCTGATGTTAGCTCGCTTCTGACGTTAGCTCGCTTCTGCTGTTAACTCGCTTCTGACGTTAGCTCGCTTCTGACGTTAGCTCGCTTCTGACGTTAGCTCGCTTCTGACGTTAGCTCGCTTCTGCTGTTAGCTCGCTTCTGACGTTAACTGGCTTCAGACGTTAGCTCACTTCTGACGTTAGCTCACTTCTGACGTTAGCTCACTTCTGCTGTTAGCTCGCTTCTGACGTTAGCTCACTTCTGCTGTTAGCTCGCGTCTGCTGTTAGCTCGCTTCTGCCGTTAGCTCGCTTCTGACGTTAGCTCGCTTCTGACGTTAGCTCGCTTCTGCTGTTAGCTCGCTTCTGCTGTTAGCTCGCTTCTGACGTTAGCTCGCTTCTGCTTTTAGCTCACTTCTGACATTAGCTCACTTCTGACGTTACTGCTGTTAGCTCGCTTCTGACGTTAGCGCACTTCTGACGTCAGCTCGCTTCTGCTTTTAGCTCGCTTCTGCTGTTAGCTCGCTTCTGCTGTTAGCTCGCTTCTGACGTTAGCTCACTTCTGACGTTAGCTCGCTTCTGACGTTGGCTAACTTCTGACGTTAGCTCACTTCTGACGTTAGCTCACTTCTGCTGTTAGCTCGCTTTTGACGTTAACTGGCTTCAGACGTTAGCTCACTTCTGACGTTAGCTCGCTTCTGCTGTTAGCTCGCTTCTGACGTTAGCTCGCTTCTGACGTTAGCTCGCTTCTGCTGTTAACTCGCTTCTGACGTTAGCTCGCTTCTGACGTTAGCTCGCTTCTGACGTTAGCTCGCTTCTGCTGTTAACTCGCTTCTGACGTTAGCTCGCTTCTGACGTTAGCTCGCTTCTGACGTTAGCTCGCTTCTGACGTTAGCTCACTTCTACTGTTAGCTCGCTTCTGACGTTAACTGGCTTCTGACGTTAGCTCGCTTCTGACGTTAGCTCGCTTCTGACGTTAGCTCGCTTCTGCTGTTAGCTCGCTTCTGCTGTTAGCTCGCTTCTGCTCGCTTCTGCTGTTAGCTCGCTTCTGATGTTAGCTCGCTTCTGATGTTAGCTCGCTTCTGCCGTTAGCTCGCTTCTGACGTTAGCTCGCTTCTGACGTTAGCTCGCTTCTGCTGTTAGCTCGCTTCTGCTGTTAGCTCGCTTCTGACGTTAGCTCACTTCTGACGTTAGCTCGCTTCTGACGTTGGCTAACTTCTGACGTTAGCTCACTTCTGACGTTAGCTCACTTCTGCTGTTAGCTCGCTTTTGACGTTAACTGGCTTCAGACGTTAGCTCACTTCTGACGTTAGCTCGCTTCTGCTGTTAGCTCGCTTCTGACGTTAGCTCGCTTCTGACGTTAGCTCGCTTCTGCTGTTAACTCGCTTCTGACGTTAGCTCGCTTCTGACGTTAGCTCGCTTCTGACGTTAGCTCGCTTCTGCTGTTAACTCGCTTCTGACGTTAGCTCGCTTCTGACGTTAGCTCGCTTCTGACGTTAGCTCGCTTCTGACGTTAACTGGCTTCTGACGTTAGCTCGCTTCTGACGTTAGCTCGCTTCTGACGTTAGCTCGCTTCTGCTGTTAGCTCGCTTCTGCTGTTAGCTCGCTTCTGCTCGCTTCTGCTGTTAGCTCGCTTCTGATGTTAGCTCGCTTCTGATGTTAGCTCGCTTCTGACGTTAGCTCGCTTCTGACGTTAGCTCGCTTCTGACGTTAGCTCGCTTCTGCTGTTAGCTCGCTTCTGCTGTTAGCTCGCTTCTGACGTTAGCTCGCTTCTGACTTTAGCTCGCTTCTGACGTTAGCTCGCTTCTGACGTTAGCTCGCTTCTGACGTTAGCTCACTTCTGCTGTTAGCTCGCTTCTGACGTTAGCTCACTTCTGCTGTTAGCTCACTTCTGACATTAGCTCACTTCTGACGTTACTGCTGTTAGCTCGCTTCTGACGTTAGCTCGCTTCTGACGTTAGCGCACTTCTGACGTCAGCTCACTTCTGCTGTTAGCTCGCTTCTGCTTTTAGCTCGCTTTTGCTGTTAGCTCGCTTCTGACGTTAGCTCACTTCTGCTGTTAGCTCACTTCTCAAGTTAGCTAACTTCTGCTGTTAGCTCGCTACTGACGTTGGTTAACTTCTGACGTTAGCTCACTTCTGACGTTAGCTCACTTCTGCTGTTAGCTCGCTTTTAACGTTAACTGGCTTCAGACGTTAGCTCACTTCTGACGTTAGCTCGCTTCTGACGTTAGCTCGCTTCTGCTGTTAGCTCGCTTCTGACGTTAGCTCGCTTCTGACGTTAGCTCGCTTCTGCTGTTAACTCGCTTCTGACGTTAGCTCGCTTCTGACGTTAGCTCGCTTCTGACGTTAGCTCCCTTCTGCTGTTAACTCGCTTCTGACGTTAGCTGGCTTCTGACGTTAGCTGGCTTCTGACGTTAGCTCGCTTCTGCTGTTAGCTCGCTTCTGACGTTAGCTCACTTCTGCTGTTAGCTCACTTCTGACTTTAGCTCGCTTCTGACGATAGCTCACTTCTGCTGTTAGCTCACTTCTGACCTTAGCTCGCTTCTGACGTTAGCTCACTTCTGACGTTAGCTCACTTCTGACGTTAGCTGGCTTCTGACGTTAGCTCACTTCTGCTGTTAGCTCGCTTCTGACCTTAGCTCGCTTCTGACGTTAGCTGGCTTCTGACGTTAGCTCGCTTCTGCTGTTAGCTGGCTTCTGACGTTAGCTCGCTTCTGCTGTTAGCTTGCTTCTGACGTTAGCTCGCATCTGACGTTAGCTCGCTTCTGCTGTTAGCTCGCGTCTGCTGTTAGCTCGCTTCTGACGTTAGCTCGCTTCTGACGTGAGCTCGCTTCTGCTGTTAGCTCGCTTCTGCTGTTAGCTCGCTTCTGACGTTAGCTCGCTTCTGCTTTTAGCTCACTTCTGACATTAGCTCACTTCTGACGTTACTGCTGTTAGCTCGCTTCTGACGTTAGCTCGCTTCTGACGTTAGCGCACTTCTGACGTCAGCTCGCTTCTGCTTTTAGCTCGCTTCTGCTGTTAGCTCGCTTCTGCTGTTAGCTCGCTTCTGCTGTTAGCTCGCTTCTGACGTTAGCTCACTTCTGCTGTTAGCTCACTTCTCAAGTTAGCTCACTTCTGCTGTTAGCTCGCTTCTGACGTTGGCTAACTTCTGACGTTAGCTCACTTCTGACGTTAGCTCACTTCTGCTGTTAGCTCGCTTTTGACGTTAACTGGCTTCAGACGTTAGCTCACTTCTGACGTTAGCTCGCTTCTGCTGTTAGCTCGCTTCTGACGTTAGCTCGCTTCTGACGTTAGCTCGCTTCTGACGTTAGCTCGCTTCTGACGTTAGCTCGCTTCTGCTGTTAGCTCGCTTCTGACGTTAGCTCGCTTCTGACGTTAGCTCACTTCTGACGTTAGCTCACTTCTGCTGTTAGCTCGCTTCTGACGTTAACTGGTTTCAGACGTTAGCTCACTTCTGACGTTAGCTCGCTTCTGCTGTTAACTCGCTTCTGCTCGCTTCTGACGTTAGCTCGCTTCTGCTGTTAGCTCGCTTCTGCTGTTAGCTCGCTTCTGCTAGCTTCTGCTGTTAGCTCGCTTCTGATGTTAGCTCGCTTCTGATGTTAGCTCGCTTCTGCTGTTAGCTCGCTTCTGCCGTTAGCTCGCTTCTGACGTTAGCTCGCTTCTGACGTTAGCTCGCTTCTGACGTTAGCTCGCTTCTGCTGTTAGCTCGCTTCTGCTGTTAGCTCGCTTCTGACGTTAGCTCGCTTCTGACGTTAGCTCGCTTCTGACGTTAGCTCGCTTCTGCTGTTAACTCGCTTCTGACGTTAGCTCGCTTCTGACGTTAGCTCGCTTCTGACGTTAGCTCGCTTCTGACGTTAGCTCGCTTCTGCTGTTAACTCGCTTCTGACGTTAGCTCGCTTCTGACGTTAGCTCGCTTCTGACGTTAGCTCGCTTCTGACGTTAGCTCACTTCTACTGTTAGCTCGCTTCTGACGTTAACTGGCTTCTGACGTTAGCTCGCTTCTGACGTTAGCTCGCTTCTGACGTTAGCTCGCTTCTGCTGTTAGCTCGCTTCTGCTGTTAGCTCGCTTCTGCTCGCTTCTGCTGTTAGCTCGCTTCTGATGTTAGCTCGCTTCTGATGTTAGCTCGCTTCTGACGTTAGCTCGCTTCTGACGTTAGCTCGCTTCTGACGTTAGCTCGCTTCTGCTGTTAGCTCGCTTCTGCTGTTAGCTCGCTTCTGACGTTAGCTCGCTTCTGACTTTAGCTCGCTTCTGACGTTAGCTCGCTTCTGACGTTAGCTCGCTTCTGACGTTAGCTCACTTCTGCTGTTAGCTCGCTTCTGACGTTAGCTCACTTCTGCTGTTAGCTCACTTCTGACGTTAGCTCGCTTCTGACGTTAGCTCGCTTCTGCTGTTAGCTCGCTTCTGACGTTAGCTCGCTTCTGACGTTAGCTCGCTTCTGCTGTTAACTCGCTTCTGACGTTAGCTCGCTTCTGACGTTAGCTCGCTTCTGACGTTAGCTCCCTTCTGCTGTTAACTCGCTTCTGACGTTAGCTGGCTTCTGACGTTAGCTGGCTTCTGACGTTAGCTCGCTTCTGCTGTTAGCTCGCTTCTGACGTTAGCTCACTTCTGCTGTTAGCTCACTTCTGACTTTAGCTCGCTTCTGACGATAGCTCACTTCTGCTGTTAGCTCACTTCTGACCTTAGCTCGCTTCTGACGTTAGCTCACTTCTGACGTTAGCTCACTTCTGACGTTAGCTGGCTTCTGACGTTAGCTCACTTCTGCTGTTAGCTCGCTTCTGACCTTAGCTCGCTTCTGACGTTAGCTGGCTTCTGACGTTAGCTCGCTTCTGCTGTTAGCTGGCTTCTGACGTTAGCTCGCTTCTGCTGTTAGCTCGCTTCTGACGTTAGCTCGCATCTGACGTTAGCTCGCTTCTGCTGTTAGCTCGCGTCTGCTGTTAGCTCGCTTCTGACGTTAGCTCGCTTCTGACGTGAGCTCGCTTCTGCTGTTAGCTCGCTTCTGCTGTTAGCTCGCTTCTGACGTTAGCTCGCTTCTGCTTTTAGCTCACTTCTGACATTAGCTCACTTCTGACGTTACTGCTGTTAGCTCGCTTCTGACGTTAGCTCGCTTCTGACGTTAGCGCACTTCTGACGTCAGCTCGCTTCTGCTTTTAGCTCGCTTCTGCTGTTAGCTCGCTTCTGCTGTTAGCTCGCTTCTGCTGTTAGCTCGCTTCTGACGTTAGCTCACTTCTGCTGTTAGCTCACTTCTCAAGTTAGCTCACTTCTGCTGTTAGCTCGCTTCTGACGTTGGCTAACTTCTGACGTTAGCTCACTTCTGACGTTAGCTCACTTCTGCTGTTAGCTCGCTTTTGACGTTAACTGGCTTCAGACGTTAGCTCACTTCTGACGTTAGCTCGCTTCTGCTGTTAGCTCGCTTCTGACGTTAGCTCGCTTCTGACGTTAGCTCGCTTCTGACGTTAGCTCGCTTCTGACGTTAGCTCGCTTCTGCTGTTAGCTCGCTTCTGACGTTAGCTCGCTTCTGACGTTAGCTCACTTCTGACGTTAGCTCACTTCTGCTGTTAGCTCGCTTCTGACGTTAACTGGTTTCAGACGTTAGCTCACTTCTGACGTTAGCTCGCTTCTGCTGTTAACTCGCTTCTGCTCGCTTCTGACGTTAGCTCGCTTCTGCTGTTAGCTCGCTTCTGCTGTTAGCTCGCTTCTGCTAGCTTCTGCTGTTAGCTCGCTTCTGATGTTAGCTCGCTTCTGATGTTAGCTCGCTTCTGCTGTTAGCTCGCTTCTGCCGTTAGCTCGCTTCTGACGTTAGCTCGCTTCTGACGTTAGCTCGCTTCTGACGTTAGCTCGCTTCTGCTGTTAGCTCGCTTCTGCTGTTAGCTCGCTTCTGACGTTAGCTCGCTTCTGACGTTAGCTCGCTTCTGACGTTAGCTCACTTCTGACGTTAGCTCACTTCTGCTGTTAGCTCGCTTCTGACGTTAGCTCACTTCTGCTGTTAGCTCGCTTCTGCTCTTGGCTCACTTCTGACATTAGCTCACTTCTGACGTTACTGCTGTTAGCTCGCTTCTGACGTTAGCTCGCTTCTGACGTTAGCGCACTTCTGACGTCAGCTCACTTCTGCTGTTAGCTCGCTTCTGCTTTTAGCTCGCTTTTGCTGTTAGCTCGCTTCTGACGTTAGCTCACTTCTTCTGTTAGCTCGCTTCTGACGTTGGTTAACTTCTGACGTTAGCTCACTTCTGACGTTAGCTCACTTCTGCTGTTAGCTCGCTTTTAACGTTAACTGGCTTCAGACGTTAGCTCACTTCTGACGTTAGCTCGCTTCTGACGTTAGCTCGCTTCTGACGTTAGCTCGCTTCTGCTGTTAGCTCGCTTCTGACGTTAGCTCGCTTCTGACGTTAGCTCGCTTCTGCTGTTAACTCGCTTCTGACGTTAGCTCGCTTCTGACGTTAGCTCGCTTCTGACGTTAGCTCGCTTCTGCTGTTAACTCGCTTCTGACGTTAGCTGGCTTCTGACGTTAGCTCACTTCTGCTGTTAGCTCGCTTCTGACGTTAGCTCACTTCTGCTGTTAGCTCACTTCTGACTTTAGCTCACTTCTGCTGTTAGCTCGCTTCTGACGATAGCTCACTTCTGCTGTTAGCTCACTTCTGACCTTAGCTCGCTTCTGACGTTAGCTCGCTTCTGACGTTAGCTCGCTTCTGACGTTAGCTGGCATCTGACGTTAGCTCGCTTCTGACGTTAGCTGGCTTCTGACGTTAGCTCACTTCTGCTGTTAGCTCGCTTCTGACGTTAGCTCGCTTCTGACGTTAGCGCGCTTCTGCTGTTAGCTCGCTTCTGACGTTAGCTCACTTCTGCTGTTAGCTCGCTTCTGACGTTGGCTCACTTCTGACGTTAGCTCGCTTCTGCTGTTAGCTCGCTTCTGACGTTAACTGGCTTCAGACGTTAGCTCGCTTCTGATGTTAACTCACTTCTGCTGTTAGCTCACTTCTGACTTTAGCTCACTTCTGCTGTTAGCTCGCATCTGACGTTAGCTCACTTCTGACCTTAGCTCGCTTCTGACGTTAGCTCACTTCTGACGTTAGCTCACTTCTGACGTTAGCTGGCTTCTGACGTTAGCTCACTTCTGCTGTTAGCTCGCTTCTGACCTTAGCTGGCTTCTGACGTTAGCTGGCTTCTGACGTTAGCTCGCTTCTGCTGTTAGCTCGCTTCTGACGTTAGCTCGCTTCTGACGTTAGCTCGCTTCTGCTTTTAGCTCACTTCTGACATTAGCTCACTTCTGACGTTACTGCTGTTAGCTCGCTTCTGACGTTAGCTCGCTTCTGACGTCAGCTCGCTTCTGCTTTTAGCTCGCTTCTGCTGTTAGCTCGCTTCTGCTGTTAGCTCGCTTCTGACGTTAGCTCACTTCTGCTGTTAGCTCACTTCTCAAGTTAGCTCACTTCTGCTGTTAGCTCGCTTCTGACGTTGGCTAACTTCTGACGTTAGCTCACTTCTGACGTTAGCTCACTTCTGCTGTTAGCTCGCTTTTGACGTTAACTGGCTTCAGACGTTAGCTCACTTCTGACGTTAGCTCGCTTCTGCTGTTAGCTGGCTTCTGACGTTAGCTCACTTCTGCTGTTAGCTCGCTTCTGACCTTAGCTGGCTTCTGACGTTAGCTCGCTTCTGACGTTAGCTCGCTTCTGACGTTAGCTCGCTTCTGCTGTTAGCTCGCTTCTGACGTTAGCTCGCTTCTGACGTTAGCTCACTTCTGCTGTTAGCTCGCTTCTGACGTTAACTGGCTTCAGACGTTAGCTCACTTCTGACGTTAGCTCACTTCTGACGTTAGCTCACTTCTGCTGTTAGCTGGCTTCTGACGTTAGCTCACTTCTGACGTTAGCTCGCTTCTGCTGTTAGCTCGCTTCTGCTGTTAGCTCGCTTCTGCTCGCTTCTGACGTTAGCTTGCTTCTGACGTTAGCTCGCTTCTGCTGTTAGCTCGCTTCTGCTGTTAGCTCGCTTCTGCTCGCTTCTGCTGTTAGCTCGCTTCTGATGTTAGCTCGCTTCTGATGTTAGCTCGCTTCTGCCGTTAGCTCGCTTCTGCCGTTAGCTCGCTTCTGACGTTAGCTCGCTTCTGACGTTAGCTCGCTTCTGACGTTAGCTCGCTTCTGACGTTAGCTCGCTTCTGCTGTTAGCTCGCTTCTGACGTTAGCTCGCTTCTGCTTTTAGCTCACTTCTGACATTAGCTCACTTCTGACGTTACTGCTGTTAGCTCGCTTCTGACGTTAGCTCGCTTCTGACGTTAGCGCACTTCTGACGTCAGCTCGCTTCTGCTTTTAGCTCGCTTCTGCTGTTAGCTCGCTTCTGCTGTTAGCTCGCTTCTGACGTTAGCTCACTTCTGCTGTTAGCTCACTTCTCAAGTTAGCTCACTTCTGCTGTTAGCTCGCTTTTGACGTTAACTGGCTTCAGACGTTAGCTCACTTCTCAAGTTAGCTCACTTCTGCTGTTAGCTCGCTTTTGACGTTAACTGGCTTCAGACGTTAGCTCACTTCTGACGTTAGCTCGCTTCTGACGTTAGCTCGCTTCTGCTGTTAACTCGCTTCTGACGTTAGCTCGCTTCTGACGTTAGCTCGCTTCTGATGTTAGCTCGCTTCTGACGTTAGCTCGCTTCTGCTGTTAACTCGCTTCTGACGTTAGCTCGCTTCTGACGTTAGCTCGCTTCTGACGTTAGCTCACTTCTTCTGTTAGCTCGCTTCTGACGTTAGCTCACTTCTGACGTTAGCTCACTTCTGCTGTTAGCTTGCTTCTGACGTTAGCTCACTTCTGACGTTAGCTCGCTTCTGCTGTTAACTCGCTTCTGCTCGCTTCTGACGTTAGCTCGCTTCTGACGTTAGCTCGCTTCTGCTGTTAGCTCGCTTCTGCTGTTAGCTCGCTTCTGATGTTAGCTCGCTTCTGATGTTAGCTCGCTTCTGCTGTTAGCTCGCTTCTGACGTTAGCTCGCTTCTGACGTTAGCTCGCTTCTGCTGTTAGCTCGCTTCTGCTGTTAGCTCGCTTCTGACGTTAGCTCGCTTCTGACGTTAGCTCGCTTCTGACGTTAGCTCACTTCTGCTGTTAGCTCGCTTCTGATGTTAACTCGCTTCTGCTCTTGGCTCACTTCTGACATTAGCTCACTTCTGACGTTACTGCTGTTAGCTCGCTTCTGACGTCAGCTCACTTCTGCTGTTAGCTCGCTTCTGCTTTTAGCTCGCTTTTGCTGTTAGCTCACTTCTGCTGTTAGCTCACTTCTCAAGTTAGCTAACTTCTGCTGTTAGCTAGCTTCTGACGTTGGCTAACTTCTGACGTTAGCTCACTTCTGACGTTAGCTCACTTCTGCTGTTAGCTCGCTTTTAACGTTAACTGGCTTCAGACGTTAGCTCACTTCTGACGTTAGCTCGCTTCTGACGTTAGCTCGCTTCTGCTGTTAGCTCGCTTCTCACGTTAGCTCGCTTCTGCTGTTAACTCGCTTCTGACGTTAGCTCGCTTCTGACGTTAGCTCGCTTCTGACGTTAGCTCGCTTCTGACGTTAGCTCGCTTCTGCTGTTAACTCGCTTCTGACGTTAGCTCGCTTCTGACGTTAGCTCGCTTCTGACGTTAGCTCGCTTCTGACGTTAGCTCACTTCTGCTGTTAGATCGCTTCTGACGTTAACTGGCTTCAGACGTTAGCTCACTTCTGACGTTAGCTCACTTCTGCTGTTAGCTCGCTTCTGCTGTTAGCTCGCTTCTGCTGTTAGCTCGCGTCTGCTCGCTTCTGCTGTTAGCTCGCTTCTGCCGTTAGCTCGCTTCTGCCGTTAGCTCGCTTCTGCCGTTAGCTCGCTTCTGCTGTTAGCTCGCTTCTGCTTTTAGCTCACTTCTGACATTAGCTCACTTCTGACGTTACTGCTGTTAGCTCGCTTCTGACGTTAGCTCGCTTCTGACGTTAGCGCACTTCTGACGTCAGCTCGCTTCTGCTTTTAGCTCGCTTCTGCTGTTAGCTCGCTTCTGCTGTTAGCTCGCTTCTGCTGTTAGCTCGCTTCTGACGTTAGCTCACTTCTGCTGTTAGCTCACTTCTCAAGTTAGCTCACTTCTGCTGTTAGCTCGCTTCTGACGTTGGCTAACTTCTGACGTTAGCTCACTTCTGACGTTAGCTCACTTCTGCTGTTAGCTCGCTTTTGACGTTAACTGGCTTCAGACGTTAGCTCACTTCTGACGTTAGCTCGCTTCTGCTGTTAGCTCGCTTCTGACGTTAGCTCGCTTCTGACGTTAGCTCGCTTCTGCTGTTAACTCGCTTCTGACGTTAGCTCGCTTCTGCTGTTAACTCGCTTCTGACGTTAGCTCGCTTCTGACGTTAGCTCGCTTCTGACGTTAGCTCGCTTCTGACGTTAGCTCACTTCTGCTGTTAGCTCGCTTCTGACGTTAACTGGCTTCAGACGTTAGCTCACTTCTGACGTTAGCTCGCTTCTGCTTGCTTCTGACGTTAGCTCGCTTCTGCTGTTAGCTCGCTTCTGCTGTTAGCTCGCTTCTGCTGTTAGCTCGCTTCTGCTCGCTTCTGATGTTAGCTCGCTTCTGCTGTTAGCTCGCTTCTGCCGTTAGCTCGCTTCTGACGTTAGCTCGCTTCTGACGTTAGCTCACTTCTGCTGTTAGCTCGCTTCTGATGTTAACTCGCTTCTGCTCTTGGCTCACTTCTGACATTAGCTCACTTCTGACGTTACTGCTGTTAGCTCGCTTCTGACGTCAGCTCACTTCTGCTGTTAGCTCGCTTCTGCTTTTAGCTCGCTTTTGCTGTTAGCTCACTTCTGCTGTTAGCTCACTTCTGCTGTTAGCTCACTTCTCAAGTTAGCTAACTTCTGCTGTTAGCTAGCTTCTGACGTTGGCTAACTTCTGACGTTAGCTCACTTCTGACGTTAGCTCACTTCTGCTGTTAGCTCGCTTTTAACGTTAACTGGCTTCAGACGTTAGCTCACTTCTGACGTTAGCTCGCTTCTGACGTTAGCTCGCTTCTGCTGTTAGCTCGCTTCTCACGTTAGCTCGCTTCTGCTGTTAACTCGCTTCTGACGTTAGCTCGCTTCTGACGTTAGCTCGCTTCTGACGTTAGCTCGCTTCTGATGTTAGCTCGCTTCTGCTGTTAACTCGCTTCTGACGTTAGCTCGCTTCTGACGTTAGCTCGCTTCTGACGTTAGCTCGCTTCTGACGTTAGCTCACTTCTGCTGTTAGCTCGCTTCTGACGTTAACTGGCTTCAGACGTTAGCTCACTTCTGACGTTAGCTCGCTTCTGACGTTAGCTCGCTTCTGACGTTAGCTCGCTTCTGACGTTAGCTCGCTTCTGCTGTTAGCTCGCTTCTGCTGTTAGCTCGCGTCTGCTCGCTTCTGCCGTTAGCTCGCTTCTGCCGTTAGCTCGCTTCTGACGTTAGCTCGCTTCTGACTTTAGCTCGCTTCTGACGTTAGCTCGCTTCTGCTGTTAGCTCGCTTCTGACGTTAGCTCGCTTCTGCTTTTAGCTCACTTCTGACATTAGCTCACTTCTGACGTTACTGCTGTTAGCTCGCTTCTGACTTTAGCTCGCTTCTGACGTTAGCGCACTTCTGACGTCAGCTCGCTTCTGCTGTTAGCTCGCTTTTAACGTTAACTGGCTTCAGACGTTAGCTCACTTCTGACGTTAGCTCGCTTCTGACGTTAGCTCGCTTCTGCTGTTAGCTCGCTTCTCACGTTAGCTCGCTTCTGCTGTTAACTCGCTTCTGACGTTAGCTCGCTTCTGACGTTAGCTCGCTTCTGACGTTAGCTCGCTTCTGACGTTAGCTCGCTTCTGACGTTAGCTCGCTTCTGCTGTTAGCTCGCTTCTGCTGTTAGCTCGCGTCTGCTTGCTTCTGCCGTTAGCTCGCTTCTGCCGTTAGCTCGCTTCTGCCGTTAGCTCGCTTCTGACGTTAGCTCGCTTCTGACGTTAGCTCGCTTCTGACGTTAGCTCGCTTCTGCTGTTAGCTCGCTTCTGACGTTAGCTCGCTTCTGCTTTTAGCTCACTTCTGACATTAGCTCACTTCTGACGTTACTGCTGTTAGCTCGCTTCTGACTTTAGCTCGCTTCTGACGTTAGCGCACTTCTGACGTCAGCTCGCTTCTGCTGTTAGCTCGCTTTTAACGTTAACTGGCTTCAGACGTTAGCTCACTTCTGACGTTAGCTCGCTTCTGACGTTAGCTCGCTTCTGCTGTTAGCTCGCTTCTCACGTTAGCTCGCTTCTGCTGTTAACTCGCTTCTGACGTTAGCTCGCTTCTGACGTTAGCTCGCTTCTGACGTTAGCTCGCTTCTGACGTTAGCTCGCTTCTGCTGTTAACTCGCTTCTGACGTTAGCTCGCTTCTGACGTTAGCTCGCTTCTGACGTTAGCTCGCTTCTGACGTTAGCTCACTTCTGCTGTTAGATCGCTTCTGACGTTAACTGGCTTCAGACGTTAGCTCACTTCTGACGTTAGCTCACTTCTGCTGTTAGCTCGCTTCTGCTGTTAGCTCGCTTCTGCTGTTAGCTCGCGTCTGCTCGCTTCTGCCGTTAGCTCGCTTCTGCCGTTAGCTCGCTTCTGCCGTTAGCTCGCTTCTGACGTTAGCTCGCTTCTGACTTTAGCTCGCTTCTGCTGTTAGCTCGCTTCTGCTGTTAGCTCGCTTCTGACGTTAGCTCGCTTCTGCTTTTAGCTCACTTCTGACATTAGCTCACTTCTGACGTTACTGCTGTTAGCTCGCTTCTGACGTTAGCTCGCTTCTGACGTTAGCGCACTTCTGACGTCAGCTCGCTTCTGCTTTTAGCTCGCTTCTGCTGTTAGCTCGCTTCTGCTGTTAGCTCGCTTCTGCTGTTAGCTCGCTTCTGACGTTAGCTCACTTCTGCTGTTAGCTCACTTCTCAAGTTAGCTCACTTCTGCTGTTAGCTCGCTTCTGACGTTGGCTAACTTCTGACGTTAGCTCACTTCTGACGTTAGCTCACTTCTGCTGTTAGCTCGCTTTTGACGTTAGCTCGCTTCTGACGTTAGCTCGCTTCTGACGTTAGCTCGCTTCTGCTGTTAACTCGCTTCTGACGTTAGCTCGCTTCTGCTGTTAACTCGCTTCTGACGTTAGCTCGCTTCTGACGTTAGCTCGCTTCTGACGTTAGCTCGCTTCTGCTGTTAACTCGCTTCTGACGTTAGCTCGCTTCTGACGTTAGCTCGCTTCTGACGTTAGCTCGCTTCTGACGTTAGCTCACTTCTGACATTAGCTCACTTCTGACGTTAGCTCGCTTCTGACGTTAACTGGCTTCAGACGTTAGCTCACTTCTGACGTTAGCTCACTTCTGACGTTAGCTCGCTTCTGCTGTTAACTCGCTTCTGCTTGCTTCTGACGTTAGCTCGCTTCTGCTGTTAGCTCGCTTCTGCTGTTAGCTCGCTTCTGCTGTTAGCTCGCTTCTGCTCGCTTCTGATGTTAGCTCGCTTCTGCTGTTAGCTCGCTTCTGCCGTTAGCTCGCTTCTGACGTTAGCTCGCTTCTGACGTTAGCTCACTTCTGCTGTTAGCTCGCTTCTGATGTTAACTCGCTTCTGCTCTTGGCTCACTTCTGATGTTAACTCGCTTCTGCTCTTGGCTCACTTCTGACATTAGCTCACTTCTGACGTTACTGCTGTTAGCTCGCTTCTGACGTCAGCTCACTTCTGCTGTTAGCTCGCTTCTGCTTTTAGCTCGCTTTTGCTGTTAGCTCACTTCTGCTGTTAGCTCACTTCTGCTGTTAGCTCACTTCTCAAGTTAGCTAACTTCTGACGTTGGCTAACTTCTGACGTTAGCTCACTTCTGACGTTAGCTCACTTCTGCTGTTAGCTCGCTTTTAACGTTAACTGGCTTCAGACGTTAGCTCACTTCTGACGTTAGCTCGCTTCTGACGTTAGCTCGCTTCTGCTGTTAGCTCGCTTCTCACGTTAGCTCGCTTCTGCTGTTAACTCGCTTCTGACGTTAGCTCGCTTCTGACGTTAGCTCGCTTCTGACGTTAGCTCGCTTCTGATGTTAGCTCGCTTCTGCTGTTAACTCGCTTCTGACGTTAGCTCGCTTCTGACGTTAGCTCGCTTCTGACGTTAGCTCGCTTCTGACGTTAGCTCACTTCTGCTGTTAGCTCGCTTCTGACGTTAACTGGCTTCAGACGTTAGCTCACTTCTGACGTTAGCTCACTTCTGACGTTAGCTCGCTTCTGACGTTAGCTCGCTTCTGACGTTAGCTCGCTTCTGCTGTTAGCTCGCTTCTGCTGTTAGCTCGCGTCTGCTTGCTTCTGCCGTTAGCTCGCTTCTGCCGTTAGCTCGCTTCTGCCGTTAGCTCGCTTCTGACGTTAGCTCGCTTCTGACGTTAGCTCGCTTCTGACGTTAGCTCGCTTCTGCTGTTAGCTCGCTTCTGACGTTAGCTCGCTTCTGCTTTTAGCTCACTTCTGACATTAGCTCACTTCTGACGTTACTGCTGTTAGCTCGCTTCTGACTTTAGCTCGCTTCTGACGTTAGCGCACTTCTGACGTCAGCTCGCTTCTGCTTTTAGCTCGCTTCTGCTGTTAGCTCGCTTCTGCTGTTAGCTCGCTTCTGCTGTTAGCTCGCTTCTGACGTTAGCTCACTTCTGCTGTTAGCTCGCTTCTGACGTTGGCTAACTTCTGACGTTAGCTCACTTCTGACGTTAGCTCACTTCTGCTGTTAGCTCGCTTTTGACGTTAACTGGCTTCAGACGTTAGCTCACTTCTGACGTTAGCTCGCTTCTGCTGTTAGCTCGCTTCTGACGTTAGCTCGCTTCTGACGTTAGCTCGCTTCTGCTGTTAACTCGCTTCTGACGTTAGCTCGCTTCTGACGTTAGCTCGCTTCTGACGTTAGCTCGCTTCTGACGTTAGCTCGCTTCTGCTGTTAACTCGCTTCTGACGTTAGCTTGCTTCTGACGTTAGCTCGCTTCTGACGTTAGCTCGCTTCTGACGTTAGCTCACTTCTGCTGTTAGCTCGCTTCTGACGTTAGCTCGCTTCAGACGTTAGCTCACTTCTGACGTTAGCTCACTTCTGACGTTAGCTCGCTTCTGCTGTTAACTCGCTTCTGCTTGCTTCTGACGTTAGCTCGCTTCTGCTGTTAGCTCGCTTCTGCTGTTAGCTCGCTTCTGCTGTTAGCTCGCTTCTGCTCGCTTCTGCTGTTAGCTCGCTTCTGATGTTAGCTCGCTTCTGATGTTAGCTCGCTTCTGCTGTTAGCTCGCTTCTGCCGTTAGCTCGCTTCTGACGTTAGCTCGCTTCTGACGTTAGCTTGCTTCTGACGTTAGCTCGCTTCTGCTGTTAGCTCGCTTCTGCTGTTAGCTCGCTTCTGACGTTAGCTCGCTTCTGACGTTAGCTCGCTTCTGACGTTAGCTCACTTCTGCTGTTAGCTCGCTTCTGACGTTAGCTCACTTCTGCTGTTAGCTCGCTTCTGATGTTAACTCGCTTCTGCTCTTGGCTCACTTCTGACATTAGCTCACTTCTGACGTTACTGCTGTTAGCTCGCTTCTGACGTTAGCTTGCTTCTGACGTTAGCTCGCTTCTGCTGTTAGCTCGCTTCTGACGTTAGCTCGCTTCTGACGTTAGCTCGCTTCTGACGTCAGCTCACTTCTGCTGTTAGCTCGCTTCTGCTTTTAGCTCGCTTCTGACGTTAGCTCACTTCTGCTGTTAGCTCACTTCTCAAGTTAGCTAACTTCTGCTGTTAGCTCGCTTTTAACGTTAACTGGCTTCAGACGTTAGCTCGCTTCTGACGTTAGCTCGCTTCTGACGTTAGCTCGCTTCTGCTGTTAACTCGCTTCTGACGTTAGCTCGCTTCCGACGTTAGCTCACTTCTGACGTTAGCTCGCTTCTGACGTTAGCTCACTTCTGCTGTTAGCTCACTTCTGCTGTTAGCTCGCTTCTGACGTTAGCTCACTTCTGACGTTAGCTCGCTTCTGCTGTTAACTCGCTTCTGCTCGCTTCTGACGTTAGCTTGCTTCTGACGTTAGCTCGCTTCTGCTGTTAGCTCGCTTCTGCTGTTAGCTCGCTTCTGACGTTAGCTCACTTCTGCTGTTAGCTCGCTTCTGACCTTAGCTGGCTTCTGACGTTAGCTGGCTTCTGACGTTAGCTGGCTTCTGACGTTAGCTCGCTTCTGCTGTTAGCTGGCTTCTGACGTTAGCTCGCTTCTGCTGTTAGTTCGCTTCTGACGTTAGCTCGCTTCTGCTGTTAGCTAGCTTCTGACGTTACTGCTTTTAGCTCACTTCTGACGTTGGCTAACTTCTGACGTTAGCTCACTTCTGACATTAGCTCACTACTGCTGTTAGCTCACTTCTGACATTAGCTCACTTCTGCTGTTAGCTCGCTTCTGCTGTTAACTCGCTTCTGACGTTAGCTCACTTCTGACCTTAGCTCGCTTCTGCTGTTAGCTCGCTTCTGCTGTTAGCTCACTTCTGACGTTAGCTCACTTCTGCTGTTAGCTCGCTTCTGACGTTAGCGCGCTTCTCCTCTTAGCTCGCTTCTGACGTTAGCTCGCTTCTGACGGTAGCTCGTTACTGCTGTTAGCTCGATTCTGACGTTAGCTCGCTTCTGACGTTAGCTCGCTTCTGACCTTAGCTCGCTTCTGACGTTAGCTCGCTTCTGCTGTTAGCTCGCTTCTGCTGTTAGCTCACTTCTGCTGTTAGCTCGCTTCTGACGTTAACTGGCTTCAGACGTTAGCTCGCTTCTGACGTTAGCTCACTTCTGCTGTTAGCTCGCTTCTGACCTTAGCTCACTTCTGACGTTAGCTCGCTTCTGACGTTAGCTCACTTCTGCTGTTAGCTCGCTTCTGACGATAGCTCACTTCTGCTGTTAGCTCACTTCTGACCTTAGCTCGCTTCTGACGTTAGCTCGCTTCTGACGTTAGCTCGCTTCTGACGTTAGCTCGCTTCTGACGTTAGCTTGCTTCTGACGTTAGCTCGCTTCTGCTGTTAGCTCACTTCTGACGTTAGCTCACTTCTGCTGTTAGCTCGCTTCTGACGTTAACTAGCTTCAGACGTTAGCTCACTTCTGCTGTTAGCTCGCTTCTGACGTTAGCTCCCTTCTGACGTTAGCTCGCTTCTGCTCGCTTCTGACGTTAGCTCGCTTCTGACGTTAGCTCGCTTCTGACGTTAGCTCGCTTCTGCTGTTAGCTCGCTTCTGACGTTAACTGGCTTCAGACGTTAGCTCACTTCTGACGTTAGCTCACTTCTGACGTTAGCTCACTTCTGCTGTTAGCTCGCTTCTGCTGTTAGCTCGCTTCTGCTGTTAGCTCGCGTCTGCTCGCTTCTGCTGTTAGCTCGCTTCTGCCGTTAGCTCGCTTCTGCTGTTAGCTCGCTTCTGCCGTTAGCTCGCTTCTGACGTTAGCTCGCTTCTGACGTTAGCTCGCTTCTGCTGTTAGCTCGCTTCTGCTGTTAGCTCGCTTCTGACGTTAGCTCGCTTCTGCTTTTAGCTCACTTCTGACATTAGCTCACTTCTGACGTTACTGCTGTTAGCTCGCTTCTGACGTTAGCTCGCTTCTGACGTTAGCGCACTTCTGACGTCAGCTCGCTTCTGCTTTTAGCTCGCTTCTGCTGTTAGCTCGCTTCTGCTGTTAGCTCGCTTCTGCTGTTAGCTCGCTTCTGACGTTAGCTCACTTCTCAAGTTAGCTCACTTCTGCTGTTAGCTTGCTTCTGACGTTGGCTAACTTCTGACGTTAGCTCACTTCTGACGTTAGCTCACTTCTGCTGTTAGCTCGCTTTTGACGTTAACTGGCTTCAGACGTTAGCTCACTTCTGACGTTAGCTCGCTTCTGCTGTTAGCTCGCTTCTGACGTTAGCTCGCTTCTGCTGTTAACTCGCTTCTGACGTTAGCTCGCTTCTGACGTTAGCTCGCTTCTGACGTTAGCTCGCTTCTGACGTTAGCTCGCTTCTGACGTTAGCTCACTTCTGACGTTAGCTCACTTCTGCTGTTAGCTCGCTTCTGACGTTAACTGGCTTCAGACGTTAGCTCACTTCTGACGTTAGCTCACTTCTGACGTTAGCTCGCTTCTGCTGTTAACTCGCTTCTGCTTGCTTCTGACGTTAGCTCGCTTCTGCTGTTAGCTCGCTTCTGCTGTTAGCTCGCTTCTGCTCGCTTCTGATGTTAGCTCGCTTCTGCTGTTAGCTCGCTTCTGCCGTTAGCTCGCTTCTGACGTTAGCTCGCTTCTGACGTTAGCTCACTTCTGCTGTTAGCTCGCTTCTGATGTTAGCTCGCTTTTGACGTTAACTGGCTTCAGACGTTAGCTCACTTCTGACGTTAGCTCGCTTCTGCTGTTAGCTCGCTTCTGCTGTTAACTCGCTTCTGACGTTAGCTCGCTTCTGACGTTAGCTCGCTTCTGACGTTAGCTCGCTTCTGCTGTTAACTCGCTTCTGACGTTAGCTTGCTTCTGACGTTAGCTCGCTTCTGACGTTAGCTCGCTTCTGACGTTAGCTCACTTCTGCTGTTAGCTCGCTTCTGACGTTAGCTCGCTTCTGACGTTAACTGGCTTCAGACGTTAGCTCACTTCTGACGTTAGCTCACTTCTGACGTTAGCTCGCTTCTGCTGTTAACTCGCTTCTGCTTGCTTCTGACGTTAGCTCGCTTCTGCTGTTAGCTCGCTTCTGCTGTTAGCTCGCTTCTGCTGTTAGCTCGCTTCTGCTCGCTTCTGCTGTTAGCTCGCTTCTGATGTTAGCTCGCTTCTGCTGTTAGCTCGCTTCTGCCGTTAGCTCGCTTCTGACGTTAGCTCGCTTCTGACGTTAGCTCGCTTCTGACGTTAGCTCGCTTCTGCTGTTAGCTCGCTTCTGCTGTTAGCTCGCTTCTGACGTTAGCTCGCTTCTGACGTTAGCTCGCTTCTGACGTTAGCTCACTTCTGCTGTTAGCTCGCTTCTGACGTTAGCTCACTTCTGCTGTTAGCTCGCTTCTGATGTTAACTCGCTTCTGCTCTTGGCTCACTTCTGACATTAGCTCACTTCTGACGTTACTGCTGTTAGCTCGCTTCTGACGTTAGCTCGCTTCTGACGTTAGCGCACTTCTGACGTCAGCTCACTTCTGCTGTTAGCTCGCTTCTGCTTTTAGCTCGCTTCTGACGTTAGCTCACTTCTGCTGTTAGCTCACTTCTCAAGTTAGCTAACTTCTGCTGTTAGCTCGCTTTTAACGTTAACTGGCTTCAGACGTTAGCTCACTTCTGACGTTAGCTCGCTTCTGACGTTAGCTCGCTTCTGACGTTAGCTCGCTTCTGCTGTTAACTCGCTTCTGACGTTAGCTCGCTTCTGACGTTAGCTCACTTCTGCTGTTAGCTCACTTCTGCTGTTAGCTCGCTTCTGACGTTAGCTCACTTCTGACGTTAGCTCGCTTCTGCTGTTAACTCGCTTCTGCTCGCTTCTGACGTTAGCTTGCTTCTGACGTTAGCTCGCTTCTGCTGTTAGCTCGCTTCTGCTGTTAGCTCGCTTCTGACGTTAGCTCATTTCTGCTGTTAGCTCGCTTCTGACCTTAGCTGGCTTCTGACGTTAGCTGGCTTCTGACGTTAGCTCGCTTCTGCTGTTAGCTCGCTTCTGCTGTTAGCTGGCTTCTGACGTTAGCTCCCTTCTGACCTTAGCTCGCTTCTGCTCGCTTCTGACGTTAGCTCGCTTCTGCCGTTAGCTCGCTTCTGACGTTAGCTCGCTTCTGACGTTAGCTCACTTCTGCTGTTAGCTCGCTTCTGATGTTAACTCGCTTCTGCTCTTGGCTCACTTCTGACATTAGCTCACTTCTGACGTTACTGCTGTTAGCTCGCTTCTGACGTCAGCTCACTTCTGCTGTTAGCTCGCTTCTGCTTTTAGCTCGCTTTTGCTGTTAGCTCACTTCTGCTGTTAGCTCACTTCTCAAGTTAGCTAACTTCTGACGTTAGCTCACTTCTGACGTTAGCTCACTTCTGCTGTTAGCTCGCTTTTAACGTTAACTGGCTTCAGACGTTAGCTCACTTCTGACGTTAGCTCGCTTCTGACGTTAGCTCGCTTCTGCTGTTAGCTCGCTTCTCACGTTAGCTCGCTTCTGCTGTTAACTCGCTTCTGACGTTAGCTCGCTTCTGACGTTAGCTCGCTTCTGATGTTAGCTCGCTTCTGCTGTTAACTCGCTTCTGACGTTAGCTCGCTTCTGACGTTAGCTCGCTTCTGACGTTAGCTCACTTCTGCTGTTAGCTCGCTTCTGACGTTAACTGGCTTCAGACGTTAGCTCACTTCTGACGTTAGCTCACTTCTGACGTTAGCTCGCTTCTGACGTTAGCTCGCTTCTGACGTTAGCTCGCTTCTGCTGTTAGCTCGCTTCTGCTGTTAGCTCGCGTCTGCTTGCTTCTGCCGTTAGCTCGCTTCTGCCGTTAGCTCGCTTCTGCCGTTAGCTCGCTTCTGCCGTTAGCTCGCTTCTGACGTTAGCTCGCTTCTGACGTTAGCTCGCTTCTGACGTTAGCTCGCTTCTGACGTTAGCTCGCTTCTGCTGTTAGCTCGCTTCTGACGTTAGCTCGCTTCTGCTTTTAGCTCACTTCTGACATTAGCTCACTTCTGACGTTACTGCTGTTAGCTCGCTTCTGACGTTAGCTCGCTTCTGACGTTAGCGCACTTCTGACGTCAGCTCGCTTCTGCTTTTAGCTCGCTTCTGCTGTTAGCTCGCTTCTGCTGTTAGCTCGCTTCTGACGTTAGCTCACTTCTGCTGTTAGCTCGCTTCTGACGTTGGCTAACTTCTGACGTTAGCTCACTTCTGATGTTAGCTCACTTCTGCTGTTAGCTCGCTTTTGACGTTAACTGGCTTCAGACGTTAGCTCACTTCTGACGTTAGCTCGCTTCTGCTGTTAGCTCGCTTCTGCTGTTAACTCGCTTCTGACGTTAGCTCGCTTCTGACGTTAGCTCGCTTCTGACGTTAGCTCGCTTCTGCTGTTAACTCGCTTCTGACGTTAGCTTGCTTCTGACGTTAGCTCGCTTCTGACGTTAGCTCGCTTCTGACGTTAGCTCACTTCTGCTGTTAGCTCGCTTCTGACGTTAGCTCGCTTCTGACGTTAACTGGCTTCAGACGTTAGCTCACTTCTGACGTTAGCTCACTTCTGACGTTAGCTCGCTTCTGCTGTTAACTCGCTTCTGCTTGCTTCTGACGTTAGCTCGCTTCTGCTGTTAGCTCGCTTCTGCTGTTAGCTCGCTTCTGCTGTTAGCTCGCTTCTGCTCGCTTCTGCTGTTAGCTCGCTTCTGATGTTAGCTCGCTTCTGCTGTTAGCTCGCTTCTGCCGTTAGCTCGCTTCTGACGTTAGCTCGCTTCTGACGTTAGCTCGCTTCTGACGTTAGCTCGCTTCTGCTGTTAGCTCGCTTCTGCTGTTAGCTCGCTTCTGACGTTAGCTCGCTTCTGACGTTAGCTCGCTTCTGACGTTAGCTCACTTCTGCTGTTAGCTCGCTTCTGACGTTAGCTCACTTCTGCTGTTAGCTCGCTTCTGATGTTAACTCGCTTCTGCTCTTGGCTCACTTCTGACATTAGCTCACTTCTGACGTTACTGCTGTTAGCTCGCTTCTGACGTTAGCTCGCTTCTGACGTTAGCGCACTTCTGACGTCAGCTCACTTCTGCTGTTAGCTCGCTTCTGCTTTTAGCTCGCTTCTGACGTTAGCTCACTTCTGCTGTTAGCTCACTTCTCAAGTTAGCTAACTTCTGCTGTTAGCTCGCTTTTAACGTTAACTGGCTTCAGACGTTAGCTCACTTCTGACGTTAGCTCGCTTCTGACGTTAGCTCGCTTCTGACGTTAGCTCGCTTCTGCTGTTAACTCGCTTCTGACGTTAGCTCGCTTCTGACGTTAGCTCACTTCTGCTGTTAGCTCACTTCTGCTGTTAGCTCGCTTCTGACGTTAGCTCACTTCTGACGTTAGCTCGCTTCTGCTGTTAACTCGCTTCTGCTCGCTTCTGACGTTAGCTTGCTTCTGACGTTAGCTCGCTTCTGCTGTTAGCTCGCTTCTGCTGTTAGCTCGCTTCTGACGTTAGCTCATTTCTGCTGTTAGCTCGCTTCTGACCTTAGCTGGCTTCTGACGTTAGCTGGCTTCTGACGTTAGCTGGCTTCTGACGTTAGCTCGCTTCTGCTGTTAGCTGGCTTCTGACGTTAGCTCCCTTCTGACCTTAGCTCGCTTCTGCTCGCTTCTGACGTTAGCTCGCTTCTGCTGTTAGCTCGCTTCTCCTCGCTTCTGACGTTAGCTCGCTTCTGACGTTAGCTCACTTCTGCTGTTAGCTCGCTTCTGACGTTAGCGCGCTTCTGCTCTTAGCTCGCTTCTGACGTTAGCTCACTTCTGATGTTAGCTCACTTCTGCTGTTAGCTCGCTTCTGATGTTAACTCGCTTCTGCTCTTGGCTCGCTTCTGCTGTTAGCTCACTTCTGACGTTAGCTCACTTCTGCTGTTAGCTCACTTCTGACTTTAGCTCACTTCTGCTGTTAGCTCGCTTCTGACCTTAGCTCGCTTCTGACGTTAGCTGGCTTCTGACGTTTGCTCGCTTCTGCTGTTAGCTGGCTTCTGACATTAGCTCGCTTCTGCTGTTAGCTCACTTCTGACGTTAGCTCACTTCTGCTGTTAGCTCACTTCTGACTTTAGCTCACTTCTGCTGTTAGCTCGCTTCTGACGATAGCTCACTTCTGACCTTAGCTCGCTTCTGACGTTAGCTCACTTCTGACGTTAGCTGGCTTCTGACGTTAGCTCACTTCTGCTGTTAGCTCGCTTCTGACCTTAGCTCGCTTCTGACGTTAGCTGGCTTCTGAAGTTAGCTCGCTTCTGCTGTTAGCTGGCTTCTGACGTTAGCTCGCTTCTGCTGTTAGCTCGCATCTGACGTTAGCTCACTTCTGACGTTAGCTGGCTTCTGACGTTAGCTCACTTCTGCTGTTAGCTCGCTTCTGACGTTAGCTCGCTTCTGACGTTAGCTCACTTCTGCTGTTAGCTCGCTTCTGACGTTAGCGCGCTTCTCCTCTTAGCTCGCTTCTGACGTTAGCTCGCTTCTGACGGTAGCTCACTTCTGACGTTAGCTCACTTCTGACTTTAGCTCACTTCTGACGATAGCTCACTTCTGACGTTAGCTCGCTTCTGACGTTAGCTCGTTACTGCTGTTAGCTCGATTCTGACGTTAGCTCGCTTCTGACGTTAGCTCGCTTCTGACGTTAGCTCACTTCTGCTGTTAGCTCGCTTCTGACGATAGCTCACTTCTGCTGTTAGCTCACTTCTGACCTTAGCTCGCTTCTGACGTTAGCTCGCTTCTGACGTTAGCTCGCTTCTGACGTTAGCTCGCTTCTGACGTTAGCTCGCTTCTGCTGTTAGCTCGCTTCTGACGTTAGCTCACTTCTGACGTTAGCTCACTTCTGCTGTTAGCTCGCTTCTGACGTTAACTAGCTTCAGACGTTAGCTCACTTCTGCTGTTAGCTCGCTTCTGACGTTAGCTCCCTTCTGACGTTAGCTCGCTTCTGCTCGCTTCTGACGTTAGCTCGCTTCTGCTGTTAGCTCGCTTCTCCTCGCTTCTGACGTTAGCTCGCTTCTGACGTTAGCTCGCTTCTGCTGTTAGCTCGCTTCTGACGTTAGCGCGCTTCTGCTCTTAGCTCGCTTCTGACGTTAGCTCACTTCTGATGTTAGCTCACTTCTGCTGTTAGCTCGCTTCTGATGTTAACTCGCTTCTGCTCTTGGCTCGCTTCTGCTGTTAGCTCACTTCTGACGTTAGCTCACTTCTGCTGTTAGCTCACTTCTGACTTTAGCTCACTTCTGCTGTTAGCTCGCTTCTGACCTTAGCTCGCTTCTGACGTTAGCTGGCTTCTGACGTTTGCTCGCTTCTGCTGTTAGCTGGCTTCTGACATTAGCTCACTTCTGCTGTTAGCTCACTTCTGACTTTAGCTCACTTCTGCTGTTAGCTCGCTTCTGACGATAGCTCACTTCTGACCTTAGCTCGCTTCTGACGTTAGCTCACTTCTGACGTTAGCTGGCTTCTGACGTTAGCTCACTTCTGCTGTTAGCTCGCTTCTGACCTTAGCTCGCTTCTGACGTTAGCTGGCTTCTGAAGTTAGCTCGCTTCTGCTGTTAGCTGGCTTCTGACGTTAGCTCGCATCTGACGTTAGCTCACTTCTGACGTTAGCTGGCTTCTGACGTTAGCTTACTTCTGCTGTTAGCTCGCTTCTGACGTTAGCTCGCTTCTGACGTTAGCTCACTTCTGCTGTTAGCTCGCTTCTGACGTTAGCTCGCTTCTGACGTTAGCGCGCTTCTGCTTTTAGCTCGCTTCTGCTCTTAGCTCGCTTCTGCTGTTAGCTCGCTTCTGACGTTAGCCCACTTCTGACGTTAGCTCACTTCTGACGTTAGCTGGCTTCTGACGTTAGCTCACTTCTGCTGTTAGCTCGCTTCTGACCTTAGCTCACTTCTGCTGTTAGCTCGCTTCTGACCTTCGCTGGCTTCTGACGTAAGCTCACTTCTGACGTTAGCTCGCTTCTGACGTTAGCTCACTTCTGCTGTTAGCTCGCTTTTAACGTTAACTGGCTTCAGACGTTAGCTCGCTTCTGACGTTAGCTCGCTTCTGACGTTAGCTCGCTTCTGCTGTTAACTCGCTTCTGACGTTAGCTCGCTTCTGACGTTAGCTCGCTTCTGCTGTTAACTCGCTTCTGACGTTAGCTCGCTTCTGACGTTAGCTCGCTTCTGACGTTAGTTCGCTTCTGACGTTAGCTCGCTTCTGACGTTAGCTCGCTTCTGCTGTTAGCTCGCTTCTGACGTTAGCTCACTTCTGACGTTAGCTCGCTTCTGCTGTTAACTCGCTTCTGCTCGCTTCTGACGTTAGCTTGCTTCTGACGTTAGCTCGCTTCTGCTGTTAGCTCGCTTCTGCTGTTAGCTCGCTTCTGCTGTTAGCTGGCTTCTGACGTTAGCTCGCTTCTGCTGTTAGTTCGCTTCTGACGTTAGCTCGCTTCTGCTGTTAGCTCGCTTCTGCTGTTAGCTAGCTTCTGACGTTACTGCTTTTAGCTCGCTTCTGACGTTAGCTCGCTTCTGACGTTAGCGCGCTTCTGACGTCAGCTCACTTCTGCTGTTAGCTCGCTCCTGCTGTTAGCTCACTTCTCAAGTTAGCTCACTTCTGACGTTAGCTCACTTCTGACATTAGCTCACTACTGCTGTTAGCTCACTTCTGACATTAGCTCACTTCTGCTGTTAGCTCGCTTCTGCTGTTAACTCGCTTCTGACGTTAGCTCACTTCTGACCTTAGCTCGCTTCTGCTGTTAGCTCGCTTCTGCTGTTAGCTCACTTCTGACGTTAGCTCACTTCTGCTGTTAGCTCGCTTCTGACGTTAGCGCGCTTCTGCTCTTAGCTCGCTTCTGACGTTAGCTCGCTTCTGACGGTAGCTCACTTCTGACGTTAGCTCACTTCTGACTTTAGCTCACCTCTGACGATAGCTCACTTCTGACGTTAGCTCGCTTCTGACGTTAGCTCGTTACTGCTGTTAGCTCGATTCTGACGTTAGCTCGCTTCTGACGTTAGCTCGCTTCTGACCTTAGCTCGCTTCTGACGTTAGCGCGCTTCTGACGTTAGCTCGCTTCTGCTGTTAGCTCGCTTCTGCTGTTAGCTAACTTCTGACGTTAGCTCACTTCTGCTGTTAGCTCGCTTCTGACGTTAACTGGCTTCAGACGTTAGCTCGCTTCTGACGTTAGCTCACTTCTGCTGTTAGCTCGCTTCTGACGATAGCTCACTTCTGCTGTTAGCTCACTTCTGACCTTAGCTCACTTCTGACGTTAGCTCGCTTCTGACGTTAGCTCGCTTCTGACGTTAGCTCACTTCTGCTGTTAGCTCGCTTCTGACGATAGCTCACTTCTGCTGTTAGCTCACTTCTGACCTTAGCTCGCTTCTGACGTTAGCTCGCTTCTGACGTTAGCTCGCTTCTGACGTTAGCTCACTTCTGACGTTAGCTCACTTCTGCTGTTAGCTCGCTTCTGACTTTAACTAGCTTCAGACGTTAGCTCACTTCTGCTGTTAGCTCGCTTCTGACGTTAGCTCCCTTCTGACGTTAGCTCGCTTCTGCTCGCTTCTGACGTTAGCTCGCTTCTGCTGTTAGCTCGCTTCTCCTCGCTTCTGACGTTAGCTCGCTTCTGACGTTAGCTCACTTCTGCTGTTAGCTCGCTTCTGACGTTAGCGCGCTTCTGCTCTTAGCTCGCTTCTGACGTTAGCTCACTTCTGATGTTAGCTCACTTCTGCTGTTAGCTCGCTTCTGATGTTAACTCGCTTCTGCTCTTGGCTCGCTTCTGCTGTTAGCTCACTTCTGACGTTAGCTCACTTCTGCTGTTAGCTCACTTCTGACTTTAGCTCACTTCTGCTGTTAGCTCGCTTCTGACCTTAGCTCGCTTCTGACGTTAGCTGGCTTCTGACGTTTGCTCGCTTCTGCTGTTAGCTGGCTTCTGACGTTAGCTCGCTTCTGCTGTTAGCTCACTTCTGACGTTAGCTCACTTCTGCTGTTAGCTCACTTCTGACTTTAGCTCACTTCTGCTGTTAGCTCGCTTCTGACGATAGCTCACTTCTGACCTTAGCTGGCTTCTGACGTTAGCTCACTTCTGCTGTTAGCTCGCTTCTGACCTTAGCTCGCTTCTGACGTTAGCTGGCTTCTGACGTTAGCTCGCTTCTGCTGTTAGCTGGCTTCTGACGTTAGCTCGCTTCTGACGTTAGCTCGCATCTGACGTTAGCTCACTTCTGACGTTAGCTGGCTTCTGACGTTAGCTCGCTTCTGACGTTAGCTCACTTCTGCTGTTAGCTCGCTTCTGACGTTAGCTCGCTTCTGACGTTAGCGCGCTTCTGCTTTTAGCTCGCTTCTGCTCTTAGCTCGCTTCTGCTGTTAGCTCGCTTCTGACGTTAGCCCACTTCTGACGTTAGCTCACTTCTGCTGTTAGCTCGCTTCTGACGTTAGCCCACTTCTGACGTTAGCTCACTTCTGACGTTAGCTGGCTTCTGACGTTAGCTCACTTCTGCTGTTAGCTCGCTTCTGACCTTAGCTGGCTTCTGACGTTAGCTCACTTCTGCTGTTAGCTCGCTTCTGACCTTAGCTCACTTCTGCTGTTAGCTCGCTTCTGACGTTAGCTCCCTTCTGACGTTAGCTCGCTTCTGCTGTTAACTCGCTTCTGCTGTTAGCTCGCTTCTGCTGTTAGCTCGCTTCTGCTGTTAGCTCGCTTCTGCTGTTAGCTCGCTTCTGCTGTTAGCTCGCTTCTGCTGTTAGCTCGCTTCTGACGTTACCTTGCTTCTGCTGTTAGCTCGCTTCTGCTCGCTTCTGACGTTAGCGCGCTTCTGCTCTTAGCTCGCTTCTGACGTTAGCTCACTTCTGACGTTAGCTCACTTCTGCTATTAGCTCGCTTCTGATGTTAACTCGCTTCTGCTCTTGGCTCACTTCTGACGTTAGCTCACTTCTGCTGTTAGCTCACTTCTGACTTTAGCTCACTTCTGCTGTTAGCTCGCTTCTGACGATAGCTCACTTCTGCTGTTAGCTCACTTCTGACGTTAGCTCACTTCTGACGTTAGCTGGCTTCTGCTGTTAGCTCGCTTCTGACCTTAGCTCGCTTCTGACGTTAGCTGGCTTCTGACGTTAGCTCGCTTCTGCTGTTAGCTCACTTCTGACGTTAGCTCACTTCTGCTGTTAGCTCGCTTCTGACGATAGCTCACTTCTGCTGTTAGCTCGCTTCTGACGTTAGCTCACTTCTGCTGTTAGCTCGCTTCTGACCTTAGCTCGCTTCTGACGTTAGCTCGCTTCTGACCTTAGCTCGCTTCTGACTTTAGCTGGCTTCTGACGTTAGCTCGCTTCTGCTGTTAGCTCGCTTCTGACGTTAGCTCGCTTCTGACGTTAGCGCGCTTCTGCTTTTAGCTCGCTTCTGCTGTTAGCTCGCTTCTGACGTTAGCTCGCTTCTCAAGTTGGCTCACTTCTGACGTTAGCTCACTTCTGCCGTTATCTCGCTTCTGACCTTAGCTCGCTTCTGACGTTAGCGCGCTTCTGACGTTAGCTCGCTTCTGCTGTTAGCTCGCTTCTGCTGTTAGCTAACTTCTGACGTTAGCTCACTTCTGCTGTTAGCTCGCTTCTGACGTTAACTGGCTTCAGACGTTAGCTCGCTTCTGACGTTAGCTCACTTCTGCTGTTAGCTCGCTTCTGACGATAGCTCACTTCTGCTGTTAGCTCACTTCTGACCTTAGCTCACTTCTGACGTTAGCTCGCTTCTGACGTTAGCTCACTTCTGCTGTTAGCTCGCTTCTGACGATAGCTCACTTCTGCTGTTAGCTCACTTCTGACCTTAGCTCGCTTCTGACGTTAGCTCGCTTCTGACGTTAGCTCGCTTCTGACGTTAGCTCACTTCTGACGTTAGCTCACTTCTGCTGTTAGCTCGCTTCTGACTTTAACTAGCTTCAGACGTTAGCTCACTTCTGCTGTTAGCTCGCTTCTGACGTTAGCTCCCTTCTGACGTTAGCTCGCTTCTGCTCGCTTCTGACGTTAGCTCGCTTCTGCTGTTAGCTCGCTTCTCCTCGCTTCTGACGTTAGCTCGCTTCTGACGTTAGCTCACTTCTGCTGTTAGCTCGCTTCTGACGTTAGCGCGCTTCTGCTCTTAGCTCGCTTCTGACGTTAGCTCACTTCTGATGTTAGCTCACTTCTGCTGTTAGCTCGCTTCTGATGTTAACTCGCTTCTGCTCTTGGCTCGCTTCTGCTGTTAGCTCACTTCTGACGTTAGCTCACTTCTGCTGTTAGCTCACTTCTGACTTTAGCTCACTTCTGCTGTTAGCTCGCTTCTGACCTTAGCTCGCTTCTGACGTTAGCTGGCTTCTGACGTTTGCTCGCTTCTGCTGTTAGCTGGCTTCTGACGTTAGCTCGCTTCTGCTGTTAGCTCACTTCTGACGTTAGCTCACTTCTGCTGTTAGCTCACTTCTGACTTTAGCTCACTTCTGCTGTTAGCTCGCTTCTGACGATAGCTCACTTCTGACCTTAGCTGGCTTCTGACGTTAGCTCACTTCTGCTGTTAGCTCGCTTCTGACCTTAGCTCGCTTCTGACGTTAGCTGGCTTCTGACGTTAGCTCGCTTCTGCTGTTAGCTGGCTTCTGACGTTAGCTCGCTTCTGACGTTAGCTCGCATCTGACGTTAGCTCACTTCTGACGTTAGCTGGCTTCTGACGTTAGCTCGCTTCTGACGTTAGCTCACTTCTGCTGTTAGCTCGCTTCTGACGTTAGCTCGCTTCTGACGTTAGCGCGCTTCTGCTTTTAGCTCGCTTCTGCTCTTAGCTCGCTTCTGCTGTTAGCTCGCTTCTGACGTTAGCCCACTTCTGACGTTAGCTCACTTCTGCTGTTAGCTCGCTTCTGACGTTAGCCCACTTCTGACGTTAGCTCACTTCTGACGTTAGCTGGCTTCTGACGTTAGCTCACTTCTGCTGTTAGCTCGCTTCTGACCTTAGCTGGCTTCTGACGTTAGCTCACTTCTGCTGTTAGCTCGCTTCTGACCTTAGCTCACTTCTGCTGTTAGCTCGCTTCTGACGTTAGCTCCCTTCTGACGTTAGCTCGCTTCTGCTGTTAACTCGCTTCTGCTGTTAGCTCGCTTCTGCTGTTAGCTCGCTTCTGCTGTTAGCTCGCTTCTGCTGTTAGCTCGCTTCTGCTGTTAGCTCGCTTCTGCTGTTAGCTCGCTTCTGACGTTACCTTGCTTCTGCTGTTAGCTCGCTTCTGCTCGCTTCTGACGTTAGCGCGCTTCTGCTCTTAGCTCGCTTCTGACGTTAGCTCACTTCTGACGTTAGCTCACTTCTGCTGTTAGCTCGCTTCTGATGTTAACTCGCTTCTGCTCTTGGCTCACTTCTGACGTTAGCTCACTTCTGCTGTTAGCTCACTTCTGACTTTAGCTCACTTCTGCTGTTAGCTCGCTTCTGACGATAGCTCACTTCTGCTGTTAGCTCACTTCTGACGTTAGCTCACTTCTGACGTTAGCTGGCTTCTGACGTTAGCTCACTTCTGCTGTTAGCTCGCTTCTGACCTTAGCTCGCTTCTGACGTTAGCTGGCTTCTGACGTTAGCTCGCTTCTGCTGTTAGCTCACTTCTGACGTTAGCTCACTTCTGCTGTTAGCTCGCTTCTGACGATAGCTCACTTCTGCTGTTAGCTCGCTTCTGACGTTAGCTCACTTCTGCTGTTAGCTCGCTTCTGACCTTAGCTCGCTTCTGACGTTAGCTCGCTTCTGACCTTAGCTCGCTTCTGACTTTAGCTGGCTTCTGACGTTAGCTCGCTTCTGCTGTTAGCTCGCTTCTGACGTTAGCTCGCTTCTGACGTTAGCGCGCTTCTGCTTTTAGCTCGCTTCTGCTGTTAGCTCGCTTCTGACGTTAGCTCGCTTCTCAAGTTGGCTCACTTCTGACGTTAGCTCACTTCTGCCGTTATCTCGCTTCTGCTCTTTGCTCGCTTCTGACGTTAGCTCGCTTCTGACGTTAGCTCACTTCTGCCGTTAGCTCACTTCTGACGTTAGCTCACTTCTGACGTTAGCTCACTTCTGCTGTTAGCTCACTTCTGCTGTTAGCTCGCATCTGACGTTAGCTCGCTTCTGACCTTAGCTCGCTTCTGACGTTAGCTGGCTTCTGACGTTAGCTGGCTTCTGACGTCAGCTCGCTTCTGCTGTTAGCTCGCTTCTGCTGTTAGCTCGCTTCTGACGTTAGCTCGCTTCTGACGTTAGCTCACTTCTGACGTTAGCTCACTTCTGACGTTAGCTCACTTCTGCTGTTAGCTCGCTTTTGACGTTAACTGGCTTCAGACGTTAGCTCACTTCTGACGTTAGCTCGCTTCTGACGTTAGCTCGCTTCTGACGTTAGCTCGCTTCTGCTGTTAACTCGCTTCTGACGTTAGCTCACTTCTGACGTTAGCTCACTTCTGCTGTTAGCTCGCTTCTGACGTTAGCGCGCTTCTGCTCTTAGCTCGCTTCTGACGTTAGCTCGCTTCTGACGATAGCTCACTTCTGACGTTAGCTCACTTCTGACTTTAGCTCACTTCTGACGATAGCTCACTTCTGACGTTAGCTCGCTTCTGACGTTAGCTCGTTACTGCTGTTAGCTCGCTTCTGACGTTAGCTCGCTTCTGACGTTAGCTCGCTTCTGCTGTTAACTCGCTTCTGACGTTAGCTCGCTTCTGCTGTTAACTCGCTTCTGACGTTAGCTCGCTTCTGACGTTAGCTCGCTTCTGACGTTAGCTCACTTCTGCTGTTAGCTCGCTTCTGACGTTAGCTCGCTTCTGCTGTTAACTCGCTTCTGCTCGCTTCTGACGTTAGCTCGCTTCTGCTGTTAGCTCGCTTCTGCTCGCTTCTGCTGTTAGCTCGCTTCTGATGTTAGCTCGCTTCTGATGTTAGCTCGCTTCTGATGTTAGCTTGCTTCTGCCGTTAGCTCGCTTCTGCCGTTAGCTCGCTTCTGCTGTTAGCTCGCTTCTGCTGTTAGCTGGCTTCTGACGTTAGCTCGCTTCTGCTGTTAGCTCACTTCTGACGTTACTGCTTTTAGCTCGCTTCTGACGTTAGCTCGCTTCTGACGTTAGCGCGCTTCTGACGTCAGCTCACTTCTGCTGTTAGCTCGCTCCTGCTGTTAGCTCACTTCTCAAGTTAGCTCACTTCTGACGTTGGCTAACTTCTGACGTTGGCTAACTTCTGACGTTAGCTCACTTCTGACATTAGCTCACTACTGCTGTTAGCTCACTTCTGACATTAGCTCACTTCTGCTGTTAGCTCGCTTCTGCTGTTAACTCGCTTCTGACGTTAGCTCACTTCTGACCTTAGCTCGCTTCTGCTGTTAGCTGGCTTCTGACGTTAGCTGGCTTCTGACGTCAGCTCGCTTCTGCTGTTAGCTCGCTTCTGACGTTAGCTCGCTTCTGACGTTAGCTCACTTCTGACGTTAGCTCACTTCTGACGTTAGCTCACTTCTGCTGTTAGCTCGCTTTTGACGTTAACTGGCTTCAGACGTTAGCTCACTTCTGACGTTAGCTCGCTTCTGACGTTAGCTCGCTTCTGACGTTAGCTCGCTTCTGCTGTTAACTCGCTTCTGACGTTAGCTCACTTCTGACGTTAGCTCACTTCTGCTGTTAGCTCGCTTCTGACGTTAGCGCGCTTCTGCTCTTAGCTCGCTTCTGACGTTAGCTCGCTTCTGACGGTAGCTCACTTCTGACGTTAGCTCACTTCTGACTTTAGCTCACTTCTGACGATAGCTCACTTCTGACGTTAGCTCGCTTCTGACGTTAGCTCGTTACTGCTGTTAGCTCGCTTCTGACGTTAGCTCGCTTCTGACGTTAGCTCACTTCTGCTGTTAGCTCGCTTCTGACGTTAGCTCGCTTCTGCTGTTAACTCGCTTCTGACGTTAGCTCGCTTCTGCTGTTAACTCGCTTCTGACGTTAGCTCGCTTCTGACGTTAGCTCGCTTCTGACGTTAGCTCACTTCTGCTGTTAGCTCGCTTCTGACGTTAGCTCGCTTCTGCTGTTAACTCGCTTCTGCTCGCTTCTGACGTTAGCTCGCTTCTGCTGTTAGCTCGCTTCTGCTCGCTTCTGCTGTTAGCTCGCTTCTGATGTTAGCTCGCTTCTGATGTTAGCTCGCTTCTGATGTTAGCTCGCTTCTGCCGTTAGCTCGCTTCTGCCGTTAGCTCGCTTCTGCCGTTAGCTCGCTTCTGACGTTAGCTCGCTTCTGCTGTTAGCTCGCTTCTGCTGTTAGCTGGCTTCTGCTGTTAGCTGGCTTCTGACGTTAGCTCGCTTCTGCTGTTAGTTCGCTTCTGACGTTAGCTCGCTTCTGCTGTTAGCTCACTTCTGACGTTAGCTCACTTCTGACGTTACTGCTTTTAGCTCGCTTCTGACGTTAGCTCGCTTCTGACGTTAGCGCGCTTCTGACGTCAGCTCACTTCTGCTGTTAGCTCGCTCCTGCTGTTAGCTCACTTCTCAAGTTAGCTCACTTCTGACGTTGGCTAACTTCTGACGTTGGCTAACTTCTGACGTTAGCTCACTTCTGCTGTTAGCTCGCTTCTGCTGTTAACTCGCTTCTGACGTTAGCTCACTTCTGACCTTAGCTCGCTTCTGCTGTTAGCTCACTTCTGACGTTAGCTCACTTCTGCTGTTAGCTCGCTTCTGACGTTAGCGCGCTTCTGCTCTTAGCTCGCTTCTGACAGTAGCTCACTTCTGACGTTAGCTCACTTCTGACTTTAGCTCACTTCTGACGATAGCTCGCTTCTGACGTTAGCTCGTTACTGCTGTTAGCTCGCTTCTGACGTTAGCGCGCTTCTGACGTTAGCTCGCTTCTGCTGTTAGCTCGCTTCTGCTGTTAGCTAACTTCTGACGTTAGCTCACTTCTGCTGTTAGCTCGCTTCTGACGTTAACTGGCTTCAGACGTTAGCTCACTTCTGACGTTAGCTCGCTTCTGCTGTTAGCTCACTTCTAGCTCGCTTCTGACGTTAGCTCACTTCTGCTGTTAGCTCGCTTCTGACGATAGCTCACTTCTGCTGTTAGCTCACTTCTGACCTTAGCTCACTTCTGACGTTAGCTCGCTTCTGACGTTAGCTCGCTTCTGACGTTAGCTCACTTCTGCTGTTAGCTCGCTTCTGACGATAGCTCACTTCTGCTGTTAGCTCACTTCTGACCTTAGCTCGCTTCTGACGTTAGCTGGCTTCTGACGTTAGCTCGCTTCTGCTGTTAGCTGGCTTCTGACGTTAGCTCGCTTCTGCTGTTAGTTCGCTTCTGCTGTTAGCTCGCTTCTGACGTTAGCTTGCTTCTGCTGTTAGCTCGCTTCTGCTCGCTTCTGCTGTTAGCTCGCTTCTGATGTTAGCTCGCTTCTGCCGTTAGCTCGCTTCTGCCGTTAGCTCGCTTCTGACGTTAGCTCGCTTCTGCTGTTAGCTCGCTTCTGCTGTTAGCTCACTTCTGACGTTAGCTCACTTCTGCTGTTAGCTCGCTTCTGACGTTAGCTCGCTTCTGCTGTTAGCTGGCTTCTGACTTTAGCTCACTTCTGCTGTTAGCTCGCTTCTGACGATAGCTCACTTCTGACCTTAGCTCGCTTCTGACGTTAGCTCACTTCTGACGTTAGCTGGCTTCTGACGTTAGCTCACTTCTGCTGTTAGCCTGCTTCTGACCTTAGCTCGCTTCTGACGTTAGCTGGCTTCTGACGTTAGCTCACTTCTGCTGTTAGCTCACTTCTGACCTTAGCTCACTTCTGACGTTAGCTCGCTTCTGACGTTAGCTCGCTTCTGACGTTAGCTCACTTCTGCTGTTAGCTCGCTTCTGACGATAGCTCACTTCTGCTGTTAGCTCACTTCTGACCTTAGCTCGCTTCTGACGTTAGCTCGCTTCTGACGTTAGCTCGCTTCTGACGTTAGCTCGCTTCTGACGTTAGCTCACTTCTGCTGTTAGCTCGCTTCTGACGTTAGCTCGCTTCTGCTGTTAACTCGCTTCTGCTCGCTTCTGACGTTAGCTCGCTTCTGCTGTTAGCTCGCTTCTGCTCGCTTCTGCTTTTAGCTCGCTTCTGATGTTAGCTCGCTTCTGCCGTTAGCTCGCTTCTGCCGTTAGCTCGCTTCTGACGTTAGCTCGCTTCTGCTGTTAGCTCGCTTCTGCTGTTAGCTCGCTTCTGACGTTAGCTCGCTTCTGACGTTAGCTCGCTTCTGCTGTTAGCTCACTTCTGACGTTACTGCTTTTAGCTCGCTTCTGACGTTAGCTCGCTTCTGACGTTAGCGCGCTTCTGACGTCAGCTCACTTCTGCTGTTAGCTCGCTCCTGCTGTTAGCTCACTTCTCAAGTTAGCTCACTTCTGACGTTGGCTAACTTCTGACGTTGGCTCACTTCTGACATTAGCTCACTACTGCTGTTAGCTCACTTCTGACATTAGCTCACTTCTGCTGTTAGCTCGCTTCTGCTGTTAACTCGCTTCTGACGTTAGCTCACTTCTGACCTTAGCTCGCTTCTGCTGTTAGCTCGCTTCTGCTGTTAGCTCACTTCTGACGTTAGCTCACTTCTGCTGTTAGCTCGCTTCTGCTGTTAACTCGCTTCTGCTCGCTTCTGACGTTAGCTCGCTTCTGCTGTTAGCTCGCTTCTGCTCGCTTCTGCTGTTAGCTCGCTTCTGATGTTAGCTCGCTTCTGCCGTTAGCTCGCTTCTGCCGTTAGCTCGCTTCTGACGTTAGCTCGCTTCGGCTGTTAGCTCGCTTGTGCTGTTAGCTCACTTCTGACGTTAGCTCACTTCTGCTGTTAGCTCGCTTCTGACGTTAGCTCGCTTCTGCTGTTAGCTGGCTTCTGACGTTAGCTCGCTTCTGCTGTTAGCTCACTTCTGACGTTAGCTCACTTCTGCTGTTAGCTCACTTCTGACTTTAGCTCACTTCTGCTGTTAGCTCGCTTCTGACGATAGCTCACTTCTGACCTTAGCTCGCTTCTGACGTTAGCTCACTTCTGACGTTAGCTGGCTTCTGACGTTAGCTCACTTCTGCTGTTAGCTCGCTTCTGACCTTAGCTCGCTTCTGACGTTAGCTGGCTTCTGACGTTAGCTCGCTTCTGCTGTTAGCTGGCTTCTGACGTTAGCTCGCTTCTGCTGTTAGCTCGCTTCTGACGTTAGCTTGCATCTGACGTTAGCTCACTTCTGACGTTAGCTGGCTTCTGACCTTAGCTCGCTTCTGACGTTAGCTCACTTCTGACGTTAGCTCGCTTCTGACGTTAGCTCACTTCTGCTGTTAGCTCACTTCTGCTGTTAGCTCGCATCTGACGTTAGCTCGCTTCTGACCTTAGCTCGCTTCTGACGTTAGCTCGCTTCTGACGTTAGCTGGCTTCTGACGTTAGCTCGCTTCTGCTGTTAGCTCGCTTCTGACCTTAGCTGGCTTCTGACGTTAGCTGGCTTCTGACGTTAGCTCGCTTCTGCTGTTAGCTCGCTTCTGACGTTAGCGCGCTTCTGACGTCAGCTCGCTTCTGCTGTTAGCTCGCTTCTGCTGTTAGCTCGCTTCTGACGTTAGCTCACTTCTGCTGTTAGCTCACTTCTGACGTTAGCTCACTTCTGACGTTAGCTCACTTCTGCTGTTAGCTGGCTTCAGACGTTAGCTCGCTTCTGACGTTAGCTCGCTTCTGCTGTTAACTCGCTTCTGCTCGCTTCTGACGTTAGCTTGCTTCTGACGTTAGCTCGCTTCTGCTGTTAGCTCGCTTCTGCTGTTAGCTCGCTTCTGACGTTAGCTTGCTTCTGCTGTTAGCTCGCTTCTGCTCGCTTCTGACGTTAGCTCGCTTCTGCTGTTAGCTCGCTTCTGACGTTAGCTCGCTTCTGACGTTAGCTCACTTCTGACGTTAGCTCGCTTCTGACGTTAGCTCACTTCTGCTGTTAGCTCGCTTCTGACGTTAGCGCGCTTCTGCTCTTAGCTCGCTTCTGACGTTAGCTCACTTCTGCTGTTAGCTCACTTCTGACGTTAGCTCACTTCTGACGTTAGCTGGCTTCTGACGTTAGCTCACTTCTGCTGTTAGCTCGCTTCTGACCTTAGCTCGCTTCTGCTGTTAGCTCGCTTCTGACGTTAGCTCGCTTCTGCTGTTAGCTGGCTTCTGACGTTAGCTCACTTCTGACGTTAGCTCGCTTCTGACGTTAGCTCGCTTCTGCTGTTAGCTCGCTTCTGACGTTAGCTCGCTTCTGACGTTAGCTCGCTTCTGACGTTAGCGCGCTTCTGACGTCAGCTCACTTCTGACGTTAGCTCGCTTCTGCTTTTAGCTCGCTTCTGCTGTTAGCTCGCTTCTCAAGTTAGCTCACTTCTGACGTTAGCTCACTTCTGCCGTTAACTGGCTTCAGACGTTAGCTCGCTTCTGACGTTAGCTCGCTTCTGACGTTAGCTCGCTTCTGACGTTAGCTCGCTTCTGCTGTTAGCTCACTTCTGACGTTACTGCTTTTAGCTCGCTTCTGACGTTAGCGCGCTTCTGACGTTAGCTCACTTCTGACGTTAGCTCGCTTCTGACGTTAGCTCGCTTCTGCTCTTAGCTCGCTTCTGACGTTAGCTCACTTCTGACGTTAGCACACTTCTGCTGTTAGCTCACTTCTGACGTTAGCTCACTTCTGCTGTTAGCTCGCTTCTGACCTTAGCTGGCTTCTGACGTTAGCTCGCTTCTGCTGTTAGCTGGCTTCTGACGTTAGCTCGCTTCTGCTGTTAGCTCGCTTCTGACGTTAGCTCGCTTCTGCTGTTAGCTCACTTCTGACGTTACTGCTTTTAGCTCGCTTCTGACGTTGGCTCGCTTCTGACGTTAGCGCGCTTCTGACGTCAGCTCACTTCTGACCTTAGCTCGCTTCTGCTTTTAGCTCGCTTCTGCTGTTAGCTCGCTCCTGAAGTTAGCTCACTTCTGACGTTAGCTCACTTCTGACATTAGCTCTCTTCTGCTGTTAGCTCACTTCTGACATTAGCTCACTTCTGCTATTAACTCGCTTCTGACGTTAGCTCACTTCTAGCTCGCTTCTAACGTTAGCTCACTTCTGCTGTTAGCTCACTTCTGACCTTAGCTCGCTTCTGCTGTTAGCTCGCTTCTGACGTTAGCTCACTTCTGACGTTAGCTCACTTCTGACGATAGCTCACTTCTGACGTTAGCTCGCTTCTGACGTTAGCTCGCTTCTGACGTTAGCTCGTTACTGCTGTTAGCTCGCTTCTGACGTTAGCGCGCTTCTGACGTTAGCTCGCTTCTGCTGTTAGCTCACTTCTGACGTTAGCTCACTTCTGCTGTTAGCTCGCTTCTGACGTTAGCGCGCTTCTGCTCTTAGCTCGCTTCTGACGGTAGCTCACTTCTGACTTTAGCTCACTTCTGACGATAGCTCGCTTCTGACGTTAGCTCGCTTCTGACGTTAGCTCGTTACTGCTGTTAGCTCGCTTCTGACGTTAGCTCGCTTCTGACGTTAGCTCACTTCTGCTGTTAGCTCGCTTCTGACGTTAGCTCGCTTCTGCTGTTAACTCGCTTCTGCTCGCTTCTGACGTTAGCTCGCTTCTGCTGTTAGCTCGCTTCTGCTCGCTTCTGCTTTTAGCTCGATTCTGATGTTAGCTCGCTTCTGCCGTTAGCTCGCTTCTGACGTTAGCTCGCTTCTGCTGTTAGCTCGCTTCTGCTGTTAGCTGGCTTCTGACGTTAGCTCGCTTCTGCTGTTAGTTCGCTTCTGACGTTAGCTCGCTTCTGCTGTTAGCTCACTTCTGACGTTACTGCTTTTAGCTCGCTTCTGACGTTAGCTCGCTTCTGACGTTAGCGCGCTTCTGACGTCAGCTCACTTCTGCTGTTAGCTCGCTCCTGCTGTTAGCTCACTTCTCAAGTTAGCTCACTTCTGACGTTGGCTAACTTCTGACGTTGGCTCACTTCTGACATTAGCTCACTACTGCTGTTAGCTCACTTCTGACATTAGCTCACTTCTGCTGTTAGCTCGCTTCTGCTGTTAACTCGCTTCTGACGTTATCTCACTTCTGACCTTAGCTCGCTTCTGCTGTTAGCTCGCTTCTGCTGTTAGCTCACTTCTGACGTTAGCTCACTTCTGCTGTTAGCTCGCTTCTGCTGTTAACTCGCTTCTGCTCGCTTCTGACGTTAGCTCGCTTCTGCTGTTAGCTCGCTTCTGCTCGCTTCTGCTGTTAGCTCGCTTCTGATGTTAGCTCGCTTCTGCCGTTAGCTCGCTTCTGCCGTTAGCTCGCTTCTGACGTTAGCTCGCTTCTGCTGTTAGCTCACTTCTGACGTTAGCTCACTTCTGCTGTTAGCTCGCTTCTGACGTTAGCTCGCTTCTGCTGTTAGCTGGCTTCTGACGTTAGCTCGCTTCTGCTGTTAGCTCACTTCTGACGTTAGCTCACTTCTGCTGTTAGCTCACTTCTGACTTTAGCTCACTTCTGCTGTTAGCTCGCTTCTGACGATAGCTCACTTCTGACCTTAGCTCGCTTCTGACGTTAGCTCACTTCTGACGTTAGCTGGCTTCTGACGTTAGCTCACTTCTGCTGTTAGCTCGCTTCTGACCTTAGCTCGCTTCTGACGTTAGCTGGCTTCTGACGTTAGCTCGCTTCTGCTGTTAGCTGGCTTCTGACGTTAGCTCGCTTCTGCTGTTAGCTCGCTTCTGACGTTAGCTTGCATCTGACGTTAGCTCACTTCTGACGTTAGCTGGCTTCTGACCTTAGCTCGCTTCTGACGTTAGCTCACTTCTGACGTTAGCTCGCTTCTGACGTTAGCTCACTTCTGCTGTTAGCTCACTTCTGCTGTTAGCTCGCATCTGACGTTAGCTCGCTTCTGACCTTAGCTCGCTTCTGACGTTAGCTCGCTTCTGACGTTAGCTCGCTTCTGCTGTTAGCTCGCTTCTGACCTTAGCTGGCTTCTGACGTTAGCTGGCTTCTGACGTTAGCTCGCTTCTGCTGTTAGCTCGCTTCTGACGTTAGCGCGCTTCTGACGTCAGCTCGCTTCTGCTGTTAGCTCGCTTCTGCTGTTAGCTCGCTTTTGACGTTAGCTCACTTCTGCTGTTAGCTCACTTCTGACGTTAGCTCACTTCTGCTGTTAGCTGGCTTCAGACGTTAGCTCGCTTCTGACGTTAGCTCGCTTCTGACGTTAGCTTGCTTCTGACGTTAGCTCGCTTCTGCTGTTAGCTCGCTTCTGCTGTTAGCTCGCTTCTGCTGTTAGCTCGCTTCTGACGTTAGCTTGCTTCTGCTGTTAGCTCGCTTCTGCTCGCTTCTGACGTTAGCTCGCTTCTGCTGTTAGCTCGCTTCTGACGTTAGCTCGCTTCTGACGTTAGCTCGCTTCTGACGTTAGCTCACTTCTGACGTTAGCTCACTTCTGACGTTAGCTGGCTTCTGACGTTAGCTCACTTCTGCTGTTAGCTCGCTTCTGACCTTAGCTCGCTTCTGCTGTTAGCTCGCTTCTGACGTTAGCTCGCTTCTGCTGTTAGCTGGCTTCTGACGTTAGCTCACTTCTGACGTTAGCTCGCTTCTGACGTTAGCTCGCTTCTGCTGTTAGCTCGCTTCTGACGTTAGCTCGCTTCTGACGTTAGCTCGCTTCTGACGTTAGCGCGCTTCTGACGTCAGCTCACTTCTGACGTTAGCTCGCTTCTGCTTTTAGCTCGCTTCTGCTGTTAGCTCGCTTCTCAAGTTAGCTCACTTCTGACGTTAGCTCACTTCTGACGTTAGCTCACTTCTGCCGTTAACTGGCTTCAGACGTTAGCTCGCTTCTGACGTTAGCTCGCTTCTGACGTTAGCTCGCTTCTGACGTTAGCTCGCTTCTGCTGTTAGCTCACTTCTGACGTTACTGCTTTTAGCTCGCTTCTGACGTTAGCGCGCTTCTGACGTTAGCTCACTTCTGACGTTAGCTCGCTTCTGACGTTAGCTCGCTTCTGCTCTTAGCTCGCTTCTGACGTTAGCTCACTTCTGACGTTAGCACACTTCTGCTGTTAGCTCGCTTCTGACCTTAGCTGGCTTGTGACGTTAGCTCGCTTCTGCTGTTAGCTGGCTTCTGACGTTAGCTCGCTTCTGCTGTTAGCTCGCTTCTGACGTTAGCTCGCTTCTGCTGTTAGCTCACTTCTGACGTTACTGCTTTTAGCTCGCTTCTGACGTTAGCGCGCTTCTGACGTCAGCTCACTTCTGACGTTAGCTCGCTTCTGCTTTTAGCTCGCTTCTGCTGTTAGCTCGCTTCTCAAGTTAGCTCACTTCTGACGTTAGCTCACTTCTGACGTTAGCTCACTTCTGCCGTTAACTGGCTTCAGACGTTAGCTCGCTTCTGACGTTAGCTCGCTTCTGACGTTAGCTCGCTTCTGACGTTAGCTCGCTTCTGACGTTAGCTCGCTTCTGACGTTAGCTCGCTTCTGCTGTTAGCTCACTTCTGACGTTACTGCTTTTAGCTCGCTTCTGACGTTAGCGCGCTTCTGACGTTAGCTCACTTCTGACGTTAGCTCGCTTCTGACGTTAGCTCGCTTCTGCTCTTAGCTCGCTTCTGACGTTAGCTCACTTCTGACGTTAGCTCACTTCTGACGTTAGCTGGCTTCTGACGTTAGCTCACTTCTGCTGTTAGCTCGCTTCTGACCTTAGCTCGCTTCTGCTGTTAGCTCGCTTCTGCTGTTAGCTGGCTTCTGACGTTAGCTCGCTTCTGACGTTAGCTCGCTTCTGCTGTTAGCTCGCTTCTGACGTTAGCTCGCTTCTGACGTTAGCGCGCTTCTGACGTCAGCTCACTTCTGACGTTAGCTCGCTTCTGCTTTTAGCTCGCTTCTGCTGTTAGCTCGCTTCTCAAGTTAGCTCACTTCTGACGTTAGCTCACTTCTGACGTTAGCTCACTTCTGCTGTTAGCTCGCTTCTGACCTTAGCTGGCTTCTGACGTTAGCTCGCTTCTGCTGTTAGCTGGCTTCTGACGTTAGCTCGCTTCTGCTGTTAGCTCGCTTCTGACGTTAGCTCGCTTCTGCTGTTAGCTCACTTCTGACGTTACTGCTTTTAGCTCGCTTCTGACGTTAGCGCGCTTCTGACGTCAGCTCACTTCTGACGTTAGCTCGCTTCTGCTTTTAGCTCGCTTCTGCTGTTAGCTCGCTTCTCAAGTTAGCTCACTTCTGACGTTAGCTCACTTCTGACGTTAGCTCACTTCTGCCGTTAACTGGCTTCAGACGTTAGCTCGCTTCTGACGTTAGCTCGCTTCTGACGTTAGCTCGCTTCTGACGTTAGCTCGCTTCTGCTGTTAGCTCACTTCTGACGTTACTGCTTTTAGCTCGCTTCTGACGTTAGCGCGCTTCTGACGTTAGCTCACTTCTGACGTTAGCTCGCTTCTGACGTTAGCTCGCTTCTGCTCTTAGCTCGCTTCTGACGTTAGCTCACTTCTGACGTTAGCACACTTCTGCTGTTAGCTCACTTCTGACGTTAGCTCACTTCTGCTGTTAGCTCGCTTCTGACCTTAGCTGGCTTGTGACGTTAGCTCGCTTCTGCTGTTAGCTGGCTTCTGACGTTAGCTCGCTTCTGCTGTTAGCTCGCTTCTGACGTTAGCTCGCTTCTGCTGTTAGCTCACTTCTGACGTTACTGCTTTTAGCTCGCTTCTGACGTTGGCTCGCTTCTGACGTTAGCGCGCTTCTGACGTCAGCTCACTTCTGACGTTAGCTCGCTTCTGCTTTTAGCTCGCTTCTGCTGTTAGCTCGCTCCTGAAGTTAGCTCACTTCTGACGTTAGCTCACTTCTGACGTTAGCTCACTTCTGACCTTAGCTCGCTTCTGCTGTTAGCTCGCTTCTGACGTTAGCTCACTTCTGACGTTAGCTCACTTCTGACGATAGCTCACTTCTGACGTTAGCTCGCTTCTGACGTTAGCTCGTTACTGCTGTTAGCTCGCTTCTGACGTTAGCGCGCTTCTGACGTTAGCTCGCTTCTGCTGTTAGCTCGCTTCTGACGTTAGCTCACTTCTGCTGTTAGCTCACTTCTCAAGTTAGCTCACTTCTGCTGTTAGCTAACTTCTGACGTTAGCTCACTTCTGCTGTCAGCTCGCTTCTGACGTTAACTGGCTTCAGACGTTAGCTCACTTCTGCTGTTAGCTCACTTCTGACGTTAGCTCGCTTCTGACGTTAGCTCGCTTCTGACGTTAGCTCACTTCTGCTGTTAGCTCGCTTCTGACGATAGCTCGCTTCTGCTGTTAGCTCACTTCTGACCTTAGCTCACTTCTGACGTTAGCTCGCTTCTGACCTTAGCTCGCTTCTGACGTTAGCTCGCTTCTGACGTTAGCTCGCTTCTGACGTTAGCTCGCTTCTGCTGTTAGCTCGCTTCTGACGTTAGCTCACTTCTGACGTTAGCTCACTTCTGCTGTTAGCTCGCTTCTGACGTTAGCTCACTTCTGACGTAAGCTCACTTCTGACATTAGCTCGCTTCTGACGTTAGCTCGCTTCTGACGTTAGCTCGCTTCTGCTGTTAGCTCGCTTCTGCTGTTAGCTCGCTTCTGCTGTTAGCTCGCTTCTGCTGTTAGCTCGCTTCTGACGTTAGCTCGCTTCTGCTGTTAGCTCGCTTCTGACGTTAGCTCACTTCTGCTCTTAGCTCGCTTCTGACGTTAGCTCACTTCTGCTCTTAGCTCGCTTCTGACGTTAGCTCACTTCTGACGTTAGCTCACTTCTGCTGTTAGCTCGCTTCTGATGTTAACTCGCTTCTGCTCTTGGCTCGCTTCTGACGTTAGCTCACTTCTGACGTTAGCTCACTTCTGCTGTTAGCTCACTTCTGACGTTAGCTCACTTCTGCTTTTAGCTCACTTCTGACTTTAGCTCACTTCTGCTGTTAGCTCGCTTCTGACGATAGCTCACTTCTGCTGTTAGCTCACTTCTGACGTTAGCTCACTTCTGACGTTAGCCAGCTTCTGACGTTAGCTCACTTCTGCTGTTAGCTCGCTTCTGACCTTAGCTCGCTTCTGACGTTAGCTGGCTTCTGACGTTAGCTCGCTTTTGCTGTTAGCTGGCTTCTGACGTTAGCTCACTTCTGACGTTAGCTCACTTCTGCTGTTAGCTCGCTTCTGACGTTAGCTGGCTTCTGACGTTAGCTCACTTCTGCTGTTAGCTCGCTTCTGACCTTAGCTCGCTTCTGCTGTTAACTCGCTTCTGCTCGCTTCTGACGTTAGCTTGCTTCTGACGTTAGCTCGCTTCTGCTGTTAGCTCGCTTCTGCTGTTAGCTCGCTTCTGCTGTTAGCTCGCTTCTGACGTTAGCTTGCTTCTGCTGTTAGCTCGCTTCTGCTCGCTTCTGACGTTAGCTCGCTTCTGCTGTTAGCTCGCTTCTGACGTTAGCTCGCTTCTGACGTTAGCCCGCTTCTGCTCTTAGCTCGCTTCTGACGTTAGCGCGCTTCTGCTCTTAGCTCGCTTCTGACGTTAGCTCACTTCTGACGTTAGCTCACTTCTGCTGTTAGCTCGCTTCTGATGTTAACTCGCTTCTGCTCTTGGCTCGCTTCTGACGTTAGCTCACTTCTGACGTTAGCTCACTTCTGCTGTTAGCTCACTTCTGCTGTTAGCTCACTTCTGACGTTAGCTCACTTCTGCTGTTAGCTCACTTCTGACTTTAGCTCACTTCTGCTGTTAGCTCACTTCTGACGTTAGCTCGCTTCTGACGTTAGCTCGCTTCTGACGTTAGCTCGCTTCTGCTGTTAACTCGCTTCTGCTCGCTTCTGACGTTAGCTCGCTTCTGCTGTTAGCTCGCTTCTGCTCGCTTCTGCTTTTAGCTCGCTTCTGATGTTAGCTCGCTTCTGCCGTTAGCTCGCTTCTGACGTTAGCTCGCTTCTGCTGTTAGCTCGCTTCTGCTGTTAGCTGGCTTCTGACGTTAGCTCGCTTCTGCTGTTAGTTCGCTTCTGACGTTAGCTCGCTTCTGCTGTTAGCTCACTTCTGACGTTACTGCTTTTAGCTCGCTTCTGACGTTAGCTCGCTTCTGACGTTAGCGCGCTTCTGACGTCAGCTCACTTCTGCTGTTAGCTCGCTCCTGCTGTTAGCTCACTTCTCAAGTTAGCTCACTTCTGACGTTGGCTAACTTCTGACGTTGGCTCACTTCTGACATTAGCTCACTACTGCTGTTAGCTCACTTCTGACATTAGCTCACTTCTGCTGTTAGCTCGCTTCTGCTGTTAACTCGCTTCTGACGTTAGCTCACTTCTGACCTTAGCTCGCTTCTGCTGTTAGCTCGCTTCTGCTGTTAGCTCACTTCTGCTGTTAGCTCGCTTCTGCTGTTAACTCGCTTCTGCTCGCTTCTGACGTTAGCTCGCTTCTGCTGTTAGCTCGCTTCTGCTCGCTTCTGCTGTTAGCTCGCTTCTGATGTTAGCTCGCTTCTGCCGTTAGCTCGCTTCTGCCGTTAGCTCGCTTCTGACGTTAGCTCGCTTCTGCTGTTAGCTCACTTCTGACGTTAGCTCACTTCTGCTGTTAGCTGGCTTCTGACGTTAGCTCGCTTCTGCTGTTAGCTCACTTCTGACGTTAGCTCACTTCTGCTGTTAGCTCACTTCTGACTTTAGCTCACTTCTGCTGTTAGCTCACTTCTGACCTTAGCTCGCTTCTGACGTTAGCTCACTTCTGACGTTAGCTGGCTTCTGACGTTAGCTCACTTCTGCTGTTAGCTCGCTTCTGACCTTAGCTCGCTTCTGACGTTAGCTGGCTTCTGACGTTAGCTCGCTTCTGCTGTTAGCTGGCTTCTGACGTTAGCTCGCATCTGACGTTAGCTCGCTTCTGACGTTAGCTGGCTTCTGACCTTAGCTCGCTTCTGACGTTAGCTCACTTCTGACGTTAGCTCGCTTCTGACGTTAGCTCGCTTCTGCTGTTAGCTCACTTCTGCTGTTAGCTCGCATCTGACGTTAGCTCGCTTCTGACCTTAGCTCGCTTCTGACGTTAGCTCGCTTCTGACGTTAGCTCGCTTCTGACGTTAGCTGGCTTCTGACGTTAGCTCGCTTCTGCTGTTAGCTCGCTTCTGACCTTAGCTGGCTTCTGACGTTAGCTGGCTTCTGACGTTAGCTCGCTTCTGCTGTTAGCTCGCTTCTGACGTTAGCGCGCTTCTGACGTCAGCTCGCTTCCGCTGTTAGCTCGCTTCTGCTGTTAGCTCGCTTCTGACGTTAGCTCACTTCTGCTGTTAGCTCACTTCTGACGTTAGCTCACTTCTGACGTTAGCTCACTTCTGCTGTTAGCTCACTTCTGACGTTAGCTCACTTCTGACGTTAGCTCACTTCTGCTGTTAGCTCACTTCTGCTGTTAGCTCACTTCTGACGTTAGCTCACTTCTGCTGTTAGCTCACTTCTGACTTTAGCTCACTTCTGCTGTTAGCTCACTTCTGACGTTAGCTCGCTTCTGACGTTAGCTTGCTTCTGACGTTAGCTCGCTTCTGCTGTTAACTCGCTTCTGCTCGCTTCTGACGTTAGCTCGCTTCTGCTGTTAGCTCGCTTCTGCTCGCTTCTGCTTTTAGCTCGCTTCTGATGTTAGCTCGCTTCTGCCGTTAGCTCGCTTCTGACGTTAGCTCGCTTCTGCTGTTAGCTCGCTTCTGCTGTTAGCTGGCTTCTGACGTTAGCTCGCTTCTGCTGTTAGTTCGCTTCTGACGTTAGCTCGCTTCTGCTGTTAGCTCACTTCTGACGTTACTGCTTTTAGCTCGCTTCTGACGTTAGCTCGCTTCTGACGTTAGCGCGCTTCTGACGTCAGCTCACTTCTGCTGTTAGCTCGCTCCTGCTGTTAGCTCACTTCTCAAGTTAGCTCACTTCTGACGTTGGCTAACTTCTGACGTTGGCTCACTTCTGACATTAGCTCACTACTGCTGTTAGCTCACTTCTGACATTAGCTCACTTCTGCTGTTAGCTCGCTTCTGCTGTTAACTCGCTTCTGACGTTAGCTCACTTCTGACCTTAGCTCGCTTCTGCTGTTAGCTCGCTTCTGCTGTTAGCTCACTTCTGCTGTTAGCTCGCTTCTGCTGTTAACTCGCTTCTGCTCGCTTCTGACGTTAGCTCGCTTCTGCTGTTAGCTCGCTTCTGCTCGCTTCTGCTGTTAGCTCGCTTCTGATGTTAGCTCGCTTCTGCCGTTAGCTCGCTTCTGCCGTTAGCTCGCTTCTGACGTTAGCTCGCTTCTGCTGTTAGCTCACTTCTGACGTTAGCTCACTTCTGCTGTTAGCTCGCTTCTGACGTTAGCTCGCTTCTGCTGTTAGCTGGCTTCTGACGTTAGCTCGCTTCTGCTGTTAGCTCACTTCTGACGTTAGCTCACTTCTGCTGTTAGCTCACTTCTGACTTTAGCTCACTTCTGCTGTTAGCTCGCTTCTGACGATAGCTCACTTCTGACCTTAGCTCGCTTCTGACGTTAGCTCACTTCTGACGTTAGCTGGCTTCTGACGTTAGCTCACTTCTGCTGTTAGCTCGCTTCTGACCTTAGCTCGCTTCTGACGTTAGCTGGCTTCTGACGTTAGCTCGCTTCTGCTGTTAGCTGGCTTCTGACGTTAGCTTGCATCTGACGTTAGCTCGCTTCTGACGTTAGCTGGCTTCTGACCTTAGCTCGCTTCTGACGTTAGCTCACTTCTGACGTTAGCTCGCTTCTGACGTTAGCTCGCTTCTGCTGTTAGCTCACTTCTGCTGTTAGCTCGCATCTGACGTTAGCTCGCTTCTGACCTTAGCTCGCTTCTGACGTTAGCTCGCTTCTGACGTTAGCTCGCTTCTGACGTTAGCTGGCTTCTGACGTTAGCTCGCTTCTGCTGTTAGCTCGCTTCTGACCTTAGCTGGCTTCTGACGTTAGCTGGCTTCTGACGTTAGCTCGCTTCTGCTGTTAGCTCGCTTCTGACGTTAGCGCGCTTCTGACGTCAGCTCGCTTCCGCTGTTAGCTCGCTTCTGCTGTTAGCTCGCTTCTGACGTTAGCTCACTTCTGCTGTTAGCTCACTTCTGACGTTAGCTCACTTCTGACGTTAGCTCACTTCTGCTGTTAGCTGGCTTCAGACGTTAGCTCGCTTCTGACGTTAGCTCGCTTCTGACGTTAGCTCGCTTCTGCTGTTAACTCGCTTCTGCTCGCTTCTGACGTTAGCTTGCTTCTGACGTTAGCTCGCTTCTGCTGTTAGCTCGCTTCTGCTGTTAGCTCGCTTCTGCTGTTAGCTCGCTTCTGACGTTAGCTTGCTTCTGCTGTTAGCTCGCTTCTGCTCGCTTCTGACGTTAGCTCGCTTCTGCTGTTAGCTCGCTTCTGACGTTAGCTCGCTTCTGACGTTAGCTCGCTTCTGACGTTAGCTCACTTCTGCTGTTAGCTCACTTCTGACGTTAGCTCACTTCTGACGTTAGCTGGCTTCTGACGTTAGCTCACTTCTGCTGTTAGCTCGCTTCTGACCTTAGCTCGCTTCTGCTGTTAGCTCGCTTCTGACGTTAGCTCGCTTCTGCTGTTAGCTGGCTTCTGACGTTAGCTCACTTCTGACGTTAGCTCGCTTCTGACGTTAGCTCGCTTCTGCTGTTAGCTCGCTTCTGACGTTAGCTCGCTTCTGACGTTAGCTCGCTTCTGACGTTAGCGCGCTTCTGACGTTAGCTCGCTTCTGACGTTAGCTCGCTTCTGACGTTAGCGCGCTTCTGACGTCAGCTCACTTCTGACGTTAGCTCGCTTCTGCTTTTAGCTCGCTTCTGCTGTTAGCTCGCTTCTCAAGTTAGCTCACTTCTGACGTTAGCTCACTTCTGACGTTAGCTCACTTCTGCCGTTAACTGGCTTCAGACGTTAGCTCGCTTCTGACGTTAGCTCGCTTCTGCTGTTAGCTCACTTCTGACGTTACTGCTTTTAGCTCGCTTCTGACGTTAGCTCGCTTCTGACGTTAGCTCGCTTCTGACGTTAGCTCGCTTCTGCTCTTAGCTCGCTTCTGACGTTAGCTCACTTCTGACGTTAGCACACTTCTGCTGTTAGCTCACTTCTGACGTTAGCTCACTTCTGCTGTTAGCTCGCTTCTGACCTTAGCTGGCTTCTGACGTTAGCTCGCTTCTGCTGTTAGCTGGCTTCTGACGTTAGCTCGCTTCTGCTGTTAGCTCTCTTCTGACGTTAGCTCTCTTCTGCTGTTAGCTCACTTCTGACGTTACTGCTTTTAGCTCGCTTCTGACGTTAGCGCGCTTCTGACGTCAGCTCACTTCTGACGTTAGCTCGCTTCTGCTTTTAGCTCGCTTCTGCTGTTAGCTCGCTTCTCAAGTTAGCTCACTTCTGACGTTAGCTCACTTCTGCCGTTAACTGGCTTCAGACGTTAGCTCGCTTCTGACGTTAGCTCGCTTCTGACGTTAGCTCGCTTCTGACGTTAGCTCGCTTCTGACGTTAGCTCGCTTCTGCTGTTAGCTCACTTCTGACGTTACTGCTTTTAGCTCGCTTCTGACGTTAGCGCGCTTCTGACGTTAGCTCACTTCTGACGTTAGCTCGCTTCTGACGTTAGCTCGCTTCTGCTCTTAGCTCGCTTCTGACGTTAGCTCACTTCTGACGTTAGCTGGCTTCTGACGTTAGCTCACTTCTGCTGTTAGCTCGCTTCTGACCTTAGCTCGCTTCTGCTGTTAGCTCGCTTCTGCTGTTAGCTCGCTTCTGCTGTTAGCTGGCTTCTGACGTTAGCTCGCTTCTGACGTTAGCTCGCTTCTGCTGTTAGCTCGCTTCTGACGTTAGCTCGCTTCTGACGTTAGCTCGCTTCTGCTGTTAGCTCGCTTCTGACGTTAGCTCGCTTCTGACGTTAGCTCGCTTCTGACGTTAGCGCGCTTCTGACGTCAGCTCACTTCTGACGTTAGCTCGCTTCTGCTTTTAGCTCGCTTCTGCTGTTAGCTCGCTTCTCAAGTTAGCTCACTTCTGACGTTAGCTCACTTCTGACGTTAGCTCACTTCTGCCGTTAACTGGCTTCAGACGTTAGCTCGCTTCTGACGTTAGCTCGCTTCTGACGTTAGCTCGCTTCTGACGTTAGCTCGCTTCTGACGTTAGCTCGCTTCTGCTGTTAGCTCACTTCTGACGTTACTGCTTTTAGCTCGCTTCTGACGTTAGCGCGCTTCTGACGTTAGCTCACTTCTGACGTTAGCTCGCTTCTGACGTTAGCTCGCTTCTGCTCTTAGCTCGCTTCTGACGTTAGCTCACTTCTGACGTTAGCACACTTCTGCTGTTAGCTCACTTCTGACGTTAGCTCACTTCTGCTGTTAGCTCGCTTCTGACCTTAGCTGGCTTCTGACGTTAGCTCGCTTCTGCTGTTAGCTGGCTTCTGACGTTAGCTCGCTTCTGCTGTTAGCTCGCTTCTGACGTTACTGCTTTTAGCTCGCTTCTGACGTTAGCGCGCTTCTGACGTCAGCTCACTTCTGACGTTAGCTCGCTACTGCTTTTAGCTCGCTTCTGCTGTTAGCTCACTTCTGACGTTAGCTCACTTCTGACGTTAGCTCACTTCTGCCGTTAACTGGCTTCAGACGTTAGCTCGCTTCTGACGTTAGCTCGCTTCTGACGTTAGCTCGCTTCTGACGTTAGCTCGCTTCTGACGTTAGCTCGCTTCTGACGTTAGCTCGCTTCTGCTGTTAGCTCACTTCTGACGTTACTGCTTTTAGCTCGCTTCTGACGTTAGCGCGCTTCTGACGTTAGCTCACTTCTGACGTTAGCTCGCTTCTGACGTTAGCTCGCTTCTGCTCTTAGCTCGCTTCTGACGTTAGCTCACTTCTGACGTTAGCACACTTCTGCTGTTAGCTCACTTCTGACGTTAGCTCACTTCTGCTGTTAGCTCGCTTCTGACGTTACTGCTTTTAGCTCGCTTCTGACGTTGGCTCGCTTCTGACGTTAGCGCGCTTCTGACGTCAGCTCACTTCTGACGTTAGCTCGCTTCTGCTTTTAGCTCGCTTCTGCTGTTAGCTCGCTCCTGAAGTTAGCTCACTTCTGACGTTAGCTCACTTCTGACGTTAGCTCACTTCTGACCTTAGCTCGCTTCTGCTGTTAGCTCGCTTCTGACGTTAGCTCACTTCTGACGTTAGCTCACTTCTGACGATAGCTCACTTCTGACGTTAGCTCGCTTCTGACGTTAGCTCGTTACTGCTGTTAGCTCGCTTCTGACGTTAGCGCGCTTCTGACGTTAGCTCGCTTCTGCTGTTAGCTCGCTTCTGACGTTAGCTCACTTCTGCTGTTAGCTCACTTCTCAAGTTAGCTCACTTCTGCTGTTAGCTAACTTCTGACGTTAGCTCACTTCTGCTGTCAGCTCGCTTCTGACGTTAACTGGCTTCAGACGTTAGCTCACTTCTGCTGTTAGCTCACTTCTGACGTTAGCTCGCTTCTGACGTTAGCTCGCTTCTGACGTTAGCTCACTTCTGCTGTTAGCTCGCTTCTGACGATAGCTCGCTTCTGCTGTTAGCTCACTTCTGACCTTAGCTCACTTCTGACGTTAGCTCGCTTCTGACCTTAGCTCGCTTCTGACGTTAGCTCGCTTCTGACGTTAGCTCGCTTCTGACGTTAGCTCGCTTCTGCTGTTAGCTCGCTTCTGACGTTAGCTCACTTCTGACGTTAGCTCACTTCTGCTGTTAGCTCGCTTCTGACGTTAGCTCACTTCTGACGTAAGCTCACTTCTGACATTAGCTCGCTTCTGACGTTAGCTCCCTTCTGACGTTAGCTCGCTTCTGACGTTAGCTCGCTTCTGCTGTTAGCTCGCTTCTGCTGTTAGCTCGCTTCTGCTGTTAGCTCGCTTCTGACGTTAGCTCGCTTCTGACGTTAGCTCGCTTCTGCTGTTAGCTCGCTTCTGCTCGCTTCTGACGTTAGCTCGCTTCTGCTGTTAGCTCGCTTCTGACGTTAGCTCACTTCTGCTCTTAGCTCGCTTCTGACGTTAGCTCACTTCTGACGTTAGCTCGCTTCTGACGTTAGCTCGCTTCTGCTGTTAGCTCGCTTCTGACGTTAGCTCGCTTCTGACGTTAGCTCGCTTCTGACGTTAGCGCGCTTCTGACGTTAGCTCGCTTCTGACGTTAGCTCGCTTCTGACGTTAGCGCGCTTCTGACGTCAGCTCACTTCTGACGTTAGCTCGCTTCTGCTTTTAGCTCGCTTCTGACGTTAGCTCACTTCTGACGTTAGCTCACTTCTGCCGTTAACTGGCTTCAGACGTTAGCTCGCTTCTGACGTTAGCTCGCTACTGCTTTTAGCTCGCTTCTGACGTTAGCTCGCTTCTGACGTTAGCTCGCTTCTGACGTTAGCTCGCTTCTGCTCTTAGCTCGCTTCTGACGTTAGCTCACTTCTGACGTTAGCACACTTCTGCTGTTAGCTCACTTCTGACGTTAGCTCACTTCTGCTGTTAGCTCGCTTCTGACCTTAGCTGGCTTCTGACGTTAGCTCGCTTCTGCTGTTAGCTGGCTTCTGACGTTAGCTCGCTTCTGCTGTTAGCTCTCTTCTGACGTTAGCTCTCTTCTGCTGTTAGCTCACTTCTGACGTTACTGCTTTTAGCTCGCTTCTGACGTTAGCGCGCTTCTGACGTCAGCTCACTTCTGACGTTAGCTCGCTTCTGCTTTTAGCTCGCTTCTGCTGTTAGCTCGCTTCTCAAGTTAGCTCACTTCTGACGTTAGCTCACTTCTGCCGTTAACTGGCTTCAGACGTTAGCTCGCTTCTGACGTTAGCTCGCTTCTGACGTTAGCTCGCTTCTGACGTTAGCTCGCTTCTGACGTTAGCTCGCTTCTGCTGTTAGCTCACTTCTGACGTTACTGCTTTTAGCTCGCTTCTGACGTTAGCGCGCTTCTGACGTTAGCTCACTTCTGACGTTAGCTCGCTTCTGACGTTAGCTCGCTTCTGCTCTTAGCTCGCTTCTGACGTTAGCTCACTTCTGACGTTAGCTGGCTTCTGACGTTAGCTCACTTCTGCTGTTAGCTCGCTTCTGACCTTAGCTCGCTTCTGCTGTTAGCTCGCTTCTGCTGTTAGCTCGCTTCTGCTGTTAGCTGGCTTCTGACGTTAGCTCGCTTCTGACGTTAGCTCGCTTCTGCTGTTAGCTCGCTTCTGACGTTAGCTCGCTTCTGACGTTAGCTCGCTTCTGACGTTAGCGCGCTTCTGACGTCAGCTCACTTCTGACGTTAGCTCGCTTCTGCTTTTAGCTCGCTTCTGCTGTTAGCTCGCTTCTCAAGTTAGCTCACTTCTGACGTTAGCTCACTTCTGACGTTAGCTCACTTCTGCCGTTAACTGGCTTCAGACGTTAGCTCGCTTCTGACGTTAGCTCGCTTCTGACGTTAGCTCGCTTCTGACGTTAGCTCGCTTCTGACGTTAGCTCGCTTCTGCTGTTAGCTCACTTCTGACGTTACTGCTTTTAGCTCGCTTCTGACGTTAGCGCGCTTCTGACGTTAGCTCACTTCTGACGTTAGCTCGCTTCTGACGTTAGCTCGCTTCTGCTCTTAGCTCGCTTCTGACGTTAGCTCACTTCTGACGTTAGCACACTTCTGCTGTTAGCTCACTTCTGACGTTAGCTCACTTCTGCTGTTAGCTCGCTTCTGACGTTAGCTCGCTTCTGACGTTAGCTCGCTTCTGCTGTTAGCTGGCTTCTGACGTTAGCTCGCTTCTGCTGTTAGCTCGCTTCTGACGTTAGCTCGCTTCTGCTGTTAGCTCACTTCTGACGTTACTGCTTTTAGCTCGCTTCTGACGTTAGCGCGCTTCTGACGTCAGCTCACTTCTGACGTTAGCTCGCTACTGCTTTTAGCTCGCTTCTGCTGTTAGCTCGCTTCTCAAGTTAGCTCACTTCTGACGTTAGCTCACTTCTGACGTTAGCTCACTTCTGCCGTTAACTGGCTTCAGACGTTAGCTCGCTTCTGACGTTAGCTCGCTTCTGACGTTAGCTCGCTTCTGACGTTAGCTCGCTTCTGACGTTAGCTCGCTTCTGACGTTAGCTCGCTTCTGCTGTTAGCTCACTTCTGACGTTACTGCTTTTAGCTCGCTTCTGACGTTAGCGCGCTTCTGACGTTAGCTCACTTCTGACGTTAGCTCGCTTCTGACGTTAGCTCGCTTCTGCTCTTAGCTCGCTTCTGACGTTAGCTCACTTCTGACGTTAGCACACTTCTGCTGTTAGCTCACTTCTGACGTTAGCTCACTTCTGCTGTTAGCTCGCTTCTGACGTTACTGCTTTTAGCTCGCTTCTGACGTTGGCTCGCTTCTGACGTTAGCGCGCTTCTGACGTCAGCTCACTTCTGACGTTAGCTCGCTTCTGCTTTTAGCTCGCTTCTGCTGTTAGCTCGCTCCTGAAGTTAGCTCACTTCTGACGTTAGCTCACTTCTGACGTTAGCTCACTTCTGACCTTAGCTCGCTTCTGCTGTTAGCTCGCTTCTGACGTTAGCTCGCTTCTGACGTTAGCTCACTTCTGACGATAGCTCACTTCTGACGTTAGCTCGCTTCTGACGTTAGCTCGTTACTGCTGTTAGCTCGCTTCTGACGTTAGCGCGCTTCTGACGTTAGCTCGCTTCTGCTGTTAGCTCGCTTCTGACGTTAGCTCACTTCTGCTGTTAGCTCACTTCTCAAGTTAGCTCACTTCTGCTGTTAGCTCACTTCTGACGTTAGCTCGCTTCTGACGTTAGCTCGCTTCTGACGTTAGCTCACTTCTGCTGTTAGCTCGCTTCTGACGATAGCTCGCTTCTGCTGTTAGCTCACTTCTGACGTTAGCTCGCTTCTGACGTTAGCTCGCTTCTGACGTTAGCTCGCTTCTGACGTTAGCTCGCTTCTGACGTTAGCTCGCTTCTGCTGTTAGCTCGCTTCTGACGTTAGCTCACTTCTGACGTTAGCTCACTTCTGCTGTTAGCTCGCTTCTGACGTTAGCTCACTTCTGACGTAAGCTCACTTCTGACATTAGCTCGCTTCTGACGTTAGCTCCCTTCTGACGTTAGCTCGCTTCTGACGTTAGCTCGCTTCTGCTGTTAGCTCGCTTCTGCTGTTAGCTCGCTTCTGCTGTTAGCTCGCTTCTGCTGTTAGCTCGCTTCTGACGTTAGCTCGCTTCTGCTGTTAGCTCGCTTCTGCTCGCTTCTGACGTTAGCTCGCTTCTGCTGTTAGCTCGCTTCTGACTTTAGCTCACTTCTGCTCTTAGCTCGCTTCTGACGTTAGCTCACTTCTGACGTTAGCTCACTTCTGCTGTTAGCTCGCTTCTGATGTTAACTCGCTTCTGCTCTTGGCTCGCTTCTGACGTTAGCTCACTTCTGACGTTAGCTCACTTCTGCTGTTAGCTCACTTCTGACGTTAGCTCACTTCTGCTGTTAGCTCACTTCTGACTTTAGCTCACTTCTGCTGTTAGCTCGCTTCTGACGATAGCTCACTTCTGACGTTAGCTCACTTCTGACGTTAGCCAGCTTCTGACGTTAGCTCACTTCTGCTGTTAGCTCGCTTCTGACCTTAGCTGGCTTCTGACGTTAGCTGGCTTCTGACGTTAGCTCGCTTCTGCTGTTAGCTGGCTTCTGACGTTAGCTCACTTCTGACGTTAGCTCACTTCTGCTGTTAGCTCGCTTCTGACGATAGCTCACTTCTGCTGTTAACTCGCTTCTGACGTTAGCTGGCTTCTGACCTTAGCTCGCTTCTGCTGTTAACTCGCTTCTGCTCGCTTCTGACGTTAGCTCGCTTCTGACGTTAGCTCGCTTCTGCTGTTAGCTCGCTTCTGCTGTTAGCTCGCTTCTGACGTTAGCTTGCTTCTGCTGTTAGCTCGCTTCTGCTCGCTTCTGACGTTAGCTCGCTTCTGCTGTTAGCTCGCTTCTGACGTTAGCTCGCTTCTGACGTTAGCCCGCTTCTGCTCTTAGCTCGCTTCTGACGTTAGCGCGCTTCTGCTCTTAGCTCGCTTCTGACGTTAGCTCACTTCTGACGTTAGCTCACTTCTGCTGTTAGCTCGCTTCTGATGTTAACTCGCTTCTGCTCTTGGCTCGCTTCTGACGTTAGCTCACTTCTGCTGTTAGCTCACTTCTGCTGTTAGCTCACTTCTGACGTTAGCTCACTTCTGCTGTTAGCTCACTTCTGACTTTAGCTCACTTCTGCTGTTAGCTCGCTTCTGACGATAGCTCACTTCTGCTGTTAGCTCACTTCTGACGTTAGCTGGCTTCTGACGTTAGCTCACTTCTGCTGTTAGCTCGCTTCTGACCTTAGCTCGCTTCTGACGTTAGATGGCTTCTGACGTTAGCTCGCTTCTGCTGTTAGCTGGCTTCTGACGTTAGCTCACTTCTGCTGTTAGCTCACTTCGGACTTTAGCTCACTTCTGCTGTTAGCTCGCTTCTGACGATAGCTCACTTCTGCTGTTAGCTCGCTTCTGACGTTAGCTGGCTTCTGACGTTAGCTCACTTCTGCTGTTAGCTCGCTTCTGACCTTAGCTCGCTTCTGACGTTAGCTGGCTTCTGACGTTAGCTGGCTTCTGACGTTAGCTGGCTTCTGACGTTAGCTCACTTCTGCTGTTAGCTCGCTTCTGACGTTAGCTCGCTTCTGACGTTAGCGCGCTTCTGCTTTTAGCTCGCTTCTGCTGTTAGCTCGCTTCTGACGTTAGCTCGCTTCTGACGTTAGCTCACTTCTGCTGTTAGCTCACTTCTGACGTTAGCTCACTTCTGACGTTAGCTCACTTCTGCTGTTAGCTCGCATCTGACGTTAGCTCGCTTCTGACCTTAGCTCGCTTCTGACGTTAGCTCACTTCTGACGTTAGCTGGCTTCTGACGTTAGCTCGCTTCTGCCGTTAGCTCGCTTCTGACCTTAGCTCGCTTCTGACGTTAGCTCGCTTCTGCTGTTAGCTCGCTTTTGACGTTAACTGGCTTCAGACGTTAGCTCGCTTCTGACGTTAGCTCGCTTCTGACGTTAGCTCGCTTCTGCTGTTAACTCGCTTCTGACGTTAGCTCGCTTCTGACGTTAGCTCGCTTCTGCTGTTAACTCGCTTCTGACGTTAGCTCGCTTCTGACGTTAGCTGGCTTCAGACGTTAGCTCACTTCTGACGTTAGCTCACTTCTGCCGTTAGCTCGCTTCTGCTGTTAGCTCGCCTCTGATGTTAGCTCGCTTCTGATGTTAGCTCGCTTCTGACGTTAGCTCGCTTCTGCTGTTAGCTCGCTTCTGCTGTTAGCTCGCTTCTGACGTTAGCTCGCTTCTGACGTTAGCTCGCTTCTGACGTTAGCTCGCTTCTGACGTTAGCTCGCTTCTGATGTTAACTCGCTTCTGCTCTTGGCTCACTTCTGACATTAGCTCGCTTCTGACGTTAGCGCACTTCTGACGTCAGCTCGCTTCTGCTGTTAGCTCGCTTCTGCTGTTAGCTCGCTTCTGACGTTAGCTCACTTCTGACGTTACTGCTGTTAGCTCGCTTCTGACGTTAGCGCACTTCTGACGTCAGCTCACTTCTGACGTTAGCTCGCTTCTGCTTTTAGCTCGCTTCTGCTGTTAGCTCGCTCCTGAAGTTAGCTCACTTCTGACATTAGCTCTCTTCTGCTGTTAGCTCACTTCTGACATTAGCTCACTTCTGCTGTTAACTCGCTTCTGACGTTAGCTCACTTCTAGCTCGCTTCTAACGTTAGCTCACTTCTGCTGTTAGCTCACTTCTGACCTTAGCTCGCTTCTGCTGTTAGCTCGCTTCTGACGTTAGCTCACTTCTGACGATAGCTCACTTCTGACGTTAGCTCGCTTCTGACGTTAGCTCGTTACTGCTGTTAGCTCGCTTCTGACGTTAGCTCGCTTCTGCTGTTAGCTCACTTCTGACGTTAGCTCACTTCTGCTGTTAGCTCGCTTCTGACGTTAGCGCGCTTCTGCTCTTAGCTCGCTTCTGACGGTAGCTCACTTCTGACGTTAGCTCACTTCTGACTTTAGCTCACTTCTGACGATAGCTCGCTTCTGACGTTAGCTCGCTTCTGACGTTAGCTCGTTACTGCTGTTAGCTCGCTTCTGACGTTAGCGCGCTTCTGACGTTAGCTCGCTTCTGACGTTAGCTCACTTCTGACGTTAGCTCGCTTCTGCTTTTAGCTCGCTTCTGATGTTAGCTCGCTTCTGACGTTAGCTCGCTTCTGCTGTTAGCTCGCTTCTGCTGTTAGCTGGCTTCTGACGTTAGCTCGCTTCTGCTGTTAGTTCGCTTCTGACGTTAGCTCGCTTCTGCTGTTAGCTCACTTCTGACGTTACTGCTTTTAGCTCGCTTCTGACGTTAGCTCGCTTCTGACGTTAGCGCGCTTCTGACGTCAGCTCACTTCTGCTGTTAGCTCGCTCCTGCTGTTAGCTCACTTCTCAAGTTAGCTCACTTCTGACGTTGGCTAACTTCTGACATTAGCTCACTACTGCTGTTAGCTCACTTCTGACATTAGCTCGCTTCTGCTGTTAGCTCACTTCTGACGTTAGCTCACTTCTGCTGTTAACTCGCTTCTGCTCGCTTCTGACGTTAGCTCGCTTCTGCTGTTAGCTCGCTTCTGCTCGCTTCTGCTGTTAGCTCGCTTCTGATGTTAGCTCGCTTCTGCCGTTAGCTCGCTTCTGCCGTTAGCTCGCTTCTGACGTTAGCTCGCTTCTGCTGTTAGCTCACTTCTGACGTTAGCTCACTTCTGCTGTTAGCTCGCTTCTGACGTTAGCTCGCTTCTGACGTTAGCTCGCTTCTGCTGTTAGCTCACTTCTGACGTTAGCTCACTTCTGCTGTTAGCTCACTTCTGACTTTAGCTCACTTCTGCTGTTAGCTCGCTTCTGACGATAGCTCACTTCTGACCTTAGCTCGCTTCTGACGTTAGCTCACTTCTGACGTTAGCTGGCTTCTGACGTTAGCTCACTTCTGCTGTTAGCTCGCTTCTGACCTTAGCTCGCTTCTGACGTTAGCTGGCTTCTGACGTTAGCTCGCTTCTGCTGTTAGCTGGCTTCTGACGTTAGCTCGCTTCTGCTGTTAGCTCGCTTCTGACGTTAGCTTGCATCTGACGTTAGCTCACTTCTGACGTTAGCTGGCTTCTGACCTTAGCTCGCTTCTGACGTTAGCTCACTTCTGACGTTAGCTCGCTTCTGACGTTAGCTCACTTCTGCTGTTAGCTCACTTCTGCTGTTAGCTCGCATCTGACGTTAGCTCGCTTCTGACCTTAGCTCGCTTCTGACGTTAGCTCGCTTCTGACGTTAGCTGGCTTCTGACGTTAGCTCGCTTCTGCTGTTAGCTCGCTTCTGACCTTAGCTGGCTTCTGACGTTAGCTGGCTTCTGACGTTAGCTCGCTTCTGCTGTTAGCTCGCTTCTGACGTTAGCGCGCTTCTGACGTCAGCTCACTTCTGCTGTTAGCTCACTTCTGACGTTAGCTCACTTCTGACGTTAGCTCACTTCTGCTGTTAGCTCGCTTCTGACGTTAGCTCGCTTCTGACGTTAGCTCGCTTCTGACGTTAGCTCGCTTCTGCTGTTAGCTCGCTTCTGCTGTTAGCTCGCTTCTGCTGTTAGCTCGCTTCTGACGTTAGCTTGCTTCTGCTGTTAGCTCGCTTCTGCTCGCTTCTGACGTTAGCTCGCTTCTGCTGTTAGCTCGCTTCTGACGTTAGCTCGCTTCTGCTGTTAGCTCGCTTCTGACGTTAGCTCACTTCTGACGTTAGCTGGCTTCTGACGTTAGCTCACTTCTGCTGTTAGCTCGCTTCTGCTGTTAGCTCGCTTCTGACGTTAGCTCGCTTCTGCTGTTAGCTGGCTTCTGACGTTAGCTCACTTCTGACGTTAGCTCGCTTCTGACGTTAGCTCGCTTCTGCTGTTAGCTCGCTTCTGACGTTAGCGCGCTTCTGACGTCAGCTCGCTTCTGCTTTTAGCTCGCTTCTGCTGTTAGCTCGCTTCTCAAGTTAGCTCACTTCTGACGTTAGCTCACTTCTGACGTTAGCTCACTTCTGCCGTTAACTGGCTTCAGACGTTAGCTCGCTTCTGACGTTAGCTCGCTTCTGACGTTAGCTCGCTTCTGACGTTAGCTCGCTTCTGACGTTAGCTCACTTCTGACGTTAGCTCGCTTCTGACCTTAGCTGGCTTCTGACGTTAGCTCGCTTCTGCTGTTAGCTGGCTTCTGACGTTAGCTCGCTTCTGCTGTTAGCTCGCTTCTGACGTTAGCTCGCTTCTGCTGTTAGCTCACTTCTGACGTTACTGCTTTTAGCTCGCTCCTGAAGTTAGCTCACTTCTGACGTTAGCTCACTCATGACATTAGCTCTCTTCTGCTGTTAGCTCACTTCTGACATTAGCTCACTTCTGCTGTTAGCTCGCTTCTGCTGTTAGCTCGCTTCTGACGTTAGCTCACTTCTAGCTCGCTTCTAACGTTAGCTCACTTCTGCTGTTAGCTCGCTTCTGCTGTTAGCTCGCTTCTGACGTTAGCTCACTTCTGACGTTAGCTCGCTTCTGACGTTAGCTCGTTACTGCTGTTAGCTCGCTTCTGACGTTAGCGCGCTTCTGACGTTAGCTCACTTCTGCTGTTAGCTCACTTCTCAAGTTAGCTCACTTCTGCTGTCAGCTCGCTTCTGACGTTAACTGGCTTCAGACGTTAGCTCACTTCTGCTGTTAGCTCACTTCTGACGTTAGCTCGCTTCTGACGTTAGCTCGCTTCTGACGTTAGCTCACTTCTGCTGTTAGCTCGCTTCTGACGATAGCTCGCTTCTGCTGTTAGCTCACTTCTGACCTTAGCTCGCTTCTGACGTTAGCTCGCTTCTGCTGTTAGCTCGCTTCTGCTGTTAGCTCGCTTCTGCTGTTAGCTCGCTTCTGACGTTAGCTCGCTTCTGCTGTTAGCTCGCTTCTGACGTTAGCTCACTTCTGCTCTTAGCTCGCTTCTGACGTTAGCTCACTTCTGACGTTAGCTCACTTCTGCTGTTAGCTCGCTTCTGATGTTAACTCGCTTCTGCTCTTGGCTCGCTTCTGACGTTAGCTCACTTCTGACGTTAGCTCGCTTCTGACCTTAGCTCGCTTCTGACGTTAGCTCGCTTCTGCTGTTAGCTGGCTTCTGACGTTAGCTCACTTCTGACGTTAGCTCGCTTCTGACGATAGCTCACTTCTGCTGTTAGCTCGCTTCTGACGTTAGCTGGCTTCTGACGTTAGCTCACTTCTGCTGTTAGCTCGCTTCTGACCTTAGCTCGCTTCTGCTGTTAACTCGCTTCTGCTCGCTTCTGACGTTAGCTTGCTTCTGACGTTAGCTCGCTTCTGCTGTTAGCTCGCTTCTGCTGTTAGCTCGCTTCTGCTGTTAGCTTGCTTCTGCTGTTAGCTCGCTTCTGCTCGCTTCTGACGTTAGCTCGCTTCTGCTGTTAGCTCGCTTCTGACGTTAGCTCGCTTCTGCTGTTAGCTCGCTTCTGACGTTAGCTCGCTTCTGACGTTAGCCCGCTTCTGCTCTTAGCTCGCTTCTGACGTTAGCTCACTTCTGACGTTAGCTCACTTCTGCTGTTAGCTCGCTTCTGATGTTAACTCGCTTCTGACGTTAGCTCACTTCTGACGTTAGCTCACTTCTGCTGTTAGCTCACTTCTGCTGTTAGCTCACTTCTGCTGTTAGCTCGCTTCTGACTTTAGCTCACTTCTGCTGTTAGCTCGCTTCTGACGATAGCTCACTTCTGCTGTTAGCTCACTTCTGCTGTTAGCTCGCTTCTGACCTTAGCTCGCTTCTGACGTTAGCTGGCTTCTGACGTTAGCTCGCTTCTGCTGTTAGCTGGCTTCTGACGTTAGCTCACTTCTGCTGTTAGCTCGCTTCTGACGATAGCTCACTTCTGCTGTTAGCTCGCTTCTGACGTTAGCTGGCTTCTGACGTTAGCTCGCTTCTGCTGTTAGCTCGCTTCTGACCTTAGCTCGCTTCTGACGTTAGCTCGCATCTGACGTTAGCTCACTTCTGACGTTAGCTCGCTTCTGCTGTTAACTCGCTTCTGACGTTAGCTCACTTCTGACGTTAGCTCACTTCTGCTGTTAGCTCGCTTCTGATGTTAACTCGCTTCTGCTCTTGGCTCGCTTCTGACGTTAGCTCACTTCTGACGTTAGCTCACTTCTGCTGTTAGCTCACTTCTGACTTTAGCTCACTTCTGCTGTTAGCTCGCTTCTGACGATAGCTCACTTCTGACGTTAGCTCACTTCTGACGTTAGCCAGCTTCTGACGTTAGCTCACTTCTGCTGTTAGCTCGCTTCTGACCTTAGCTCGCTTCTGACGTTAGCTGGCTTCTGACGTTAGCTCGCTTCTGCTGTTAGCTGGCTTCTGACGTTAGCTCACTTCTGCTGTTAGCTCGCTTCTGACGATAGCTCACTTCTGCTGTTAGCTCGCTTCTGACGTTAGCTGGCTTCTGACGTTAGCTCACTTCTGCTGTTAGCTCGCTTCTGACCTTAGCTCGCTTCTGCTGTTAACTCGCTTCTGCTCGCTTCTGACGTTAGCTTGCTTCTGACGTTAGCTCGCTTCTGCTGTTAGCTCGCGTCTGCTGTTAGCTCGCTTCTGCTGTTAGCTCGCTTCTGCTGTTAGCTCGCTTCTGACGTTAGCTTGCTTCTGCTGTTAGCTCGCTTCTGCTCGCTTCTGACGTTAGCTCGCTTCTGCTGTTAGCTCGCTTCTGACGTTAGCTCGCTTCTGACGTTAGCCCGCTTCTGCTCTTAGCTCGCTTCTGACGTTAGCGCGCTTCTGCTCTTAGCTCGCTTCTGACGTTAGCTCACTTCTGACGTTAGCTCACTTCTGCTGTTAACTCGCTTCTGCTCTTGGCTCGCTTCTGACGTTAGCTCACTTCTGACGTTAGCTCACTTCTGCTGTTAGCTCACTTCTGCTGTTAGCTCACTTCTGACGTTAGCTCACTTCTGCTGTTAGCTCACTTCTGACTTTAGCTCACTTCTGCTGTTAGCTCGCTTCTGACGATAGCTCACTTCTGCTGTTAGCTCGCTTCTGACCTTAGCTCGCTTCTGACGTTAGCTGGCTTCTGACGTTAGCTCGCTTCTGCTGTTAGCTGGCTTCTGACGTTAGCTCACTTCTGCTGTTAGCTCACTTCTGCTGTTAGCTCGCTTCTGACGATAGCTCGCTTCTGACGTTAGCTGGCTTCTGACGTTAGCTCGCTTCTGACCTTAGCTCGCTTCTGACGTTAGCTGGCTTCTGACGTTAGCTCGCATCTGACGTTAGCTCGCTTCTGACGTTAGCTCGCTTCTGCTGTTAACTCGCTTCTGACGTTAGCTCGCTTCTGACGTTAGCTCGCTTCTGCTGTTAACTCGCTTCTGACGTTAGCTGGCTTCAGACGTTAGCTGGCTTCAGACGTTAGCTCACTTCTGACGTTAGCTCACTTCTGCTGTTAGCTCGCTTCTGCTGTTAGCTCGCCTCTGATGTTAGCTCGCTTCTGCCGTTAGCTCGCTTCTGACGTTAGCTCGCTTCTGCTGTTAGCTCGCTTCTGACGTTAGCTCGCTTCTGACGTTAGCTCGCTTCTGCTCTTGGCTCACTTCTGACATTAGCTCGCTTCTGACGTTAGCGCACTTCTGACGTCAGCTCGCTTCTGCTGTTAGCTCGCTTCTGCTGTTAGCTCGCTTCTGACGTTAGCTCACTTCTGACGTTACTGCTGTTAGCTCGCTTCTGACGTTAGCGCACTTCTGACGTCAGCTCACTTCTGCTTTTAGCTCGCTTCTGACGTTAGCTCACTTCTGCTGTTAGCTCACTTCTCAAGTTAGCTCACTTCTGACGTTAGCTCGCTTCTGACGTTAGCTCGCGTCTGACTTTAGCTCACTTCTGACGTTAGCTTACGTCTGCTGTTAGCTCGCTTCTGACGTTAGCTGGCTTCTGACGTTATCTCGCTTCTGATGTTAGCTCGCTTCTGCTGTTAGCTGGCTTCTGACGTTAGCTCGCTTCTGCTGTTAGCTCACTTCTGACGTTAGCTCACTTCTGCTGTTAGCTCGCTTCTGACGTTAGATCGCTTCTGCTGTTAGCGCGCTTCTGACGTTAGCTCACTTCTGACGTTAGCTCGCTTCTGACGTTAGCTCACTTCTGCTGTTAGCTCGCTTCTGACCTTAGCTGGCTTCTGACGTTAGCTCGCTTCTGCTGTTAGCTGGCTTCTGACGTTAGCTCGCTTCTGCTGTTAGTTCGCTTCTGACGTTAGCTCACTTCTGACGTTACTGCTTTTAGCTCGCTTCTGACGTCAGCTCACCTCTGACGTTAGCTCGCTTCTGCTGTTAGCTCACTTCTCAAGTTAGCTAACTTCTGACGTTAGCTCACTTCTGCTGTTAGCTCGCTTCTGACCTTAGCTGGCTTCTGACGTTAGCTCGCTTCTGCTGTTAGCTGGCTTCTGACGTTAGCTCGCTTCTGACGTTAGCTCACTTCTGACGTTAGCTCGCTTCTGACGATAGCTCGCTTCTGACGTTAGCTCGCTTCTGACCTTAGCTCGCTTCTGACGTTAGCTCGCTTCTGACGTTAGCTCGCTTCTGCTGTTAGCTCGCTTCTGACGTTAGCTCGCTTCTGCTGTTAGCTCGCTTCTGACGTTAGCTCGCTTCTGACGTTAGCTCGCTTCTGCTGTTAGCTCGCTTCTGACGTTGGCTCGCTTCTGACGTTAGCTCGCTTCTGACGTTAGCTCGCCTCTGCTGTTAGCTCACTTCTGACGTTAGCTCACTTCTGCTGTTAGCTCGCTTCTGACGTTAGCTCACTTCTGACGTTAGCTCGCTTCTGACGTTGGCTAACTTCTGACGTTAGCTCACTTCTGCTGTTAACTCGCTTCTGCTCGCTTCTGACGTTAGCTCGCTTCTGCTCGCTTCTGCTTTTAGCTCGCTTCTGATGTTAGCTCGCTTCTGCCGTTAGCTCGCTTCTGCTGTTAGCTCGCTTCTGCTGTTAGCTCGCTTCTGCTGTTAGTTCGCTTCTGACGTTAGCTCGCTTCTGCTGTTAGCTCACTTCTGACGTTACTGCTTTTAGCTCGCTTCTGACGTTAGCTCACTTCTGACCTTAGCTCGCTTCTGCTGTTAGCTCACTTCTGACGTTAGCTCACTTCTGCTGTTAACTCGCTTCTGCTCGCTTCTGACGTTAGCTCGCTTCTGCTGTTAGCTCGCTTCTGCTCGCTTCTGCTGTTAGCTCGCTTCTGCTCGCTTCTGCTGTTAGCTCGCTTCTGCCGTTAGCTCGCTTCTGACGTTAGCTCGCTTCTGACGTTAGCTCGCTTCTGACGTTAGCTCGCTTCTGCTGTTAGCTCGCTTCTGACGTTAGCACGCTTCTGCTGTTAGCTCACTTCTGACGTTAGCTCACTTCTGCTGTTAGCTCGCTTCTGACGATAGCTCACTTCTGCTGTTAGCTCGCTTCTGCTGTTAGCTCGCTTCTGACGTTAGCTCGCATCTGACGTTAGCTCGCTTCTGACGTTAGCTGGCTTCTGACGTTAGCTCGCTTCTGCTGTTAGCTCGCTTCTGACGTTAGCGCGCTTCTGCTTTTAGCTCGCTTCTGCTGTTAGCTCGCTTCTGACGTTAGCTCACTTCTGACGTTAGCTCACTTCTGCCGTTAACTCGCTTCTGCTCTTTGCTCGCTTCTGACGTTAGCTCACTTCTGCTGTTAGCTCACTTCTGACGTTAGCTCACTTCTGACGTTAGCTCACTTCTGCTGTTAGCTCGCTTCTGACGTTAGCTGGCTTCTGACGTTAGCTGGCTTCTGACGTCAGCTCGCTTCTGCCGTTAGCTCGCTTCTGACGTTAGCTCGCTTCTGCTGTTAGCTCGCTTCTGCTGTTAGCTCGCTTCTGCTGTTAGCTGGCTTCTGACGTTAGCTCGCTTCTGCTGTTAGCTCGCTCCTGCTGTTAGCTCACTTCTCAAGTTAGCTCACTTCTGACGTTGGCTAACTTCTGACGTTAGCTCACTTCTGACATTAGCTCACTACTGCTGTTAGCTCACTTCTGACATTAGCTCACTTCTACTGTTAGCTCGCTTCTGCTGTTAGCTCACTTCTGACGTTAGCTCACTTCTGACGTTAGCTCACTTCTGACTTTAGCTCGCTTCTGACGTTAGCTCGTTACTGCTGTTAGCTCGCTTCTGACGTTAGCTCACTTCTACTGTTAGCTCGCTTCTGACGATAGCTCACTTCTGCTGTTAGCTCACTTCTGACCTTAGCTCGCTTCTGACGTTAGCTCGCTTCTGCTCGCTTCTGACGTTAGCTCGCTTCTGCTGTTTGCTCGCTTCTGATGTTAGCTCGCTTCTGACGTTAGCTCGCTTCTGCTGTTAGTTCGCTTCTGACGTTAGCTCGCTTCTGCTGTTAGCTCACTTCTGACGTTACTGCTTTTAGCTCGCTTCTGACGTTAGCGCGCTTCTGACGTCAGCTCACTTCTCAAGTTAGCTCACTTCTGACGTTAGCTCACTTCTGACATTAGCTCACTACTGCTGTTAGCTCACTTCTGCTGTTAGCTCGCTTCTGCTGTTAACTCGCTTCTGACGTTAGCTCACTTCTGACCTTAGCTCGCTTCTGCTGTTAGCTCACTTCTGACGTTAGCTCACTTCTGCTGTTAGCTGGCTTCTGACGTTAGCTCGCTTCTGCTGTTAGCTCACTTCTGACGTTAGCTCACTTCTGCTGTTAGCTCGCTTCTGACGTTAGCTCACTTCTGCTGTCAGCTCGCTTCTGACGTTAACTGGCTTCAGACGTTAGCTCACTTCTGCTGTTAGCTCGCATCTGACGTTAGCTCACTTCTGACGTTAGCTCACTTCTGCCGTTAGCTCGCTTCTGCCGTTAGCTCGCTTTTGACGTTAACTGGCTTCAGACGTTAGCTCGCTTCTGCTGTTAACTCGCTTCTGACGTTAGCTCGCTTCTGACGTTAGCTCGCTTCTGCCGTTAACTCGCTTCTGACGTTAGCTCGCTTCTGCCGTTAACTCGCTTCTGACGTTAGCTCGCTTCTGCCGTTAGCTCGCTTCTGCCGTTAGCTCGCTTCTGACGTTAGCTCGCTTCTGCTGTTAGCTCACTTCTGACGTTGGCTCACTTCTGACGTTAGCTCACTTCTGCCGTTAGCTCGCTTTTGACGTTAACTGGCTTCAGACGTTAGCTCGCTTCTGACGTTAGCTCGCTTCTGACGTTAGCTCGCTTCTGACGTTAGCTCGCTACTGACGTTAGCTCGCTTCTGCTGTTAACTCGCTTCTGACGTTAGCTCGCTTCTGACGTTAGCTGGCTTCAGACGTTAGCTCACTTCTGCTGTTAGCTCGCCTCTGATGTTAGCTCGCTTCTGATGTTAGCTCGCTTCTGCCGTTAGCTCGCTTCTGATGTTAACTCGCTTCTGCTCTTGGCTCACTTCTGACATTAGCTCGCTTCTGACGTTAGCGCACTTCTGACGTTAGCTCGCTTCTGACGTTACTGCTGTTAGCTCGCTTCTGACGTTAGCGCACTGCTCACTTCTGCTGTTAGCTCGCTTCTGACGTTAGCTCACTTCTGCTGTTAGCTCACTTCTCAAGTTAGCTCACTTCTGCTGTTAGCTCACTTCTGACGTTAGCTCGCTTCTGACGTTAGCTCGCGTCTGACTTTAGCTCACTTCTGACGTTAGCTTACGTCTGACGTTAGCTGGCTTCTGACGTTATCTCGCTTCTGATGTTAGCTCGCTTCTGCTGTTAGCTGGCTTCTGACGTTAGCTCGCTTCTGCTGTTAGCTCACTTCTGACGTTAGCTCACTTCTGCTGTTAGCTCGCTTCTGACGTTAGATCGCTTCTGCTGTTAGCGCGCTTCTGACGTTAGCTCACTTCTGACGTTAGCTCACTTCTGACGTTAGCTCACTTCTGCTGTTAGCTCGCTTCTGACCTTAGCTGGCTTCTGACGTTAGCTCGCTTCTGCTGTTAGCTGGCTTCTGACGTTAGCTCGCTTCTGCTGTTAGTTCGCTTCTGACGTTAGCTCACTTCTGACGTTACTGCTTTTAGCTCGCTTCTGACGTTAGCTCGCTTCTGACGTTAGCGCGGTTCTGACGTCAGCTCACTTCTGACGTTAGCTCACTTCTGCTGTTAGCTCGCTTCTGACCTTAGCTGGCTTCTGACGTTAGCTCGCTTCTGCCCTTAGCTCGCTTCTGACGTTAGCTCGCTTCTGACGTTAGCTCGCTTCTGACGTTAGCTCGCTTCTGACGTTAGCTCGCTTCTGACGTTAGCTCGCCTCTGCTGTTAGCTCACTTCTGCTGTTAGCTCGCTTCTGACGTTAGCTCACTTCTGACGTTAGCTCGCTTCTGACTTTAGCTCGCTTCTGACGTTAGCTCACTTCTGCTGTTAGCTCGCATCTGACGTTAGCTCACTTCTGACGTTGGCTAACTTCTGACGTTAGCTCACTTCTGCTGTTAACTGGCTTCAGACGTTAGCTCGCTTCTGCTGTTAGTTCGCTTCTGACGTTAGCGCGCTTCTGACGTCAGCTCACTTCTGCTGTTAGCTCACTTCTCACGTTGGCTAACTTCTGACGTTAGCTCACTTCTGACATTAGCTCACTACTGCTGTTAGCTCACTTCTGACGTTAGCTCACTTCTGCTGTTAGCTCGCTTCTGCTGTTAACTCACTTCTGACCTTAGCTCACTTCTGACTTTAGCTCGCTTCTGACGTTAGCTCGTTACTGCTGTTAGCTCGCTTCTGACGTTAGCTCGCTTCTGCTGTTAGCTCACTTCTGACCTTAGCTCGCTTCTGACGTTAGCTCGCTTCTGACGTTAGCTCACTTCTGCTGTTAGCTCGCTTCTGCTGTTAGCTGGCTTCTGACGTTAGCTCGCTTCTGACGTTAGCTCGCTTCTGCTGTTAGCTCACTTCTGACGTTACTGCTTTTAGCTCGCTTCTGACGTCAGCTCACTTCTGCTGTTAGCTCGCTTTTGCTGTTAGCTCGCTTCTGACGTTAGCTCACTTCTGCTGTTAGCTCACTTCTCAAGTTAGCTCACTTCTGACGTTACTGCTTTTAGCTCGCTTCTGACGTTAGCTCGCTTCTGACGTTAGCGCGGTTCTGACGTCAGCTCACTTCTGCTGTTAGCTCGCTTCTGACCTTAGCTGGCTTCTGACGTTAGCTCGCTTCTGACGTTAGCTCGCTTCTGCCCTTAGCTCGCTTCTGACGTTAGCTCGCTTCTGACGTTAGCTCGCTTCTGCTGTTAGCTCGCTTCTGCTGTTAGCTCGCTTCTGACGTTAGCTCGCTTCTGACGTTAGCTCGCTTCTGACTTTAGCTCGCTTCTGACGTTAGCTCGCTTCTGCTGTTAGCTCACTTCTGCTGTTAGCTCGCATCTGACGTTAGCTCACTTCTGACGTTGGCTAACTTCTGACGTTAGCTCACTTCTGCTGTTAGCTCGCTTCTGCTGTTAGTTCGCTTCTGACGTTAGCGCGCTTCTGACGTCAGCTCACTTCTGCTGTTAGCTCACTTCTCACGTTGGCTAACTTCTGACGTTAGCTCACTTCTGACATTAGCTCACTACTGCTGTTAGCTCACTTCTGACATTAGCTCACTTCTGCTGTTAGCTCGCTTCTGCTGTTAACTCACTTCTGACCTTAGCTCACTTCTGACTTTAGCTCGCTTCTGCTGTTAGCTCGCTTCTGACGATAGCTCGCTTCTGACGATAGCTCACTTCTGCTGTTAGCTCGCTTCTGACGATAGCTCACTTCTGCTGTTAGCTCGCTTCTGACGATAGCTCACTTCTGCTGTTAGCTCACTTCTGACCTTAGCTCGCTTCTGACGTTAGCTCGCTTCTGACGTTAGCTCACTTCTGCTGTTAACTCGCTTCTGCTCGCTTCTGACGTTAGCTCGCTTCTGCTCGCTTCTGCTTTTAGCTCGCTTCTGATGTTAGCTCGCTTCTGCCGTTAGCTCGCTTCTGCCGTTAGCTCGCTTCTGCTGTTAGCTCGCTTCTGCTGTTAGTTCGCTTCTGACGTTAGCTCGCTTCTGCTGTTAGCTCACTTCTGACGTTACTGCTTTTAGCTCGCTTCTGACGTTAGCTCACTTCTGACCTTAGCTCGCTTCTGCTGTTAGCTCACTTCTGACGTTAGCTCACTTCTGCTGTTAACTCGCTTCTGCTCGCTTCTGACGTTAGCTCGCTTCTGCTGTTAGCTCGCTTCTGATGTTAGCTCGCTTCTGACGTTAGCTCGCTTCTGACGTTAGCTCACTTCTGCTGTTAGCACGCTTCTGCTGTTAGCTCACTTCTGACGTTAGCTCACTTCTGCTGTTAGCTCGCTTCTGACGATAGCTCACTTCTGCTGTTAGCTCGCTTCTGCTGTTAGCTCGCTTCTGACGTTAGCTCGCATCTGACGTTAGCTCGCTTCTGACGTTAGCTGGCTTCTGACGTTAGCTCGCTTCTGCTGTTAGCTCGCTTCTGACGTTAGCGCGCTTCTGCTTTTAGCTCGCTTCTGCTGTTAGCTCGCTTCTGACGTTAGCTCACTTCTGACGTTAGCTCACTTCTGCCGTTAACTGGCTTCAGACGTTAACTCGCTTCTGCTCTTTGCTCGCTTCTGACGTTAGCTCACTTCTGCTGTTAGCTCACTTCTGACGTTAGCTCACTTCTGACGTTAGCTCACTTCTGCTGTTAGCTCGCTTCTGACGTTAGCTGGCTTCTGACGTTAGCTGGCTTCTGACGTCAGCTCGCTTCTGCTGTTGGCTCACTTCTGACGTTAGCTCGCTTCTGACGTTAGCTCGCTTCTGCTGTTAACTCGCTTCTGACGTTAGCTCGCTTCTGACTTTAGCTCACTTCTGACGTTAGCTCGCTTCTGACGTTAACTGGCTTCAGACGTTAGCTCACTTCTGACGTTAGCTCGCTTCTGCTGTTAACTCGCTTCTGACGTTAGCTCACTTCTGACGTTAGCTCGCTTCTGACGGTAGCTCGCTTCTGACGTTAGCTCGCTTCTGACTTTAGCTCGCTTCTGACGATAGCTCGCTTCTGACGTTAGCTCGCTTCTGACGTTAGCTCGCTTCTGCTGTTAGCTCGCTTCTGCTGTTAGCTCGCTTCTGACGTTAGCTCGCTTCTGCTCGCTTCTGCCGTTAGCTCGCTTCTGCCGTTAGCTCGCTTCTGCTGTTAGCTGGCTTCTGACGTTAGCTCGCTTCTGCTGTTAGTTCGCTTCTGACGTTAGCTCGCTTCTGCTGTTAGCTCACTTCTGACGTTACTGCTTTTAGCTCGCTTCTGACGTTAGCTCACTTCTGCTGTTAGCTCGCTTCTGACGTTAGCTCGCTTCTGCTGTTAGCTCGCTTCTGATGTTAGCTCGCTTCTGATGTTAGCTCGCTTCTGCCGTTAGCTCGCTTCTGACGTTAGCTCGCTTCTGCTGTTAGCTCGCTTCTGCTGTTAGCTCGCTTCTGCTGTTAGCTGGCTTCTGACGTTAGCTCGCTTCTGCTGTTAGCTCGCTCCTGCTGTTAGCTCACTTCTCAAGTTAGCTCACTTCTGACGTTGGCTAACTTCTGACGTTAGCTCACTTCTGACATTAGCTCACTACTGCTGTTAGCTCACTTCTGACATTAGCTCACTTCTACTGTTAGCTCGCTTCTGCTGTTAGCTCACTTCTGACGTTAGCTCACTTCTGACGTTAGCTCGTTACTACTGTTAGCTCGCTTCTGACGATAGCTCACTTCTGCTGTTAGCTCACTTCTGACCTTAGCTCGCTTCTGACGTTAGCTCGCTTCTGCTCGCTTCTGACGTTAGCTCGCTTCTGCTGTTTGCTCGCTTCTGATGTTAGCTCGCTTCTGACGTTAGCTCGCTTCTGCTGTTAGTTCGCTTCTGACGTTAGCTCGCTTCTGCTGTTAGCTCACTTCTGACGTTACTGCTTTTAGCTCGCTTCTGACGTTAGCGCGCTTCTGACGTCAGCTCACTTCTCAAGTTAGCTCACTTCTGACGTTAGCTCACTTCTGACATTAGCTCACTACTGCTGTTAGCTCACTTCTGCTGTTAGCTCGCTTCTGCTGTTAACTCGCTTCTGACGTTAGCTCACTTCTGACCTTAGCTCGCTTCTGCTGTTAGCTGGCTTCTGACGTTAGCTCGCTTCTGCTGTTAGCTCACTTCTGACGTTAGCTCACTTCTGCTGTTAGCTCGCTTCTGACGTTAGCTCACTTCTGCTGTCAGCTCGCTTCTGACGTTAACTGGCTTCAGACGTTAGCTCACTTCTGCTGTTAGCTCGCATCTGACGTTAGCTCGCTTCTGACGTTAGCTCACTTCTGACGTTAGCTCACTTCTGACGTTGGCTAACTTCTGACGTTAGCTCACTTCTGCCGTTAGCTCGCTTCTGCCGTTAGCTCGCTTTTGACGTTAACTGGCTTCAGACGTTAGCTCGCTTCTGCTGTTAACTCGCTTCTGACGTTAGCTCGCTTCTGCCGTTAACTCGCTTCTGACGTTAGCTCGCTTCTGCCGTTAGCTCGCTTCTGACGTTAGCTCGCTTCTGCTGTTAGCTCACTTCTGACGTTGGCTCACTTCTGACGTTAGCTCACTTCTGCCGTTAGCTCGCTTCTGACGTTAGCTCGCTACTGACGTTAGCTCGCTTCTGCTGTTAACTCGCTTCTGACGTTAGCTCGCTTCTGACGTTAGCTGGCTTCAGACGTTAGCTCACTTCTGCTGTTAGCTCGCCTCTGATGTTAGCTCGCTTCTGATGTTAGCTCGCTTCTGCCGTTAGCTCGCTTCTGATGTTAACTCGCTTCTGCTCTTGGCTCACTTCTGACATTAGCTCGCTTCTGACGTTAGCGCACTTCTGACGTCAGCTCGCTTCTGCTGTTAACTCGCTTCTGACGTTAGCTCACTTCTGACGTTACTGCTGTTAGCTCGCTTCTGACGTTAGCGCACTGCTCACTTCTGCTGTTAGCTCGCTTCTGACGTTAGCTCACTTCTGCTGTTAGCTCACTTCTCAAGTTAGCTCACTTCTGCTGTTAGCTCACTTCTGACGTTAGCTCGCGTCTGACTTTAGCTCACTTCTGACGTTAGCTTACGTCTGACGTTAGCTGGCTTCTGACGTTATCTCGCTTCTGATGTTAGCTCGCTTCTGCTGTTAGCTGGCTTCTGACGTTAGCTCGCTTCTGCTGTTAGCTCACTTCTGACGTTAGCTCACTTCTGCTGTTAGCGCGCTTCTGACGTTAGCTCACTTCTGACGTTAGCTCACTTCTGACGTTAGCTCACTTCTGCTGTTAGCTCGCTTCTGACCTTAGCTGGCTTCTGACGTTAGCTCGCTTCTGCTGTTAGCTGGCTTCTGACGTTAGCTCGCTTCTGCTGTTAGTTCGCTTCTGACGTTAGCTCACTTCTGACGTTACTGCTTTTAGCTCGCTTCTGACGTTAGCTCGCTTCTGACGTTAGCGCGGTTCTGACGTCAGCTCACTTCTGACGTTAGCTCACTTCTGCTGTTAGCTCGCTTCTGACCTTAGCTGGCTTCTGACGTTAGCTCGCTTCTGCCCTTAGCTCGCTTCTGACGTTAGCTCGCTTCTGACGTTAGCTCGCTTCTGACGTTAGCTCGCTTCTGACGTTAGCTCGCCTCTGCTGTTAGCTCACTTCTGCCGTTAGCTCGCTTCTGACGTTAGCTCACTTCTGACGTTAGCTCACTTCTGCTGTTAGCTCACTTCTGCTGTTAGCTCACTTCTGCTGTTAGCTCGCATCTGACGTTGGCTAACTTCTGACGTTAGCTCACTTCTGCTGTTAACTGGCTTCAGACGTTAGCTCGCTTCTGCTGTTAGTTCGCTTCTGACGTTAGCGCGCTTCTGACGTCAGCTCACTTCTGCTGTTAGCTCACTTCTCACGTTGGCTAACTTCTGACGTTAGCTCACTTCTGACATTAGCTCACTACTGCTGTTAGCTCACTTCTGACATTAGCTCACTTCTGCTGTTAGCTCGCTTCTGCTGTTAACTCACTTCTGACCTTAGCTCACTTCTGACTTTAGCTCGCTTCTGACGTTAGCTCGTTACTGCTGTTAGCTCGCTTCTGACGTTAGCTCACTTCTGCTGTTAGCTCGCTTCTGACGATAGCTTGCTTCTGACGATAGCTCACTTCTGCTGTTAGCTCACTTCTGACCTTAGCTCGCTTCTGACGTTAGCTCGCTTCTGACGTTAGCTCGCTTCTGCTGTTAGCTGGCTTCTGACGTTAGCTCGCTTCTGACGTTAGCTCGCTTCTGCTGTTAGCTCACTTCTGACGTTACTGCTTTTAGCTCGCTTCTGACGTCAGCTCACTTCTGCTGTTAGCTCACTTCTGCTGTTAGCTCGCTTTTGCTGTTAGCTCGCTTCTGACGTTAGCTCACTTCTGCTGTTAGCTCACTTCTCAAGTTAGCTCACTTCTGACGTTACTGCTTTTAGCTCGCTTCTGACGTTAGCTCGCTTCTGACGTTAGCGCGGTTCTGACGTCAGCTCGCTTCTGCTGTTAGCTCGCTTCTGACCTTAGCTGGCTTCTGACGTTAGCTCGCTTCTGACGTTAGCTCGCTTCTGCCCTTAGCTCGCTTCTGACGTTAGCTCGCTTCTGACGTTAGCTCGCTTCTGACGTTAGCTCGCTTCTGACGTTAGCTCGCTTCTGCTGTTAGCTCGCTTCTGACGTTAGCTCACTTCTGACGTTAGCTCGCTTCTGACTTTAGCTCGCTTCTGACGTTAGCTCACTTCTGCTGTTAGCTCGCATCTGACGTTAGCTCACTTCTGACGTTAGCTCACTTCTGCTGTTAACTGGCTTCAGACGTTAGCTCGCTTCTGCTGTTAGTTCGCTTCTGACGTTAGCGCGCTTCTGACGTCAGCTCACTTCTGCTGTTAGCTCACTTCTCACGTTGGCTAACTTCTGACGTTAGCTCACTTCTGACATTAGCTCACTACTGCTGTTAGCTCACTTCTGACATTAGCTCACTTCTGCTGTTAGCTCGCTTCTGCTGTTAACTCACTTCTGACCTTAGCTCACTTCTGACTTTAGCTCGCTTCTGACGTTAGCTCGCTTCTGACGTTAGCTCGCTTCTGCTGTTAGCTCGCTTCTGACGATAGCTCGCTTCTGACGATAGCTCACTTCTGCTGTTAGCTCACTTCTGACCTTAGCTTGCTTCTGACGTTAGCTCACTTCTGCTGTTAGCTCGCTTCTGCTCGCTTCTGCTGTTAGCTGGCTTCTGACGTTAGCTCGCTTCTGCTGTTAGTTCGCTTCTGACGTTAGCTCGCTTCTGCTGTTAGCTCGCTTCTGACGTTACTGCTTTTAGCTCGCTTCTGACGTTAGCTCACTTCTGCTGTTAGCTCGCTTCTGACGTTAGCTCACTTCTGACATTAGCTCACTACTGCTGTTAGCTCGCTTCTGCTGTTAGCTCGCTTCTGCTGTTAACTCGCTTCTGACCTTAGCTCGCTTCTGACGTTAGCTCGCTTCTGCCGTTAGCTCGCTTCTGACGTTAGCTCGCTTCTGCTGTTAGCTCGCTTCTGACGTTAACTGGCTTCAGACGTTAGCTCGCTTCTGACGTTAGCGCGCTTCTGACGTTAGCTCGCTTCTGCTCTTAGCTCGCTTCTGACGTTAGCACACTTCTGCTGTTAGCTCGCTTCTGACGATAGCTCGCTTCTGACGTTAGCTGGCTTCTGACGTTAGCTCGCTTCTGACGTTAGCTCGCTTCTGCTGTTAGCTCGCTTCTGACCTTAGCTCGCTTCTGACGTTAGCTGGCTTCTGCCGTTAACTGGCTTCAGACGTTAGCTCACTTCTGCTGTTAGCTCACTTCTGACGTTAGCTCACTTCTGCTGTTAGCTCGCTTCTGACGTTAGCTCGCTTCTGACGTTAGCTGGCTTCTGCCGTTAACTGGCTTCAGACGTTAGCTCACTTCTGCTGTTAGCTCGCTTCTGCTGTTAGCTGGCTTCTGACGTTAGCTCACTTCTGACGTTAGCTCACTTCTGCTGTTAGCTCGCTTTTGACGTTAGCTCGCTTCTGACGTTAGCTCGCTTCTGACTTTAGCTCGCTTCTGACGATAGCTCGCTTCTGACGTTAGCTCGCTTCTGACGTTAGCTCGCTTCTGCTGTTAGCTCGCTTCTGACGTTAGCTCACTTCTGCTGTTAGCTCGCTTCTGACGTTAGCTCGCTTCTGCTCGCTTCTGCCGTTAGCTCGCTTCTGCCGTTAGCTCGCTTCTGCTGTTAGCTGGCTTCTGACGTTAGCTCGCTTCTGCTGTTAGTTCGCTTCTGACGTTAGCTCGCTTCTGCTGTTAGCTCACTTCTGACGTTACTGCTTTTAGCTCGCTTCTGACGTTAGCTCGCTTCTGCTGTTAGCTCGCTTCTGATGTTAGCTCGCTTCTGATGTTAGCTCGCTTCTGCCGTTAGCTCGCTTCTGACGTTAGCTCGCTTCTGCTGTTAGCTCGCTTCTGCTGTTAGCTGGCTTCTGACGTTAGCTCGCTTCTGCTGTTAGCTCGCTCCTGCTGTTAGCTCACTTCTCAAGTTAGCTCACTTCTGACGTTGGCTCACTTCTGACATTAGCTCACTACTGCTGTTAGCTCACTTCTGACATTAGCTCACTTCTACTGTTAGCTCGCTTCTGCTGTTAGCTCACTTCTGACGTTAGCTCACTTCTGACGTTAGCTCGTTACTACTGTTAGCTCGCTTCTGACGATAGCTCACTTCTGCTGTTAGCTCACTTCTGACCTTAGCTCGCTTCTGACGTTAGCTCGCTTCTGCTCGCTTCTGACGTTAGCTCGCTTCTGCTGTTTGCTCGCTTCTGATGTTAGCTCGCTTCTGACGTTAGCTCGCTTCTGCTGTTAGTTCGCTTCTGACGTTAGCTCGCTTCTGCTGTTAGCTCACTTCTGACGTTACTGCTTTTAGCTCGCTTCTGACGTTAGCGCGCTTCTGACGTCAGCTCACTTCTCAAGTTAGCTCACTTCTGACGTTAGCTCACTTCTGACATTAGCTCACTACTGCTGTTAGCTCACTTCTGCTGTTAACTCGCTTCTGACGTTAGCTCACTTCTGACCTTAGCTCGCTTCTGCTGTTAGCTCACTTCTGACGTTAGCTCACTTCTGCTGTTAGCTGGCTTCTGACGTTAGCTCACTTCTGCTGTTAGCTCGCTTCTGACGTTAGCTCACTTCTGCTGTCAGCTCGCTTCTGACGTTAACTGGCTTCAGACGTTAGCTCACTTCTGCTGTTAGCTCGCATCTGACGTTAGCTCGCTTCTGACGTTAGCTCACTTCTGACGTTAGCTCACTTCTGACGTTAGCTCACTTCTGCCGTTAGCTCGCTTCTGCCGTTAGCTCGCTTTTGACGTTAACTGGCTTCAGACGTTAGCTCGCTTCTGCTGTTAACTCGCTTCTGACGTTAGCTCGCTTCTGCCGTTAACTCGCTTCTGACGTTAGCTCGCTTCTGCCGTTAGCTCGCTTCTGCCGTTAGCTCGCTTCTGACGTTAGCTCGCTTCTGCTGTTAGCTCACTTCTGACGTTGGCTCACTTCTGACGTTAGCTCACTTCTGCCGTTAGCTCGCTTCTGACGTTAGCTCGCTACTGACGTTAGCTCGCTTCTGACGTTAGCTCGCTTCTGACGTTAGCTGGCTTCAGACGTTAGCTCACTTCTGCTGTTAGCTCGCCTCTGATGTTAGCTCGCTTCTGATGTTAGCTCGCTTCTGATGTTAACTCGCTTCTGCTCTTGGCTCACTTCTGACATTAGCTCGCTTCTGACGTTAGCGCACTTCTGACGTCAGCTCGCTTCTGCTGTTAACTCGCTTCTGACGTTAGCTCACTTCTGACGTTACTGCTGTTAGCTCGCTTCTGACGTTAGCGCACTGCTCACTTCTGCTGTTAGCTCGCTTCTGACGTTAGCTCACTTCTGCTGTTAGCTCACTTCTCAAGTTAGCTCACTTCTGCTGTTAGCTCACTTCTGACGTTAGCTTACGTCTGACGTTAGCTGGCTTCTGACGTTATCTCGCTTCTGATGTTAGCTCGCTTCTGCTGTTAGCTGGCTTCTGACGTTAGCTCGCTTCTGCTGTTAGCTCACTTCTGACGTTAGCTCACTTCTGCTGTTAGCGCGCTTCTGACGTTAGCTCACTTCTGACGTTAGCTCACTTCTGACGTTAGCTCACTTCTGCTGTTAGCTCGCTTCTGACCTTAGCTGGCTTCTGACGTTAGCTCGCTTCTGCTGTTAGCTGGCTTCTGACGTTAGCTCGCTTCTGCTGTTAGTTCGCTTCTGACGTTAGCTCACTTCTGACGTTACTGCTTTTAGCTCGCTTCTGACGTTAGCTCGCTTCTGACGTTAGCGCGGTTCTGACGTCAGCTCACTTCTGACGTTAGCTCGCTTCTGCTGTTAGCTCGCTTCTGACCTTAGCTGGCTTCTGACGTTAGCTCGCTTCTGCCCTTAGCTCGCTTCTGACGTTAGCTCGCTTCTGACGTTAGCTCGCTTCTGACGTTAGCTCGCTTCTGACGTTAGCTCGCCTCTGCTGTTAGCTCACTTCTGCCGTTAGCTCGCTTCTGACGTTAGCTCACTTCTGACGTTAGCTCACTTCTGCTGTTAGCTCACTTCTGCTGTTAGCTCACTTCTGCTGTTAGCTCGCATCTGACGTTAGCTCACTTCTGACGTTGGCTAACTTCTGACGTTAGCTCACTTCTGCTGTTAACTGGCTTCAGACGTTAGCTCGCCTCTGCTGTTAGCTCACTTCTGCCGTTAGCTCGCTTCTGACGTTAGCTCACTTCTGACGTTAGCTCACTTCTGCTGTTAGCTCACTTCTGCTGTTAGCTCACTTCTGCTGTTAGCTCGCATCTGACGTTAGCTCACTTCTGACGTTGGCTAACTTCTGACGTTAGCTCACTTCTGCTGTTAGCTCGCTTCTGCTGTTAACTCACTTCTGACCTTAGCTCACTTCTGACTTTAGCTCGCTTCTGACGTTAGCTCGTTACTGCTGTTAGCTCGCTTCTGACGTTAGCTCACTTCTGCTGTTAGCTCGCTTCTGACGATAGCTCGCTTCTGACGATAGCTCACTTCTGACCTTAGCTCGCTTCTGACGTTAGCTCGCTTCTGCTGTTAGCTGGCTTCTGACGTTAGCTCGCTTCTGACGTTAGCTCGCTTCTGCTGTTAGCTCACTTCTGACGTTACTGCTTTTAGCTCGCTTCTGACGTCAGCTCACTTCTGCTGTTAGCTCACTTCTGCTGTTAGCTCGCTTTTGCTGTTAGCTCGCTTCTGACGTTAGCTCACTTCTGCTGTTAGCTCACTTCTCAAGTTAGCTCACTTCTGACGTTACTGCTTTTAGCTCGCTTCTGACGTTAGCGCGGTTCTGACGTCAGCTCACTTCTGCTGTTAGCTCGCTTCTGACCTTAGCTGGCTTCTGACGTTAGCTCGCTTCTGACGTTAGCTCGCTTCTGCCCTTAGCTCGCTTCTGACGTTAGCTCGCTTCTGACGTTAGCTCGCTTCTGACGTTAGCTCGCTTCTGACGTTAGCTCGCTTCTGCTGTTAGCTCGCTTCTGACGTTAGCTCACTTCTGACTTTAGCTCGCTTCTGACGTTAGCTCACTTCTGCTGTTAGCTCGCATCTGACGTTAGCTCACTTCTGACGTTAGCTCACTTCTGCTGTTAACTGGCTTCAGACGTTAGTTCGCTTCTGACGTTAGCGCGCTTCTGACGTCAGCTCACTTCTGCTGTTAGCTCACTTCTCACGTTGGCTAACTTCTGACGTTAGCTCACTTCTGACATTAGCTCACTTCTGACATTAGCTCACTTCTGCTGTTAGCTCGCTTCTGCTGTTAACTCACTTCTGACCTTAGCTCACTTCTGACTTTAGCTCGCTTCTGACGTTAGCTCGCTTCTGACGTTAGCTCGCTTCTGCTGTTAGCTCGCTTCTGACGATAGCTCGCTTCTGACGATAGCTCACTTCTGCTGTTAGCTCACTTCTGACCTTAGCTTGCTTCTGACGTTAGCTCACTTCTGCTGTTAGCTCGCTTCTGCTCGCTTCTGCTGTTAGCTGGCTTCTGACGTTAGCTCGCTTCTGCTGTTAGTTCGCTTCTGACGTTAGCTCGCTTCTGCTGTTAGCTCGCTTCTGACGTTAGCTCACTTCTGCTGTTAGCTCGCTTCTGACGTTAGCTCACTTCTGACATTAGCTCACTACTGCTGTTAGCTCGCTTCTGCTGTTAGCTCGCTTCTGCTGTTAACTCGCTTCTGACCTTAGCTCGCTTCTGACGTTAGCTCGCTTCTGCCGTTAGCTCGCTTCTGACGTTAGCTCGCTTCTGCTGTTAGCTCGCTTCTGACGTTAACTGGCTTCAGACGTTAGCTCGCTTCTGACGTTAGCGCGCTTCTGACGTTAGCTCGCTTCTGCTCTTAGCTCGCTTCTGACGTTAGCACACTTCTGCTGTTAGCTCGCTTCTGACGATAGCTCGCTTCTGACGTTAGCTGGCTTCTGACGTTAGCTCGCTTCTGACGTTAGCTCGCTTCTGCTGTTAGCTCGCTTCTGACCTTAGCTCGCTTCTGACGTTAGCTGGCTTCTGCCGTTAACTGGCTTCAGACGTTAGCTCACTTCTGCTGTTAGCTCACTTCTGACGTTAGCTCACTTCTGCTGTTAGCTCGCTTCTGACGTTAGCTCGCTTCTGACGTTAGCTGGCTTCTGCCGTTAACTGGCTTCAGACGTTAGCTCACTTCTGCTGTTAGCTCGCTTCTGCTGTTAGCTCGCATCTGACGTTAGCTGGCTTCTGACGTTAGCTCACTTCTGCTGTTAGCTCGCTTTTGACGTTAGCTCGCTTCTGACGTTAGCTCGCTTCTGACTTTAGCTCGCTTCTGACGATAGCTCGCTTCTGACGTTAGCTCGCTTCTGACGTTAGCTCGCTTCTGCTGTTAGCTGGCTTCTGACGTTGCTTCTGACGTTAGCTCGCTTCTGCTGTTAGCTCGCTTCTGACGTTAGCTCGCTTCTGCTGTTAGCTCGCTTCTGACGTTAGCTCGCTTCTGCTCGCTTCTGCTGTTAGCTCGCTTCTGATGTTAGCTCGCTTCTGCTGTTAGCTCACTTCTGACATTAGCTCACTTCTGCTGTTAACTCACTTCTGACGTTAGCTCGCTTCTGACGATAGCTCACTTCTGCTGTTAGCTCACTTCTGACCTTAGCTCGCTTCTGACGTTAGCTCACTTCTGCTGTTAACTCGCTTCTGCTCGCTTCTGACGTTAGCTCGCTTCTGCTGTTTGCTCGCTTCTGCTTTTAGCTCGCTTCTGACGTTAGCTGGCTTCTGACGTTAGCTCGCTTCTGACGTTACTGCTTTTAGCTCGCTTCTGACGTTAGCGCGCTTCTGACGTCAGCTCACTTCTGCTGTTAGCTCGCTCCTGCTGTTAACTCGCTTCTGACGTTAGCTCGCTTCTGCTGTTAACTCGCTTCTGCTGTTAACTCGCTTCTGACGTTAGCTCGCTTCTGCTGTTAGCTCGCTTCTGACGTTAACTGGCTTCAGACGTTAGCACACTTCTGCTGTTAGCTCGCTTCTGCCGTTAACTGGCTTCAGATGTTAGCTCGCTTCTGCTCTTAGCTCGCTTCTGACGTTAGCTCACTTCTGACGTTAGCTCACTTCTGCCGTTAGCTCGCTTCTGCTGTTAGCTCGCTTCTGACGTTAGCTCGCTTCTGCTGTTAGCTCACTTCTCAAGTTAGCTCACTTCTGCTGTCAGCTCGCTTCTGACGTTAACTGGCTTCAGACGTTAGCTCGCTTCTGACGATAGCTCGCTTCTGCTGTTAGCTCACTTCTGACCTTAGCTCGCTTCTGACCTTAGCTCGCTTCTGACGTTAGCTCGCTTCTGCTTTTAGCTCGCTTCTGACGTTAGCTCGCTTCTGCTGTTAACTCGCTTCTGACGTTAGCGCGCTTCTGCTGTTAGCTCGCTTTTGCTCGCTTCTGACGTTAGCTCACTTCTGCTGTTAGCTCGCTTCTGATGTTAACTCGCTTCTGCTCTTGGCTCACTTCTGACGATAGCTCACTTCTGCTGTTAGCTCGCTTCTGACGTTAGCTGGCTTCTGCTGTTAGCTCACTTCTGACGTTAGCTCGCTTCTGCTGTTAGCTCGCTTCTGCTGTTAGCTGGCTTCTGACGTTGCTTCTGACGTTAGCTCGCTTCTGCTGTTAGCTCGCTTCTGACGTTAGCTCGCTTCTGCTGTTAGCTCGCTTCTGACGTTAGCTCGCTTCTGCTCGCTTCTGCTGTTAGCTCGCTTCTGATGTTAGCTCGCTTCTGCTGTTAGCTCACTTCTCAAGTTAGCTCACTTCTGACGTTGGCTAACTTCTGACGTTAGCTCACTTCTGACATTAGCTCACTTCTGCTGTTAACTCACTTCTGACGTTAGCTCGCTTCTGACGATAGCTCACTTCTGCTGTTAGCTCGCTTCTGACCTTAGCTCGCTTCTGACGTTAGCTCACTTCTGCTGTTAACTCGCTTCTGCTCGCTTCTGACGTTAGCTCGCTTCTGCTGTTTGCTCGCTTCTGCTTTTAGCTCGCTTCTGACGTTAGCTGGCTTCTGACGTTACTGCTTTTAGCTCGCTTCTGACGTTAGCGCGCTTCTGACGTCAGCTCACTTCTGCTGTTAGCTCGCTCCTGCTGTTAACTCGCTTCTGCTGTTAACTCGCTTCTGACGTTAGCTCGCTTCTGCTGTTAGCTCGCTTCTGCTGTTAGCTCGCTTCTGCTGTTAGCTCGCTTCTGACGTTAACTGGCTTCAGACGTTAGCACACTTCTGCTGTTAGCTCGCTTCTGCCGTTAACTGGCTTCAGATGTTAGCTCGCTTCTGCTCTTAGCTCGCTTCTGACGTTAGCTCACTTCTGACGTTAGCTCACTTCTGCCGTTAGCTCGCTTCTGCTGTTAGCTCGCTTCTGCTGTTAGCTCACTTCTGCTGTTAGCTCACTTCTCAAGTTAGCTCGCTTCTGCTGTCAGCTCGCTTCTGACGTTAACTGGCTTCAGACGTTAGCTCGCTTCTGACGATAGCTCGCTTCTGCTGTTAGCTCACTTCTGACCTTAGCTCGCTTCTGACGTTAGCTCGCTTCTGCTTTTAGCTCGCTTCTGCTGTTAACTCGCTTCTGACGTTAGCGCGCTTCTGCTGTTAGCTCGCTTTTGCTCGCTTCTGACGTTAGCTCACTTCTGCTGTTAGCTCGCTTCTGATGTTAACTCGCTTCTGCTCTTGGCTCACTTCTGACGATAGCTCACTTCTGCTGTTAGCTCGCTTCTGACGTTAGCTGGCTTCTGCTGTTAGCTCACTTCTGACGTTAGCTCGCTTCTGCTGTTAGCTCGCTTCTGACGTTAGCTGGCTTCTGACGTTAGCTCGCTTCTGCTCTTGGCTCGCTTCTGACGTTAGCTGGCTTCTGACGTTAGCTGGCTTCTGACGTTAGCTCGCTTCTGACGTTAGCTGGCTTCTGACGTTAGCGCGCTTCTGCTTTTAGCTCACTTCTGACGTTAGCTCACTTCTGCCGTTGGCTAACTTCTGACGTTAGCTCACTTCTGCCGTTAGCTCGCTTCTGCCGTTAGCTGGCTTCAGACGTTAGCTCACTTCTGCTGTTAGCTCGCTTCTGCTCGCTTCTGACGTTAGCTCGCTTCTGCTGTTTGCTCGCTTCTGACGTTAGCTCGCTTCTGACGTTAACTCGCTTCTGCTCTTGGCTCACTTCTGACGTTAGCTCACTTCTGACGTTACTGCTGTTAGCTCGCTTCTGACGTTAGCTCGCTTCTGCTGTTAGCTCGCTTCTGACGTTAGCTGGCTTCTGACGTTAGCTCGCTTCTGCTCGCTTCTGCTTTTAGATCGCTTCTGCTGTTAGCTCACTTCTGCTGTTAACTCGCTTCTAGCTCGCTTCTGACGTTAGCTCGCTTCTGCTGTTAGCTCGCTTCTCAAGTTAGCTCGCTTCTGCCGTTAGCTCGCTTCTGACGTTAGCTCGCTTCTGACCTTAGCTGGCTTCTGCTGTTAGCTCGCTTCTGACGTTGGCTAACTTCTGACGTTAGCTCACTTCTGCTGTTAACTCGCTTCTGACGTTTGCTCGCTTCTGCTGTTAGCTCGCTTCTGACGTTAACTGGCTTCAGACGTTAGCTCACTTCTAGCTCGCTTCTGACGTTAGCTCGCTTCTGCTGTTAGCTCCCTTCTGACGTTAGCTCCCTTCTGCTGTTAGCTCGCTCTTCTGACCGCCTCCTTCAGCTTCTCAAAGCGTTGCACGTGTCAATCACTTCAGGGAAAAGACTCTGATCGGAATCGTTTTCTTCTTCACGTCGTCTTTGGCCTCAGTCTCTGGTTCACCAAAGACCATAGGACAGAGGACAGACGGGAAAGGCCACGCCCCCCTCACCAGTGAACATCCAGGGACGGGACATTGAGAGAGTGACTCATACAAGGACCTGGTGTTCATCTGAACCACAAACTGGACTCATAACACAGACTGAACAGGAAGAGCCAGAGTCGGCTCCACCTCCTGAGGAGACTCAGGTCTTTTGGAGTGACAGGGCCACTCCTGACAGGGCCGCTCCTGTCACTCCTGAAGACCTTCTCCTCCTCTGTGGTGCATCAGCTCCTGTAGGTGTGGTCATCACAGAGGGAGAGGAAGAAGCTGGACAAAGCTCCGTCCTGGGCTGTCCTCTGGACTCGGTGCAGGAGGTGGAGGACAGAAGGGTCCTGGCTAAACTCGCATCTATGCTGGACCATGAGTGTCGCCCCCTGCAGGACACTGTCCCCACCTTCGCTGTGAAGGAGATGTTTCACACTCTAGAACAAACACTGTTGGTCCTGAACACTCACACACTGATGTAAACATGTGCAATTACTGTCGTGACACATGACATGGTATTTATTTATTTATTCTGTATTATTTTCCCCTTGTTGTGAAATGGGAGGTTTTGTTTATAGAAGATCTTCTACTGAGAGTCTTTTTCAAACTTCCTTTAAGTGATCTGTTCTTTTCCTCTGTATCTACTGCGTTGCAACAATGAAATTTCCCCATGTGGGACAATAAAGGATGATCTTATAAAGAAGACCATAAAGCTTCAATCGTCTGTAACGCTCAGAATTAACAAGTCGTTCTTGTAGCTGGCGGATCGTGGCGCTAGCCGTAGCCATGCTAGGAGCAGCAGAAAACGTTCTGTAGCGTTTAAAATAAGTTTTTTCTGAAGCAATAAATGGAAACATGCTTCTGCTCAAACCTCCATCTTGGCACAAGCTCAGACCCTAAAAACCCGGGCGTGTCCTTTAGTGGTCCTCAACCTGAAGACTTCCTCCAGAGCGGCCCGTCCTCCACCTGTCACATGTTCATTTAGTTTCATCTAAAGCGGGCCGGCTCCTCTCTGAAGCGGGCCGGCTGCTCTCTGAAGCGGGCCGGCTGCTCTCTGAAGCGGGCCGGCTTCTCTCTAAAGCGGGCCGGCTCCTCTCTGAAGCGGGCCGGCTCCTCTCTGAAGCGGGCCGGCTCCTCTCTGAAGCGGGCCGGCTCCTCTCTGAAGCGGGCCGGCTGCTCTCTGAAGCGGGCCGGCTCCTCTCTGAAGCGGGCCGGCTGCTCTCTAAAGCGGGCCGGCTCCTCTCTGAAGCGGGCCGGCTCCTCTCTGAAGCGGGCCGGCTCCTCTCTGAAGCGGGCCGGCTGCTCTCTGAAGCGGGCCGGCTCCTCTCTGAAGCGGGCCGGCTCGAGACACTGACATTTAAAATAAATAACTTTGGGACAAACAGTTTGACTTTGTTCAGAGCGGGCTCTGAACAGCTGCAGGACCACACTGTAGGACTGAAGTGGTACAAACTGTACACCTGAAAGGCTCAGGAACATTGGGGCAGCAGACTGTACACCTGAAAGGCTCAGTTGGTGGAGTTTGTGTTCAAGTCCAAACTTTGAACATTTCCAAATGTTCAGTGACAATAAAGAAGAAGAGACAGAAACCAGCTCATTCCACAAACTCTTATTATTTGATGGTTCTGTTTATGGTCCAGAATGTACTTTTACTTTTACTTAAGTAACCTGTTTCCTGTCTCGTCGCTGGTCCACAGTCCACTCCTCTGTCACGTGACCTTTCAGATGTTCTTTGAGTTTAGTTTGAGTCAGAAACTGTTCTCCGCAGACTGGACAGATGCAGTGGACATGTCTGTGATGTAGAGTGAGATTACATTTGTAAGTATAAGCTTTTTTACAAAGAGAACAGACGTAAGGCTTTTTGTCCGTGTGCACTTTCATGTGTTCAGTCAGATGACTCTTTTCTTTAAATCTCTTCTCACAGATTGAACAGTGGAAGAGCTCAGGTCTCAGAATGGACTGCTCTTCTGCGTGAGTCCTCAGATGTCCCTTCAGTTTGCTGCTGGTGGAAAAAGCTTCATTACAAAAAGGACACATGTGATGTTGATCTCTTAAATGTCGACTGAGATGAAACGTGTTACAGAAACATTTGTGACAAAGGGAACACGTGTGGAGCGTCTGGTCCGTGTGACTCCAGCCCACGGGCCCGTCGTGGCCCCCGGGCCGGTCGTCTGCGTGAGCGCTCACGTGTTCATTTACTTTCACTTTATCTGGAAAGCGTTGTCCACAAACGGGACACATGAGATGGACACATTTTTGATGCTGAGTGAGATGAGACTTTTTACCAAAGCCCTTTCCACAAACTGAACACACGAATGGTCTTTGTCCCGAGTGCAACGACATGTGGAACTGTAAATGACTTTTGGCCTTAAACCTTTTGTCACAAAATGAACATTTGTGAGGCCGTCCTTCAGCGTGGACCAACATGTGTCTCTGTAATCTGGAGACGATCGGAAACTCCTTCCCACACTCTGAGCAGCTGTAAGGTCTGCCGTGGGAGCACCTGTTTGACTTGATAAAGAGCGGGTGAGCAGTCCCGTCCTCCACGTGAGACTTCAGATGTTCCTTCAGAGCCGTGTCGTCAGGGAAACAGGCCTCACACACGGTGCACATGTGATGGAGAGATTTAAGATGCTTTATAAGAATAACTTTATGAGCAAAACTTTTTTCACAAACTGAACATTTATATGGACTTTTTCCCAAATGAAGGAACTTGTGTTCCCAAAGATGTGACTTCCACCTGAAGCTCCTCCCACACTCTGAGCAGCAGTATGGTCTTTGGCCTGAGCAGCTGTATGGTGTGTGGTCAGGAGGAACCATGGCGTAGCTCCTCTTGCTGTGGGCCTGTTGTTGACTATAGTCTTCTGAGTGCTCGGTGTCTTCAGAGCTGTCAGTGTGCTCCTCACTATCTGAGTGGAACTGTGTGAGTGGATCTGAGCTGCAGCCTGCTTCTGTCACATTAGTTTCCTCTCTGTTCTCCTCAGTTGCTCTTTGATGAAGCACAGAGGACTTGTCTTCATCCTCTTCACTTTTCACACTGACCATGTGAAGAGGAAACTCTTGCGGCTCCTGCTTGATGCACAGCTCTGGCTCCTCCTCTTTCAGGTGGGCGGGCTCCACACTGGACACAAACAACAACAGCGTTACAAACAAACACTTTCACACAGTATTTATTCCAGAAGTTTCCGTGAGCGACGCCACACGACATAAACCCTTTAATCTAACTTCACTTTTATTGTTTTACGGCGAATTAAACACAACAACGTGAACATTCTCCAAACGTTGTCTGAGACGCAGCTAAAGCACTTTGAAGAGGCAATATTATTGTCCTTAATGGAACCTTTATTTAGACTTCGAGGAGTCTAAATGTTCTCACATTGTAAAGGAAAGAATCCATCGACATTCAGTCAGTACAAATTAGCATCTAAAGCTAAAGTTAGCATCTAAAGCTAAAGTTAGCATCTAAAGGTAAAGTTAACATCTAAAGCTAAAGTTAGCATCTAAAGCGAAAGTTAGCATCTACTGCTAAAATTAGTATCTAAAGCTAAAGTTAGCATCTAAAGCGAAAGTTTGTATTCAAAGCAAAAGTTAGCATCTGTTAGCATCTAAAGCGAAAGTTTGTATTCAAAGCAAAAGTTAGCATCTGTTAGCATCTAAAGCGAAAGTTAGTATCTAAAGCTAAAGTTAGCATCTAAAGCTAAAGTTCGCATCTGTTAGCATCTAAAGCGAAAGTTTGTATTCAAAGCAAAAGTTAGCATCTGTTAGCATCTAAAGCTAAAGTTAGCATCTAAAGCTAAAGTTCGCATCTGTTAGCATCTAAAGCTAAAGTTAGTATCTAAAGCTGAAGTTCGCATCTACAGCTACAGTTAGCATCTAAAGCGAAAGTTAGCATCTAAAGCGAAAGTTTGGTATTCAAAGCAAAAGTTAGCATCTGTTAGCATCTAAAGCTAAAGTTAGCATCTAAAGAGAAAGTTAGCATCTGTTAGCATATAAAGCTAAAGTTAGCCAGGGGGCCTGAGAGAGCAGCTCTGTAAGAGGAAGTCCTGCAACAGTGGAGCCCCCTGGCCGGCGAGGGCGGAGCCCCCCTGGGACACAACGCTGGAACAATAGGTAAATTTCGGTGTTGCAACAAAAGTAAAAGAACAGATCAACCTAAAGAAGACTTTGAGAAAAACGGAAACATGAGATGGCACCAATAAGAGGATTTTTGACGTAGAGGACGTGGGACCCTAAGGGCGCAGGGGAGACTAAGGGCACGCAGGACCCTAAGGGCGCGCGGGTCCCTAAGGGCGCCGGGGACCAAGGGCGCGCGGGTCCCTAAGGGCGCAGGGGACACTAAGGGCGTGGGGACCCTAAGGGCGTGGGGACCCTAAGGGCACAGGGGATCAAGGGCGTGCGGGACCCTAAGGGCGCGCGGGTCCCTAAGGGCGCAGGGGACCCTAAGGGCGCGCGGGACCATAAGGGCGCGGGGACCCAAAGGGCACGCGGGACCCTAAGGGCGCAGGGGACCAAGGGCGCGCGGGACCCTAAGGGTACAGAACCCTAAGTGGTCGCGGGAATGGTCCTTGTGCGGTGGAGGGAGCCGCATGTTGAGACGCTTTTGGAACAAGTGTAATAAACTGTATAATAATGATCTACAAACGTCCCATTATGTGATGCGCTGCCATGTCAACCGTGTCAGAGTAAACACACGTGGTAAACACACGTAAACACAGGTAAACACAGGTAAACACACGAGGTAAACACAGGTGGTAAACACACGTAAACACAGGTAAACACAGGTAAACACACGAGGTAAACACAGGTGGTAAACACACGTAAACACAGGTGGTAAACACACGTAAACACAGGTAAACACAGGTAAACACACGAGGTAAACACAGGTGGTAAACACACGTAAACACAGGTGGTAAACACACGTAAACACAGGTAAACACAGGTAAACACACGAGGTAAACACAGGTGGTAAACACACGTAAACACAGGTGGTAAACACAGGTAAACACAGGTAAACACACGAGGTAAACACACGTAAACACAGGTAAACACAGGTAAACACACGAGGTAAACACAGGTGGTAAACACACGTAAACACAGGTGGTAAACACACGTAAACACAGGTAAACACAGGTAAACACACGAGGTAAACACAGGTGGTAAACACACGTAAACACAGGTGGTAAACACAGGTAAACACAGGTAAACACACGAGGTAAACACAGGTGGTAAACACACGTAAACACAGGTGGTAAACACACGTAAACACAGGTGGTAAACACACGTAAACACAGGTAAACACACGTAAACACAGGTAAACACAGGTAAACACACGAGGTAAACACAGGTGGTAAACACACGTAAACACAGGTGGTAAACACACGTAAACACAGGTAAACACAGGTAAACACACGAGGTAAACACAGGTGGTAAACACACGTAAACACAGGTGGTAAACACAGGTAAACACAGGTAAACACACGAGGTAAACACAGGTGGTAAACACACGTAAACACAGGTGGTAAACACACGTAAACACAGGTGGTAAACACACGTAAACACAGGTAAACACAGGTAAACACACGAGGTAAACACAGGTGGTAAACACACGTAAACACACGTGGTGGTAAACACACGTGGTGGTAAACACACGTGGTGGTAAACACACGTGGTGGTAAACACACGTGGTGGTAAAGGTGGTAAACACACGTGGTTTATTTGTCTGATAAACATATTTGTGTCAGAGAGAAGCTGTGACGTCATTGTCTTCATATTACACTTTCTTCATAAATAAGACTTTTCTCTAAACTTTTATCCCAGATCTTTTCACATTTGTAAACGCGTTACACGCGTCACATCTGCACTCACCCCGAGCCGCGTGCGACCTCCGCGGGCCCCCAGGAGCCACAGGGGCCCCGGGACTCCGTCTCCTCCTTCAGCTTCACTTCTGCCATGTTTCACCGCTCTGTCCCCGTTAGCTCCGTTAGCCCCGTTAGCTCCGTTAGCTCCGTTAGCCCCGTTAGCTCCGTTAGCCCCGTTAGCTTCATCACAAGCGGCTCTTCTTCACCGCTCACGTGCCCCTCATCACGTGCTCCTCGCCGCTCACGTGCCCCTCATCACGTGCTCCTCGCCGCTCACGTGCCCCTCATCACGTGCTCCTCGCCGCTCACGTGCCCCTCATCACGTGCTCCTCGCCGCTCACGTGCCCCTCATCACGTGCTCCTCGCCGCTCACGTGCTCCCCCTGCTGGACTCTTTAGTCTGTGCCACGTGAAGAATCGTTGTCAATGAACAAATTCACAAAGAAACTTGTCCTGGTGCAACATAAAACATGAAATATGTCAAAAAGAGAAACAATTTAAATCTAAAATATGATCAAAATATAAATATGTTTAATATTTACACAAATGTAAAGTTGAGTTACAGATGAAGAGCAGGAAGTGACTGTGTTTAAGACGTGTTCATGAGGTTCTGGTCCAGGGGGAGGTTCTGGTCCAGGGGGAGGCTCTGGTCCAGGGGGAGGTTCTGGTACAGAGGGAAGGTTCTGGTCCAGGGGGAGGCTCTGGTCCAGGGGGAGGTTCTGGTACAGAGGGAAGGTTCTGGTCCAGGGGGAGGCTCTGGTCCAGGGGAAGGTTCTGGTCCAGGGGGAGGTTCTGGTCCAGGGGGAGGCTCTGGTCCAGGGGAAGGTTCTGGTCCAGGGGAAGGTTCTGGTCCAGGGGGAGGCTCTGGTCCAGGGGAAGGTTCTGGTCCAGGGGAAGGTTCTGGTCCAGGGGGAGGTTCTGGTCCAGGGGGAGGTTCTGGTACAGAGGGAAGGTTCTGGTCCAGGGGGAGGCTCTGGTCCAGGGGGAGGTTCTGGTCCAGGGGGAGGTTCTGGTACAGAGGGAAGGTTCTGGTCCAGGGGGAGGCTCTGGTCCAGGGGAAGGTTCTGGTCCAGGGGGAGGTTCTGGTCCAGGGGGAGGCTCTGGTCCAGGGGAAGGTTCTGGTACGTGACAAACACAGAAGAAAAGACAGAAACCAGCTCATTCCACAAACGCCTCTTTTATTATTTGATGGTTCCGTTTATGGTCCAGAAAGTACTTTTACTTTGACTAAAGTAACTGAGGCGTCCAGACGTCGTCGACATGAGTTTGAGTGAAATCAGAGTTTGTTTTTTGTGATGATATATTTATATTAGAAACACATAAATCAAACATTGGACATGTAACTACAGTTCACTCATCTCACCACTAGACGGCGCTTTGCGTGTTCTTTTCACACTAAAATCTGCTGTTGTGACTCCCACTTTATATATGAGACCAAAGGTTCTAAACGATTCGATTGTGTTCAGGAGCTTCTCACTCCTTGAGTGAGAAGCTTCAGCTACTCATTCTACTGAGACAGCATGCCCTTCTGCGAGCACCTCAAGGCGCGGTCCTGGGGCCACTGTTGTTCATGTGCATCAATGATCTTCTGTGTGTGATGTAGACGTTCACGCTGATGACACGCCGTTAACACAGATATGAACAGTAAGATGTGATGGAGACGCTGCAGAGTCCAGAGGGAGTGAACGCCTATAGCTCCTCCCACACTCTGTGCAGCCGTAAGGTCTCTCCCGGGTGACTGTACCAGTGTCTGGTTAAACCTGATTTTCTTGCAAACGTCTTCCCACAAACCGAACAGCTGAAAGGTCTCTCTCCTGAGTGAATGACCATGTGTCTCTTCAGAAACTGCCTTCTCGTAAACTCCTTCCCACACTCTGGACATTTATGTGGCTTCTCTCCGGAGTGAGTCAACTTGTGGTCCCATAACTGTGACTCCCACCGAAAGCTCTTCTCACACTCTGAGCAGCTGTAAGGTCTCTCTCCTGAGTGAATTGACATGTGTTGCTTTAAAACGATCTTCTTTTGAAAGGTCTTTCCACACACGGAGCATTTGTGAGGCCGCTCTCCCGAGTGACTCAACCAGTGCCGGGTTAAATCAGACTTTCTTATAAACGTCTTCTCACACTCTGAGCAGCTGAAAGGCCTCTCTCCTGAGTGAATTAACATGTGAGTCTTTAAACATTGTCTTCTTTGAAACTTCTTGCCACACTCTGGACATTTATGAGGCTTCTCTCCCGTGTGTCTCAACATGTGCCTCTGTAACTCTGATTTAAACCTAAAACTCTTCCCACACTCTGAGCAGCTGAAAGGTCTGTCGGACCCTGCAGCTCCAGGAGGAACCATGGCGTAGCTCCTCTTGCTGTGGGCCTGTTGTTGACTATAGTCTTCTGAGTGCTCGGTGTCTTCAGAGCTGTCAGTGTGCTCCTCACTATCTGAGTGGAACTGTGTGAGTGGATCTGAGCTGCAGCCTGCTTCTGTCACATTAGTTTCCTCTCTGTTCTCCTCAGTTGCTCTTTGATGAAGCACAGAGGACTTGTCTTCATCCTCTTCACTTTTCACACTGACCATGTGAAGAGGAAACTCTTGCGGCTCCTGCTTGATGCACAGCTCTGGCTCCTCCTCTTTCAGGTGGGCGGGCTCCACACTGGACACAAACAACAACAGCGTTAGGAACAAACACTTTCACACGTTTAACTCTAGAAATACTTCATATTTGTCATAAAAGAACAGTTTTCCAAAAGGCTCATGTTTTTGCAGAGCAGGAGGCCAAAGAGAACTATGACATTTGTCATTTTAATGTGTTTTAATGTTAAATGTTGTGTTTTTGTGAATGGACTGCGCTCTCCTGGGGGTGGAGCTCCTGGAGGTGGAGTTCATCTATTAGAGCTAGGGCTGCAACGATTATTCGAGTTAATCGAATAATTCTATTACAAAAAAGCTTTGATTATTATTTATTGATTCGATGCTTCGTTCAATTTACATATTTTATTAAAACAGGTGAATCTGTGGCGCGCGGAACAACTTCTGGCGCTTTTGTTTCCCACGGAGCTTCTTCCTGAAGCAGCTGGAGCACGACAGAGAGAGCGACGTGTTTTAAACTCACGAGTGCGACTCATGGATCTGTTACAGGTGCGACTCATGGATCTGTTACAGGTGCGACACATGGATCTGTTACAGGTGCGACTCATGGATCTGTTACAGGTGCGACTCATGGATCTGTTACAGGTGCGACTCATGGATCTGTTACAGGTGCGACTCATGGATCTTTTACAGGTGCGACTCATGGATCTTTTACAGGTGCGACTCATGGATCTGTTACAGGTGCGACTCATGGATCTGTTACAGGTGCGACACATGGATCTGTTACAGGTGCGACTCATGGATCTGTTACAGGTGCGACTCATGGATCTGTTACAGGTGCGACTCATGGATCTGTTACAGGTGCGACTCATGGATCTTTTACAGGTGCGACTCATGGATCTTTTACAGGTGCGACTCATGGATCTTTTACAGGTGCGACTCATGGATCTTTTACAGGTGCGACTCATGGATCTGTTACAGGTGCGACTCATGGATCTGTTACAGGTGCGACTCATGGATCTGTTACAGGTGCGACTCATGGATCTTTTACAGGTGCGACTCATGGATCTTTTACAGGTGCGACTCATTGATCTGTTACAGGTGCGACTCATGGATCTGTTACAGGTGCGACTCATGGATCTGTTACAGGTGCGACTCATGGATCTGTTACAGGTGCGACTCATGGATCTGTTACAGGTGCGACTCATGGATCTTTTACAGGTGCGACTCATGGATCTGTTACAGGTGCGACTCATTGATCTGTTACAGGTGCGACTCATGGATCTGTTACAGGTGCGACTCATGGATCTGTTACAGGTGCGACTCATGGATCTGTTACAGGTGCGACTCATGGATCTGTTACAGGTGCGACTCATGGATCTTTTACAGGTGCGACTCATGGATCTGTTACAGGTGCGACTCATAGATCTGTTACAGGTGCGACTCATGGATCTTTTACAGGTGCGACTCATGGATCTGTTACAGGTGCGACTCATGGATCTGTTACAGGTGCGACTCATGGATCTGTTACAGGTGCGACTCATGGATCTGTTACAGGTGCGACTCATGGATCTGTTACAGGTGCGACTCATGGATCTGTTACAGGTGCGACTCATGGATCTTTTACAGGTGCGACTCATGGATCTTTTACAGGTGCGACTCATGGATCTGTTACAGGTGCGACTCATGGATCTGTTACAGGTGCGACTCATGGATCTTTTACAGGTGCGACTCATGGATCTTTTACAGGTGCGACTCATGGATCTTTTACAGGTGCGCCTCATGGATCTGTTACAGGTGCGACTCATGGATCTTTTACAGGTGCGACTCATGGATCTGTTACAGGTGCGACTCATGGATCTGTTACAGGTGCGACTCATGGATCTGTTACAGGTGCGACTCATGGATCTGTTACAGGTGCGACTCATGGATCTGTTACAGGTGCGACTCATGGATCTGTTACAGGTGCGACTCATGGATCTGTTACAGGTGCGACTCATGGATCTGTTACAGGTGCGACTCATGGATCTGTTACAGGTGCGACTCATAGATCTGTTACAGGTGCGACTCATGGATCTGTTACAGGTGCGACTCATGGATCTGTTACAGGTGCGACTCATGGATCTGTTACAGGTGCGACTCATGGATCTGTTACAGGTGCGACTCATGGATCTGTTACAGGTGCGACTCATGGATCTGTTACAGGTGCGACTCATGGATCTGTTACAGGTGCGACACATGGATCTGTTACAGGTGCGACTCATGGATCTGTTACAGGTGCGACTCATGGATCTGTTACAGGTGCGACTCATGGATCTGTTACAGGTGCGACTCATGGATCTTTTACAGGTGCGACTCATGGATCTTTTACAGGTGCGACTCATGGATCTTTTACAGGTGCGACTCATGGATCTGTTACAGGTGCGACTCATGGATCTGTTACAGGTGCGACTCATGGATCTGTTACAGGTGCGACTCATGGATCTGTTACAGGTGCGACTCATGGATCTGTTACAGGTGCGACTCATGGATCTGTTACAGGTGCGACTCATGGATCTGTTACAGGTGCGACTCATGGATCTGTTACAGGTGCGACTCATGGATCTTTTACAGGTGCGACTCATGGATCTGTTACAGGTGCGACTCATGGATCTGTTACAGGTGCGACTCATGGATCTGTTATAGGTGCGACTCATGGATCTGTTACAGGTGCGACTCATGGATCTGTTACAGGTGCGACTCATGGATCTTTTACAGGTGCGACTCATGGATCTGTTACAGGTGCGACTCATGGATCTGTTACAGGTGCGACTCATGGATCTGTTATAGGTGGATGTGGCAGTAGTTTGTGTGTCAGAGATGTGCTAGTAGTTTGGTTGTGTGCAGGGCCGGCCCAGCCTATAAGCGAACTAAGCAGCCGCGTAGGGCCCCGAGGCGTTAAAAGGGCCCCCAATCTGGCAACCCGTCTTATGAGAAGTGCAAGCGCAGCGTGCGCCACTAGTGTAGTAGCGCTGCTGGCGCGGCAGCGCACACAGCGGTAACATATAACACACAAACCACATTTATTTGTAATGACAATCTGGCAACCAAGACACCAAACCTGCTCTGAGCTCTGATTGGTCAACTTCATTGTGCGCGAGGAGAACGAGAGCAAAACATAAACACAACACAACGTGGTCCTCATGTCCAGAGGAATATATCCCCCCGATGCTGAAAAACGAAAGAAGAAACTTCTTGACGATGTAAAGAAACTGCAAACTCAACAAGACTCTCCAGGTTTTGAACTTCTCTTACAAAGAGACGGTTAATGCTGCTGTTTGAAACAACACGAGTCTGTCACGTTAGTTCGCTCAGGCTGGAGGAGACGAGAGCTCTGAGCACAATATGTGTCTGAATGAAAGATAATAAGCTTCACATTTACACCAGCCCCGTAGTGTCAGCTGCAGGTGAGGCCGGGGAGGGGCGTCTGTGCCCCGGGTCACTAAGAGGGAGAGATCCGGTCCGGACGAGCGCCGTCTCGTCCAGAACCTCTGACGTGAAACTTTGGAGTGAACAGTGTGCGGCCCCTGTCCCGGGCCCCTGTCCCAGGCCCCTGTCCCGGGCCCCTGTCCTGGGCCCCTGTCCCGGGCCCCTGTGCAGCCTCAGTTAGAGATGAGCGGGTTTGAGTTTGCGTCCCTCTCTCTCACATCACCATGTGTGAGTTCAATCGTGACTCGTGACGTCTGTTTTACTTCTTAACGTGGAATGAGAGGAACGTAAAGGTTTATGCGTGTCAGGTCCATCAGCCAATCACATCGCAGCATTGTTTCATGTCCAGTGTGTGATGTTCTGATCAGAACAAACATTTACATTCTAATTAACTTTTAATAGAGCAATAAAACATTTACAAATAACCAGACATATTATGATTACGTCTGTTATAGAATAATACTATATATTTTTATATAAAAGTGGCAAAGTTGCAGAAACACAGTCTCTTCACTAGAGCGAGGTTTGGACCTTCACTTCTCGTTCTGTTCATTCTCTGAGAATAACATGTTTGTTTTATCAGTTTTAATTGTTAATCAAGCAATGCTTCTGCCATTTGTTTAATTTAATTTAGTATAACTTGTTTTGTCACTTTGGCAAGAAGGAACAGTTGGGAGCAGTAAAAGATAAATTAGTAAGGATAACTATTACTTTTACATTTTCAGTTAAAATGAATCAATTTGATCATAATTATTTTTCATAGCCAATATTGTATTGAGTAATTAAGTACTATTGTATTAATAATTGGCTTTAGTCACTTTCTCCTGGCACAGTTTCATCACATCATCATTTTATAGCATTACAACCTCAACATTTTACTCTTATTTTAGCGGCTGGACCACATTAAAGTCTGAAAATCTCTGGGGGAGGGCCCCCAGACCCCCCCTGTTCATTAATTTAAACTGCTAATGTGGCTGTCGACCCTTAACGCCCACAAATACGCCCAAAAACATATGTGGGACGTGTGTTATTTGTACAGGGAGTAGAGGTGATGTCAGCGGAATACCAAGTTGCATTGTGGGATTTAAATGATCAATATTTGAGCTTGTGAGGTGTTGAGAATAAAGTAACTGACAAACGGACGCCCTGGAGTTTTGGTGCTTCGTTTGCGTTGAAGAAAGTTCCATATGTGAATTGTTCACTGACAATGGCAATAAAACTGATTCTGATGACGTGGTGAGGGGCCCCCAAAAATGTTTTCGCTTAGGGCCCCCTGAAGGCTTGGGCCGGCCCTGGTTGTGTGTCAGTGTGATCAGCTAGCGTTAGCTTACATGCTGCTATGGCTGTTGTCAACAACAACATGCTGGATTATATTGACTACAGTCGTTTGGAGTCAAGATTATAATAAATCTTATTTGTGAGTTAACAGTTGAGAACCCGTTGAGATTGAGACAGCTTTTTCAAAATAAAAGCCTGAATTAAAATAAAGAAGCCTGAATGCCAACAACATTTGCTCTGAGGACCGCATTTGGTCCACAGGCCATACTTTAGACCTTCTTCTAAAACGTCCTTTTGTCTTAACGAGGGAAACGCTCAAGGCGCGTCACGGCGTTGTTTGTGTTGTTGTTTACGTCGTTTACGGAACTATTTGTAACACGTCACATCTGCACTCACCCCGAGCCGCGTGTGTCCTCCGCGGGCCCCCAGGAGCCACAGGGGCCCCGGGGCTCCCACAGCTCCGTCTCCTCCTTCAGCTTCACTTCTGCCATGTCTCACTGCTCTGTCCCCGGGGCTGTTTGTCTCACACTGAGCTTCAGTAGCTCTGTTAGCTTCAGTAGCTTCGTTAGCTTCGGAGCTAATCACACAGAGCTCTTCTTCTTTAGCTCACGCGCCCCCTGCTGGCACGTCCTTTAATGTTAGACTCAAATAAAAGTCCGATTCACGCTGGTTAAGCTCGTGCAAACTCGTAACTACGCGGTTGTTACTGTTCGTGTGTGAGCCCCGTCCATCTGGTCCGTCCTCCGGAACAGCAGGGGGCGCTAACGCTCCTTTTAAGATAGCTAACTGTCGTAAACCATAAAGAAGAGGAGGAGCCTTGTGTGATTAGCTCTGAAGCTAAAGAAGCTAAGTGTGTGACAAACAGCCCACAGAGCGCAGTGAAGGAAGCGTCACGTCCTCAACACCTAAAGAAGAGAAGGAGCGACTGGACTGTGCCTCATAGAGACTATTTCTCTTCTGAATGTGACGTTTATTCACCTCAATTATGTCCAAAAGAACGGAACAAATCCTCCCAAACTGAATCCTCTGTGACAATGCCGGGGGCCTACAGCTGACGGGGGCCTACAACGACAGGGCCCTACAGCTGACAGGGGCCTAGAATGGCGGGGGCTTACAATGACGGGGCCTACAGCTGACAGGGGCCTACAGCTGACGGGGACTACAATGACAGGGGCCTACAGTGACAGGGGCTACAATGACAGGGGTCTACAGCTGACGGGGGCTACAATGACGTGCCTACAATGACAGGAGCCTACAGCTGACGGGCCCTACAATGACGGGGGCCTACAATGACAGGAGCCTACAGCTGACGGGGGCTACAATGACGTGCCTACAATGACGGGGGCCTACAGCTGACGGGGGCCTACAGTGACAGGGGCTACAATGACAGGGGCTACAATGACACGGGTCTACAATGACAGGGCCTACAATGACAGGGGCCTACAGCTGACGGGGGCTACAATGACAGGGCCTACAATGACAGGGCCTACAATGACAGGGGCCTACAGCTGACGGGGGCTACAATGACGTGCCTACAATGACGGGGGACTACAATGACAGGGGCCTACAGTGACAGGGGCTACAATGACAGGGGCTACAATGACACGGGTCTACAATGACAGGGCCTACAATGACAGGGCCTACAATGACAGGGGCCTACAATGACAGGGCCTACAATGACAGGGGCCTACAATGACGGGGGCTACAATGACAGGGGCCTACAGCTGACGGGGACTACAGTGACAGGGGCCTACAGTGACAGGGGCCTACAGTGACAGGGGCTACAATGACAGGGGCTACAATGACACGGGCCTACAATGACAGGGCCTACAATGACAGGGGCCTACAATGACAGGGGCTACAATGACAAGGGCCTACAATGACAGGGGCCTACAATGACGGGGGCTACAATGACGGGGGCTACAATGACGGGGGCTACAATGACGGGGCCTACAATGACAGGGGCCTACAATGACGGGGGCTACAATGACAGGGGCCTACAATGACAGGGGGCCTACAATGACAGGGCTACAATGACAAGGGCCTACAATGAGAGGGGCCTACAATGACGGGGGCTACAATGACGGGGGCTACAATGACGGGGGCTACAATGACAGGGGCCTACAATGACAGGGGTCTACAATGACAGGGGTCTACAATGACAGGGGCCTACAATGACAGGGGCCTACAATGACGGGGGCTACAATGACAGGGGCTTACAATGACAGGGGCCTACAATGACGGGGGCTACAATGACAGGGGCCTACAATGACGGGGGCTACAATGACAGGGGCCTACAATGACAGGGGCCTACAATGACGGGGGCTACAATGACGGGGGCTACAATGACAGGGGCCTACAATGACAGGGGCCTACAGCAGCAATTCTTACCTTTTTTTCAGGTCATTGACTTTCTCATTTTAAGATTCTTCAGTCGTCTTTAAAACGCATTTAAGCCGTTAGCTTCGGCTACGCTCCAGCGCGGCTCGTGACCGTCTCGACCAATCAGAGCCCAGATATCGACGATCCCAAACTCCAACAAATCCTCCCAAACTGAATCCACAAAGATCAGACACACACGAGACGACATAAGACCATCTTTACACACAATGAGACACACACGAGACGACATAAGACCATCTTTACACACAATGAGACACACACAAGACGACATAAGACCATCTTTACACACAATGAGACACACACAAGACGACATAAGACCATCTTTACACACAATGAGACACACACGAGACGACATAAGACCATCTTTACACACAATGAGACACACACGAGACGACATAAGACCATCTTTACACACAATGAGACACACACGAGACGACATAAGACCATCTTTACACACAATGAGACACACACGAGACGACATAAGACCATCTTTACACACAATGAGACACACACGAGACGACATAAGACCATCTTTACACACAATGAGACACACACAAGACGACATAAGACCATCTTTACACACAATGAGACACACACAAGACGACATAAGACCATCTTTACACACAATGAGACACACACGAGACGACATAAGACCATCTTTACACACAATGAGACACACACAAGACGACATAAGACCATGTTTACACACAATGAGACACACACAAGACGACATAAGACCATCTTTACACACAATGAGACACACACAAGACGACATAAGACCATCTTTACACACAATGAGACACACACAAGACGACATAAGACCATCTTTACACACAATGAGACACACACAAGAGACATAAGACCATCTTTACACACAATGAGACACACACAAGACGACATAAGACCATCTTTACACACAATGAGACACACACAAGAGACATAAGACCATCTTTACACACAATGAGACACACACAAGACGACATAAGACCATCTTTACACACACAAGACGACATAAGACCATCTTTACACACAATGAGACACACACAAGAGGACATAAGACCATCTTTACACACAATGAGACACACACAAGACGACATAAGAGCATCTTTACACACAATGAGACACACACAAGACGACATAAGAGCATCTTTACACACAATGAGACACACACAAGACGACATAAGATCATCTTTACACACAATGAGACACACACAAGACGTCATAAGAGCATCTTTACACACAATGAGACACACACAAGACGACATAAGAGCATCTTTACACACAATGAGACACACACAAGAGGACATAAGACCATCTTTACACACAATGAGACACACACAAACACAACTAAACAAAGAGGGAAGAATAAGTCTGGACTTATTTATTTAAAGTGATAAACACATTTAAAATAGATGATTTAATGATAAAAATATTGAGGCTCTTTACGATGGTCACATGACAGACTCACTGACTCTGGACAGAGGGGTCTGACAGGGCTGTGCCTGGTCTCTCCTTTTGTTCGCTTCAGTCTGTAACGAATGTTAAGACGGAACATAAAACTGCTGCTACTGCTGATGTCATATTATTTTACGCTAAACCAGACCCTTAGCTGTAGCATCGATGACACCGACATTAGCTGTAGCATCGATGACACCGACATTAGCTGTAGCATCGATGACACCGACATTAGCTGTAGCATCGATGACACCGACATTAGCTGTAGCATCGATGACACCGACATTAGCTGTAGCATCGATGACGCAGACATTAGCTGTAGCATCGATGACGCCGACATTAGCTGTAGCATCGATGACGCCGACATTAGCTGTAGTATCGATGACGCCGACATTAGCTGTAGCATCGATGACGCCGACATTAGCTGTAGCATCGATGACGCCGACATTAGCTGTAGCATCGATGACACCGACATTAGCTGTAGTATCGATGACACCGACATTAGCTGTAGTATCGATGACATTAGCTGTAGTATCGATGACACCGACATTAGCTGTAGTATCGATGACATTAGCTGTAGCATCGATGACACCGACATTAGCTGTAGCATCGATGACACCGACATTAGCTGTAGCATCGATGACACCGACATTAGCTGTAGCATCGATGACACCGACAATAGCTGTAGTATCGATGACATTAGCTGTCGCATCGATGACACCGACATTAGCTGTAGTATCGATGACATTAGCTGTAGCATCGATGACACCGACATTAGCTGTAGCATCGATGACATTAGCTATAGTATCAATGACAGACATTAGCTGTCGCATCGATGACACCGACATTAGCTGTAGCATCGATGACACCGACATTAGCTGTAGCATCGATGACACCGACATTAGCTGTAGCATCGATGACACCGACATTAGCTGTAGCATTGATGACATTAGCTGTAGTATCGATGACGCCGACATTAACTGTAGTATCGATGACGCCGACATTAACTGTAGTATCGATGACGCCGACATTAGCTGTAGTATCAATGACACCGACTTTAGCTGTAGTATCAATGACATTAGCTGTAGTATCAATGACATTAGCTGTAGTATCAATGACATTAGCCTTAGCATCGATGACGCCGACATTAGCCTTAGCATCGATGACGCCGACATTAGCCTTAGCATCGATGACGCCGACATTAGCTGTAGCGTCGATGACGCCGACATTAGGTGTAGCATTGATGACATTAGCTGTAGCATCGATGACACTGGCATTAGCTGTAGTATCGATGACATTAGCTGTAGCATCGATGACACCGACATTAGCTGTCACATCGATGACAGACATTAGCTGTAGCATCGATGACACCAACATTAGCTGTAGCATTGATGACATTAGCTGTAGCATCGATGACACCGACATTAGCTGTAGCATTGCTGACATTAGCTGTAGCATAGATGACATTAGCTGTAGCATCGATGACACCGACATTAGCTGTAGCATCGATGACACTGGCATTAGCTGTAGTATCGATGACATTAGCTGTAGCATCAATGACACCGACATTAGCTGTAGCATCGATGACACCGACATTAGCTGTAGCATTGATGAAATTAGCTGTAGCATCGATGACATCGACATTAGCTGTAGCATTGATGACATTAGCTGTAGCATCGACGACACCGATATTAGCTGTCGCATCGATGACACCGACATTAGCTGTAGCATCAATGACACCGACATTAGCTGTAGCATCGATGACACCAACATTAGCTGTAGTATCGATGACATTAGCTGTAGCATCGATGACACCGACATTAGCTGTAATATCGATGACATTAGCTGTCGCAACGATGACACCGACATTAGCTGTCGCATCGATGACACCGACATTAGCTGTAGCATTGATTACATTAGCTGTAGCATCGATGACACCCACATTAGTTGTAGCATCGATGACACCGACATTAGCTGTAGCATCGATGACACCGACATTGGCTGTAGCATTGATGACATTAGCTGTAGCATTGATAACATTAGCTGTAGCATCGATGACACCGACATTAGCTGTAGCATCGATGACACCGACATTAGCTGTAGCATTGATGACATTAGCTGTAGCATCGATGACACCGACATTAGCTGTAGCATTGATGACATTAGCTGTAGTATCGATGACACCGACATTAGCTGTAGCATCGATGACACCGACATTAGCTGTAGCATTGATGACATTAGCTGTCGCATTGATGACATTAGCTGTAGCATCGATGACACCGACATTAGCTGTAGCATTGATGACATTAGCTGTAGCATCGACGACACCGACATTAGCTGTAGCATTGATGACATTAGCTGTAGTATCGATGACACCGACATTAGCTGTAGCATCGATGACACCGACATTAGCTGTAGCATTGATGACATTAGCTGTAGCATTGATGACATTAGCTGTAGCATTGATGACATTAGCTGTAGCATCGATGACACCGACATTAGCTGTAGCATCGATTACACCGACATTAGCTGTAGCATTGATGACATTAGCTGTAGCATTGATGACATTAGCTGTAGTATCGATGACACCGACATTAACTGTAGCATCGATGACACCGACATTAGCTGTAGCATTGATGACATTAGCTGTAGCATTGAAGCATTGATGACATTAGCTGTAGCATTGATGACATTAGCTGTAGCATCGATGACACCGACATTAGCTGTAGCATTGATGACACCGACATTTGCTGTAGCATTGATGACATTAGCTGTAGCATTGATGACATTAGCTGTAGCATCGATGACACCGACATTAGCTGTAGCATTGATGACACCGACATTAGCTGTAGCATTGATGACATTAGCTGTAGCATTGATGACATTAGCTGTAGCATCGATGACACCGACATTAGCTGTAGCATCGATGACACCGACATTAGCTGTAGCATTGATGACAGTAGCTGTAGCATTGATGACATTAGCTGTAGCATTGATGACATTAGCTGTAGCATTGAAGTATTGATGACATTAGCTGTAGCATTGATGACATTAGCTGTAGCATCGATGACACCGACATTAGCTGTAGCATCGATGACACCGACATTAGCTGTAGCATCGATGACACCGACATTAGCTGTAGCATTGATGACATTAGCTGTAGCATTGATGACATTAGCTGTAGCATTGATGACATTAGCTGTAGCATCGATGACACCGACATTAGCTGTAGCATTGATGACATTAGCTGTAGCATTGATGAGATTAGCTGTAGCATCGATGACACCGACATTAGCTGTAGCATTGATGACATTAGCTGTAGCATTGATGACATTAGCTGTAGTATCGATGACACCGACATTAGCTGTAGCATCGATGACACCGACATTAGCTGTAGCATTGATGACATTAGCTGTAGCATTGATGACATTAGCTGTAGCATCGCCGCCGACGACATTATGGCTCCGTAAAGAGACCTGGATTATTATTCCATAGTTTGGTGGGCGGAGTCACTCTTGTCATGGTTCCTGGTCACATGCTTCTTCAGATGAGCACTTGTAATAAAACCTTTGTCACAAACTGAACAGACGAAAGGCCTCTCTCCCGTGTGGCTCCTCTGATGTATTTTCAGATTCCCCTTTTGTGCAAAGGTCTTGTCACAGACTGAACACTTGAAAGGTTTCTCCCCGGAGTGAACCAGCATGTGCATCTGCAGCGCCGACTTGTAATAGAACTCCTTCCCGCACAGTGAGCAGCTGCACTGTTTCCCGATCTCTCTGTCCAAGAAGGACGGGTCCACGGTGCCGTCCTCCACGTGAGTCTTCAGGTGCTCATTTAAATCAGAGTCTCTCAGAAAGTCCTCTCGACAAACCGGACACACGTGATGAACGAACCGCAGGTGTTGGTTGACTTCAAACTTAAAGGTGAAGCTTTTGTCACAGAGCGTACATTTGAAAGGCTTCTCTCCCGTGTGAACGAACATGTGCGTCTGCAGATACGACTTCTTCCTGAACTCTTTTCCACACTGGGAGCACTTGTGGGGTTTCATGTATCGCTTGATGAACGACTGATTCACAGTCCCGTCCTCCACATAACCTTTCAGGTGTTCATTTAGTTTGATGTTATTTGGAAAGTGCTCTCCACAAACTGGACAGATGAGATGAACACATTTCTGATGCAGCGTGAGATCAGCTTTGACAGCGAAGCCTTTCCCACAGACCGAGCACACGTGAGGCTTCTCTCCCGTGTGCGTCTTCACGTGACGCTTCAGATCGCTGTTCTGTTTGAAGTCTTTTCCACAGACGGAGCAGTGGAACGGCTTCTCCCTGGTGTGCACCTGCATGTGTCGTCTTAAGGCAAAGTTATTGGTGAATTCCTTGCCACACTCTGAACAGGCCTTGAGGATGGACTGGTCCACCGTGCCGTCCTCCACGTGCGTCCTCAGATGCTCCTTCAGTTTGATGCTGTCGGGAAACGTCCTCTCACAGACGGAACACTTGTGCGTCCTCTCTCCCGTGTGGATCCTCATGTGTCTTTTCAGATCACAGTTTTGTTTGAAGTCTTTCTCACAGACGGCGCAGTGGAACGGCTTCTCCCCCGTGTGAACCTGCACGTGTCGTCTTAACGCCGTGTTGTTGGTGAACTCTTTGCCGCAGAAAGAACAGGCCTTGAGGACGGAGCGGTCCACGCTGCCGTCCTCCACGTGGCTCCTCAGATGTTCGTTCAGTTTGACACTGTCTGGAAAACACTCCTTACAAACTAAACACATGTGATGTCGATCCTGTAGATGTTGAGTGAGAGAAGATTTTCTACTAAAATCTTTTTTACAAACTGAACATCTGGTGGGCCAGTTTCCCAAATCATGAGACGCGTCGGACGTAGAGCTCGTCCCACACGTGTTGCTTCTGTTCACTTCACCAAAGTCCTCTGAGTGAACCAACATGTGTATGTTCAACTTGGATTTCATCGTAAAGCTCTTGCCACACTTTGAGCAGCTGTAAGGTCTTTTGTCCCTCACTGCAGCTCCAGGAGGAACCATGGCGTAGCTCCTCTTGCTGTGGGCCTGTTGTTGACTATAGTCTTCTGAGTGCTCGGTGTCTTCAGAGCTGTCAGTGTGCTCCTCACTATCTGAGTGGAACTGTGTGAGTGGATCTGAGCTGCAGCCTGCTTCTGTCACATTAGTTTCCTCTCTGTTCTCCTCAGTTGCTCTTTGATGAAGCACAGAGGACTTGTCTTCATCCTCTTCACTTTTCACACTGACCATGTGAAGAGGAAACTCTTGCGGCTCCTGCTTGATGCACAGCTCTGGCTCCTCCTCTTTCAGGTGGGCGGGCTCCACACTGGACACAAACAACAACAGCGTTACAAACAAACACTTTCACACGTTTAACTCTAGAAATACTTCATAAATACTTCATAAATACTTCATTTGTCATAAAAGAACAGTTCCAAACGGCTTAAATCAGAGGATTCTTTGATTTCAATGTTTCCGTAAAGTTTGCGTCTGAATTTCCTCCTCACATGAAACAGCTAAATTAATGTTTAGGGTTAAAGGTCAAGAGGATGGGACCCCGAGTCCGTCCCAGGCCACACAGAGACATCGACCCTCCAGCGTGTCCTGGGTCGGCCCCGGGGCCTCATCCCAGACGCTTCCCGCTCGGCTCAAACCGTCCCAGTGCATGTCGCAGGTCCTGTGTTATGGAATCAGCTCTGTCCATGTTAAAGAGGCGACACAGTCTCTTCATTTAAGTCCAGGCTTAAACGTTCCTCTTAGAAATCGCTTATGGTCAGAGTAGTTAGGAACATAAAGATAAACCCACAGCTTCAGCTACGCTGCCCTAGGAGTAACTGTGCTGGGGGAAGTATGACAGCTTGAGCACTATCCTCTTCTTCTGACTACTTATGCTATCAAACAATATTTATTTTTTAATTCCACTTGCAAACTGTTCACCGCCTTCTTTTCTTTCTCTCACTCCTGAGGACCTGTGGACCCAGATGTCCCTCCCCTGGTGAAGTGTCCCTGCCCCGTGTGGACGGTCCCTCATCTGCCTGAGGAGTGGGTCCAGCTCCAGTCTCCCTCACGTCTGTGAGAGTCACATCCTCCTTCACTGGAACTAACCCAGGTTAAGGACAGAGGGAGGGTCTAAGGACAGAGGGAGGGTCTAAGGACAGAAGGAGGGTCTAAGGACAGAGGGAGGGTCTAAGGACAGAAGGAGGGTCTAAGGACAGAGGGAGGGTCTAAGGACAGAAGGAGGGTCTAAGGACAGAAGGAGGAGCTAAGGACAGAAGGAGGGTCTAAGGACAGAAGGAGGGTCTAAGGACAGAAGGAGGGTCTAAGGACAGAAGGAGGGTCTAAGGACAGAAGGAGGAGCTAAGGACAGAAGGAGGGTCTAAGGACAGAGGGAGGGTCTAAGGACAGAGGGAGGGTCTAAGGACAGAGGGAGGGTCTAAGGACAGAGGACTCCAGGACATCGAGACATGGAGCCGACCCCTGACCGCGCCCTCCGACCCCTGACCGCGCCCTCCGACCCCTGACCGCGCCCTCCGACCCCTGACCGCGCCCTCCGACCCCTGAGTCCACGCTGTAAGGCCCCTCCCCCTTTCTAAAGTCCACAAAACAAACCACAGAGAAACGTTCCTGGTCAAACTGTTGTGTCTTTGTCGCGTCTGGAATAACGTTAGATTTAAGAACTATTATTAGATGGAACATGAGAGTATTTAGAGCTTCTACTCGAGTACTTGTACTCACAGCCTTGGATCAGCATCAGAGACATTAAAGTCATTTAAGACATTAAAGTCATTTAAAACATTAAAGTCATTTAAGACATTAAAGTCATTTAAGACATTAAAGTCATTTAAGACATTAAAGTCATTTAAAACATTAAAGTCATTTAAAACATTAAAGTCATTTAAGACATTAAAGTCATTTAAGACATTAAAGTCATTTAAAACATTAAAATCATTTAAGACATAAAGTCATTTAAAACATTAAAGTCATTTAAAACATTAAAGTCATTTAAAACATTAAAGTAATTTAAGACATTAAAGTCATTTAAGACATTAAAGTCATTTAAGACATTAAAGTCATTTAAAACATTAAAGTCATTTAAAACATTAAAGTCATTTAAAACATTAAAGTAATTTAAGACATTAAAGTCATTTAAGACATTAAAGTCATTTAAGACATTAAAGTCATTTAAGACGTTAAAGTCATTTAAGACGTTAAAGTCATTTAAGACGTTAAAGTCATTTAAGACGTTAAAGTCATTTAAGACGTTAAAGTCATTTAAGACGTTAAAGTCATTTAAGACGTTAAAGTCATTTAAAACGTTAAAGTCATTTAAGACGTTAAAGTCATTTAAGACGTTAAAGTCATTTAAAACGTTAAAGTCATTTAAAAGAGGAGCAGAACTCATGTTGTCATTTGTAGTAAGTGTGGAACATGTTTTGACCGGGGCCGATGGAAAGTATTGAACAGGCTCATTCTGGCATCATGACACTGCAGGTTCATGAGCTGCAGCTGCTGCAGGTTCATGAGCTGCAGCTGCTGCAGGTTCATGAGCTGCTGCAGCAGCTGCAGGTTCATGAGCTGCAGCAGCAGCTGCAGGTTCATGAGCTGCTGCAGCAGCTGCAGGTTCATGAGCTGCTGCAGCAGCTGCAGGTTCATGAGCTGCAGCAGGTTCATGAGCTGCAGCAGGTTCATGAGCTGCAGCAGGTTCATGAGCTGCTGCAGGTTCATGAGCTGCAGCTGCTGCAGGTTCATGAGCTGCAGCTGCTGCAGGTTCATGAGCTGCAGCTGCTGCAGGTTCATGAGCTGCAGCTGCTGCAGGTTCATGAGCTGCAGCTGCTGCAGGTTCATGAGCTGCAGCTGCTGCAGGTTCATGAGCTGCAGCTGCTGCAGGTTCATGAGCTGCAGCTGCTGCAGGTTCATGAGCTGCAGCTGCTGCAGGTAAATGCTCGTTAGCATGTGAGCTAACGACACTAATCTAAACACTTTCAGTCGCAGAAACAGCCCTGCTTTTTCATACTCGGTGCTGTTTGGAGGCTAATGCTAACGTAAGAAAGGCTTTGGTTAGATCAAGTCACTTACGCGTCACTGTGTGTGTCCTCCGCGGGCCCCCAGGAGCCACAGGGGCCCCGGGGCTCCCACAGCTCCGTCTCCTCCTTCAGCTTCACTTCTGCCATGTCTCACTGCTCTGTCCCCGGGGCTGTTTGTCTCACACTGAGCTTCAGAAGCTCTGTTAGCTCCATTAGCTTCTTTAGCTCCAGAGCTAATCACACAGGGGTCCTCATCCCGAGGACCCGCGGTCTGCCCCCTTGAGGCGTCATTTTCGCTAACCCTGTCCCAAAGTCATGAACATAACCTCATCCTAGTGATGAAAACATTTTATAAAAAGTGTTTTTGACCTGGGTTTGGGAACTTAAGTCCCAAAGCTCAGCGTGTTCTAAACAGGCAGCTGTGAGGACGGCCGCGGGTCCTCGGGATGAGGACCCCTGTGTGATTAGCTCTGGAGCTAAAGAAGCTAATGGAGCTAACAGAGCTACTGAAGCTCAGTGTGAGACAAACAGCCCCGGGGACAGAGCAGTGAGACATGGCAGAAGTGAAGCTGAAGGAGGAGACGGAACTGTGGGAGCCCCGGGGCCCCTGTGGCTCCTGGGGGCCCGCGGAGGAGCCCCGGGGCCCCTGTGGCTCCTGGGGGCCCGCGGAGGAGGCCCGGGGCCCCTGTGGCTCCTGGGGGCCCGCGGAGGACACACACAGTGACGCGTAAGTCTCGGAGGATCCGCACTAAACATTTGTAGTTGGAAAAAGCGTCTCATCGTGTTACCAACAAGTTTATTAAATATTCTTCATTTGATTTGTGCCAAAACTGAGCTCAGGTAAATCTGACACATTGAACTCTAAGGGTTACGGTCTGTATGTAGCTTTAGGGTTATGTAGACCTGGGCAAGCTGCGGCCCGCGGGCCACACCCTTTGTCTTTATAATCCGGCCCGCCAAACATGCCAAGTAATATTACATTATTATTAATATGTATTTTTGCCCTCAGGCATCTGTCTGCACTTGTGTCCTTAATACATTTGACCTGAAATGAATTAAACCAGTGATCGCGGGCTCCGCTACTGGCCTGGATTTGAATATGGCCCTCGGATGAAAATAATTGCCCACCCCTGACTAGAGTCTTATTGTTCAGGGAGTACGGGGTCCGGGGCCCTTTGCTCAAGGCTGTCCGGCCCCTGTATGACCAGAGGGGGCGCTGTGTTCACTGCAGGAAGTCAAACCTGTTCCCAGTGCATGAGGGACTCCTCAGGGCTGCGCTTTGTCACCGATTCTGTTCATTGAGGGCACGGTCAGGGGGTCGGAGGGCGCGGTCAGGGGGTCGGAGGGCACGGTCAGGGGTCGGAGGGCGCAGTCAGGGGGTTGGAGGGTGCGGTCAGGGGTTCGGAGGGCGCGGTCAGGGGTCGGCTCCATCAAACCTGGACCTGCGACATGCACTGGGACGGTTTGAGCCGAGCGGGAAGCGTCTGGGATGAGGCCCCGGGGCCGACCCAGGACACGCTGGAGGGTCGATGTCTCTGTGTGGCCTGGGACGGACTCAGGGTCCCATCTTCTTGACCTTTAACCCTAAACATTAATTTAGCTGTTTCATGTGAGGAGGAAATTCAGACGCAAACTTTACGGAAACATTGAAATCAAAGAATCCTCTGATTTAAGCCGTTTGGAACTGTTCTTTTATGACAAATGAAGTATTTATGAAGTATTTATGAAGTATTTCTAGAGTTAAACGTGTGAAAGTGTTTGTTTGTAACGCTGTTGTTGTTTGTGTCCAGTGTGGAGCCCGCCCACCTGAAAGAGGAGGAGCCAGAGCTGTGCATCAAGCAGGAGCCGCAAGAGTTTCCTCTTCACATGGTCAGTGTGAAAAGTGAAGAGGATGAAGACAAGTCCTCTGTGCTTCATCAAAGAGCAACTGGGGAGAACAGAGAGGAAACTAATGTGACAGAAGCAGGCTGCAGCTCAGATCCACTCACACAGTTCCACTCAGATAGTGAGGAGCACACTGACAGCTCTGAAGACACCGAGCACTCAGAAGACTATAGTCAACAACAGGCCCACAGCAAGAGGAGCTACGCCATGGTTCCTCCTGACCACACACCATACAGCTGCTCAGGCCAAAGACCATACTGCTGCTCAGAGTGTGGGAGGAGCTTTAGGAAGAAGTCACAATTAAGGGATCACAAGTTCAGTCACACACGAGAGGAAAAGCCACATAAATGTCCAGTTTGTGACAAAACGTTCCTTGATAAAGCTCAGCTCACACATCACCTGAGGAATAAACATCACATGTGTCCAGTGTGTGAGGCCTGTTTCCCAGACAACGTGAATCTGAAGAAACACCTGAAGACTCACGTAGAGGACGGGACCCTTCAGCAGTCGATGGCCTTTAAGCAGATGTCATATTTGCAGGAGCACATGTTCAGTCACTCGGGAGAAAAGCCACATAAATGCCCCGAGTGTGGCAAGAGGTTCACGAGAAAGTCCTACGTGAAGCGACACATGGCGGATCACGTGGGAGGGAAGCCTTACAGGTGTTCAGTTTGTGTGAAAAGTTTCAAGGACAAATACTGTGTGATTAAACACGAGAAAAGCTTCCATAACGTGTGCCGCATTTGTGAGAGCGGCTTCAAACATGAGACCACTCGACGGTTGCACATGAAAACACACCAAGTGACTCCGAACGACAAACCTTACAGGTGTTTAGAATGTGGGCGGAGATTTCCCCACGTGGCCAGACTACAAAAGCACTTAAGCGTTCACTCGGAAAAGAGGAAACTCCATCCGGAATGTGGTGCAGAGGTGAAGGACACGTCGCTGCTCATTGTGGAAAGTGTTTGTGTCGACACGTGTTTGTTCTCTCACGAGAAGGAGCTTTCAGATGTTCAGTTTGTGAAAAAGGTTTTATATCTAAATGGGAAGTTAACAAATGTCTAACGATCGTCACACGTGTCCAGCTTGTAAAGAAACTGAAGCTCACGCAAACGGACGATGGAAGTGACAATGTGTCGTGCACAAAACGAGGGGACAAACCTTTCAGATGTTCAGTTTGTGTGAAGACCAAACACACCAGGAGAGAGGCCTTTCGCTCGTTCAGTTTGTGAATATCAGAAGAACTTTGCTGTGTCCTGGTAAAAACTGAATTGATTTGCTCTTGTTTATCATTTAATTTATAAAAATGTTCACGTCGTTTCACCATAAAAACTGTGTGTTAGGATTTCTTTGTATTAGACGTTTTCATAAAAGTACATGGAATGGTTTGACTGGAAAGTGCAAATCTTGGATTTATATGTGACATTAGTTTCACAGCTCGGGCTTGTTCAGGGCGAATACTGGGAGTCATTTCATCTCATTTATCTCTGATTGTTTTTATTTTATTGTTAAAAAATAGAAGGAAATCCTCAGAGCTGAGAGAAGCTGGGAGTGATGGCTCTACTGCTGTGACAGTTTGTTACCATGGTGACAGCGTGTGACTTTGTTGACTTCTCTTAGATGTGAATAGTCTCTGGTTTGGGCCCCACACGGAGCTGCTGATAGGACAGAAGCTTTTAGAGATTCTTCTGTGTCTCTCTTCCATACGTTAGGACAAGATCCAGAGTGTGAGTCGCTTTATTTACATTCTGAGTGAAACCAATGCTGTCTAACAAGGCGCTGAAGGCATTACTGAGAGAGTCATCACTCACGTTCACGTGGATATTAAAGTCCATTAAGTATTATTCTAGGGTTTTCAGACAAATGACACAAAACTGTAATATCACCACATTTACACTTTAAAAGAGCATTTATAATAATGTGTACATTTTCATATATTTCCTTCTTCTAATACAGTAGACAACATTTAACCAGTTGCTTATTGTATGAACACATTTTAGAGCTCGTGGCCTCTTGTTTCCAAGACTCGGTCGCGTGTTGTTCTCTGACAATCTGGCAACCCTGGCCCTCTGTCCCAGTGTGATTAGCACCGAAGCTAACGAAGCTAAAGAGCCCGGTGCGGAGCCTTAAAGTTTGACAGAGCAGTGAGACATGGCAGAAGTGAAGCTGAAGGAGGAGACGGAGCTGTGGGAGCCCCGGGGCCCCTGTGGCTCCTGGGGGCCCGCGGAGGAGCGCACACACGGCTCAGGCTCGGCGTAAGTGACGCGGTTTGATCGAAAGGCGGAGGCTAAGCTAATGCTAATGCTAACAGTAGCCGGACTCTTGTCCAGGTTCCAGCTTCTTTTGGACTAAAACGTTGGATAAAAAGTCCTGCACAAAAAGAGAGATATTATAATAATGATGATGATAATAATATATATAATAATGATATAATGATATAATAATATATATAATAATATAATAATACATAATAATATCTAATAATAATAATGATAATAATATATGATGATAATAATATATAATAATAATAATGATGATAATAATATATATAATAATGATAATAATACATCATAATATCTAATAATAAAAATGATAATAATATATAATAATAATAATGATGATGATAATATATATAATATCTAATAAGGATATGAATTATATATAATAATAATATAATGATGATGATAATATATAATAATGATAATAATAATAATGATAATAATAATGATAATAATATATATAATAATAATGATAATATATATAATAATGATAATAATAATAATGATAATAATATATGATGATGATAATATATAATAATAATGATGATAATATATATAATAATATCTAATAATGATATGAATTACATATAATATAATAATGATGATAATAATATATAATAATAATATATAATAATGATAATAATAATATATAATAATAATAATAATGATAATAATAATGATAATATATATAATAATGATAATAATATATAATAATAATAATGATAATATATATATATATATATATATATATATAATAATAATATATATAATAATGATAATAATAATATATAATAATAATAATAATGATAATAATAATGATAATATATATAATAATGGTAATAATATATAATAATAATAATGATAATATATATATATATATATATATATATATATAATAATATATATAATAATGATAATAATAATATATAATAATAATAATAATGATAATAATAATGATAATATATATAATAATGATAATAATATATAATAATAATAATGATAATATATATATATAATAATAATATATATAATAATGATAATAATATATATATTAATAATAATGATGATAATAATAGAGGCAGTGCAAAGTGGTTCACTGAGTCGTGAGGCTTCAAGTTAACAAATTACCTTCCAGGAAAATAAAATAAATGTTTAATGAGAAAAGATGAGCCTTTATTTGTCCCACGATGGGGAAGACGTGCAGGTCCTGCAGAGATGAAGTCTGCAGCCGCTCACCTTCTCAGCAGAGGGCGCTGTAGTCTCTGTTTGTCCCTGGCTGTGGCTCCAGCGTACCACACGGTGATGGAGGAGGTGATTGAGGAGGTGATGGAGGAGGTGATGGAGGAGGTGATGGAGGAGGTGATTGCCGTGTAGAACTGCACCATCATCTTTCCTCAGCTGCTGCAGGAAGTACATCCTCTGCTGGAGCTTCTTGATGAGGAGCTGATGGTGAAGGGGGGGTCCTGGGGGGAGGAGTCTGTGATGGTGAGGGGGGGTCCTGGGGGGAGGAGTCTGTGATGGTGAGGGGGGGTCCTGGGGGGAGGAGTCTGTGATGGTGAGGTGGGTCCTGGGGGGAGGAGTCTGTGATGGTGAGGGGGGTCCTGGGGGGAGGAGTCTGTGATGGTGAGGGGGGTCCTGGGGGGAGGAGTCTGTGATGGTGAGGGGGGGTCCTGGGGGGAGGAGTCTGTGATGGTGAGGGGGGGTCCTGGGGGGAGGAGTCTGTGATGGTGAGGGGGGGTCCTGGGGGGAGGAGTCTGTGATGGTGAGGGGGGTCCTGGGGGAGGAGTCTGTGATGGTGAGGTGGGTCCTGGGGGGAGGAGTCTGTGATGGTGAGGGGGGTCCTGGGGGAGGAGTCTGTGATGGTGAGGGGGGTCCTGGGGGAGGAGTCTGTGATGGTGAGGGGGGGTCCTGGGGGGAGGAGTCTGTGATGGTGAGGGGGGGTCCTGGGGGGAGGAGTCTGTGATGGTGAGGGGGGGTCCTGGGGGGAGGAGTCTGTGATGGTGAGGTGGGTCCTGGGGGGAGGAGTCTGTGATGGTGAGGGGGGTCCTGGGGGGAGGAGTCTGTGATGGTGAGGGGGGTCCTGGGGGGAGGAGTCTGTGATGGTGAGGGGGGGTCCTGGGGGGAGGAGTCTGTGATGGTGAGGGGGGGTCCTGGGGGGAGGAGTCTGTGATGGTGAGGGGGGGTCCTGGGGGGAGGAGTCTGTGATGGTGAGGGGGGTCCTGGGGGAGGAGTCTGTGATGGTGAGGTGGGTCCTGGGGGGAGGAGTCTGTGATGGTGAGGGGGGTCCTGGGGGAGGAGTCTGTGATGGTGAGGGGGGTCCTGGGGGAGGAGTCTGTGATGGTGAGGGGGGGTCCTGGGGGGAGGAGTCTGTGATGGTGAGGGGGGGTCCTGGGGGGAGGAGTCTGTGATGGTGAGGGGGGGTCCTGGGGGGAGGAGTCTGTGATGGTGAGGGGGGTCCTGGGGGGAGGAGTCTGTGATGGTGAGGGGGGGTCCTGGGGGGAGGAGTCTGTGATGGTGAGGGGGGTCCTGGGGGAGGAGTCTGTGATGGTGAGGGGGGGTCCTGGGGGGAGGAGTCTTCTGGGCGTTGAACTCCAGGTTGTTACCGCTCCACCTCCTGTAGACAAACATGAGTCCCATGAGGGTGGTGTCGTCATGGTGATGAGGGTGGTGTCGTCGTGGTGATGAGGGTGGTGTCGTCGTGGTGATGAGGGTGGTGTCGTCGTGGTGATGAGGGTGGTGTCGTCGTGGCTGGAGGTGCAGCAGTTTGTCACAGGGAGAAGAGCAGGGGGGAAAGTACACAGCCCTGTGGAGTTCCTGTGCTGATAGTCCCAGTGTCTGAGGCGTTCTTCTCCAGCCGCACACACTGACTCCATCAGGAAGTCAATGCTCCACCTGCAGGTGGAGTCAGGCACGTTGAGCTGGGAGAGCTTGTCCTGGAGCAGAGCAGGAGGTGGTGTAGATCCTGGTGTAGGTTCCCGGGGAGTCCAGGTGCTGCAGGTGAAGTGGAGAGCCAGGTTTAGGGCGTCGTCCAAAGACCTGTTGGCTCTGTAGGTGAACTGCAGGGGGTCCAGAGGGGGGAGGAGGACCAGGCGCTCAAATGGGGGGGGCGGGGTTGGGTTGGCAGAGGTGGCCACAGTGGGGGAGGGGGGGTCTGCAGTAGAAGGAGTTGAGTTGTTGGGCCAGTTTTCTGTAGTCAACAGAAGGGGGGGCTTTGGGCTTGTAGTTTGTGAGAAGCCGGAGCCCACTCCACACAGAGGCGGGGCCACTCCACACAGAGGCGGGGCCACTCCACACAGAGGCGGGGCCACTCCACACAGAGGCGGGGTTGTTCAGACTCGTACTGTAACGGGCTCTAGCTCTCGACACCTCCTCCTGAACCCGTACTTTGCATCTTTGTAGCGCTCTCTAAGAAAACACTATTAATAGAAAAGCTCTTATAAACTAAACTCTTATATTCTTAATTAGGACTAGAAAGAAAAAATACAAATAAAATAGAATTAAGATAATTACAGTGGCAAAAGTAAACACTCTTATTTACAGCATTTATATGGACGGAGAATATTGCACCAGCAGACCACACCTACAGGAGCTGATGCACCACAGAGTCAGAGAAGGTCTTCAGGAGTGGCCCTGTCAGGAGCGGCCTTGTCAGGAGTGGCCCTGTCAGGAGCGGCCCTGTCAGGAGCGGCCCTGTCACTCCTTAAGACCTGAGTCTCCTCAGGAGGTGGAGCCGACTCTGGCTCTTCCTGTACAGTCTGTGTTATGAGTCCAGTTTGTGGTTCAGATGAAACACCAGGTCTTTGAATGAGTCACTCTCTCAATGTCCCGTCCCTGGATGTTCACTGGTGAGGGGGGCGTGGCCTCTCCTTGGTCTTCTGCGTTGATGAGGAGGAGGTTCCACAAAGTCCTGCTCCAGTCCTCTGTCCTCTGTCCTCCACATCATCGTCTGTGATGAGTCCCATGATGGCAGAGTGGTCAGAGAACTTTTGCAGGACACAGCTGTCCATGTCTGAGGTCTGCAGTGTAGAGGGTGAAGAGAAAGGGCACCAGGACAGTGCCCTGGGGCCCCCCACACTGCAGGTCCCCCACACTGCAGGTCCTCCACACTGCAGGTCCCTCACACTGCAGGTCCCTCACACTGCAGGCTCTCCACACTGCAGGTCCCTCACACTGCAGGCCCTCCACACTGCAGGTCCTCCACACTGCAGGCCCTCCACACTGCAGGCCCTCCACACTGCAGGTCCTCCACACTGCAGGTCCCTCACACTGCAGGTCCCTCACACTGCAGGTCCTCCACACTGCAGGTCCCCCACACTGCAGGTCCTCCACACTGCAGGCCCTCCACACTGCAGGCCCTCCACACTGCAGGTCCTCCACACTGCAGGTCCCTCACACTGCAGGTCCCTCACACTGCAGGTCCTCCACACTGCAGGTCCCCCACACTGCAGGTCCCTCACACTGCAGGTCCCTCACACTGCAGGTCCCTCACACTGCAGGTCCTCCACACCGCAGGTCCTCCACACCGCAGGCCCTCCACACTGCAGGTCCTCCACACTGCAGGTCCTCCACACTGCAGGTCCCTCACACTGCAGGTCCCTCACACTGCAGGTCCTCCACACTGCAGGTCCCTCACACTGCAGGTCCTCCACACTACAGGCCCTCCACACTGCAGGTCCCCACACTGCAGGTCCCTCACACTGCAGGTCCCTCACACTGCAGGTCCTCCACACTGCAGGTCCCTCACACTGCAGGTCCTCCACACTACAGGCCCTCCACACTGCAGGTCCTCCACACTGCAGGTCCTCCACACTACAGGTCCCTCACACTGCAGGTCCCTCACACTGCAGGTCCTCCACACTGCAGGTCCCCCATACTGCAGGTCCCTCACACTGCAGGTCCTCCACACTACAGGCCCTCCACACTGCAGGTCCCCACACTGCAGGTCCCTCACACTGCAGGTCCTCCACACTGCAGGTCCTCCACACTGCAGGTCCCCCACACTGCAGGTCCCTCACACTGCAGGTCCTCCACACTGCAGGCCCTCCACACTGCAGGTCCCTCACACTGCAGGTCCTCCACACTGCAGGTCCGAGTGTCAGACACACAGTCTGTGTGCTTGGGGGACGGGTGAGTCCAGGGGGACTGTGTGCTGGGGGGATGGGTGAGTCCAGGTGAAGTGGGGAGCTGATGGTCCGGGGCAGAGAAGTGAAGAGGAACAGATGCAGGGCATTGTCCAGCTGTGGAAGAGGGAGCATGCAGCTGTGCAGGGGGAGGGTCTGTGCAGGGGGAGGGTCTGTGCAGGGGGAGGGTCTGTGCAGGGGGAGGGTCTGTGCAGGGGGAGGGTCTGTGCAGGGGGAGGGTCTGTGCAGGGGGAGGGGTCTCTGCAGGGGGAGGGGCAGTGATTGATCAAATCTCAGGAAGTGAGAATTTAGCTCATTCACCCACTGTAGGTCTCCCTCCGTCTGGACAGGGGGGACTTTGAAGCCCGAGATGGTTTTCAGGCTCCTCCCACTCCCTGAATGTTCTGCTGCTGCAGCTGGTCCTCCTCTTGTAGCTTCCTCCTGATCTTCCTCCTCAGCTTCTTCTGCACAGTCCAGGGCAATACATAATAAGTAAAACGTGAAGGTCAGATGAGCCTCAAAGGTCTAAACATCACAAATACTACTTCTACTGTGGAGCAATAGTATGAGTAGAAACATCAGGTCTGTGGTGTTAACGTGTTAAACGTGTGAAAGTGTTTGTTTGTAACGCTGTTGTTGTTTGTGTCCAGTGTGGAGCCCGCCCACCTGAAAGAGGAGGAGCCAGAGCTGTGCATCAAGCAGGAGCCGCAAGAGTTTCCTCTTCACATGGTCAGTGTGAAAAGTGAAGAGGATGAAGACAAGTCCTCTGTGCTTCATCAAAGAGCAACTGAGGAGAACAGAGAGGAAACTAATGTGACAGAAGCAGGCTGCAGCTCAGATCCACTCACACAGTTCCACTCAGATAGTGAGGAGCACACTGACAGCTCTGAAGACACCGAGCACTCAGAAGACTATAGTCAACAACAGGCCCACAGCAAGAGGAGCTACGCCATGGTTCCTCCTGGAGCTGCAGGGTCCGACAGACCTTTCAGCTGCTCAGAGTGTGGGAAGAGCTTTACACTGAAATCAAAGCTAAACAAACACATGTTGGTTCACTCAGAAGAGATTCCTCACAAGTGTTCAGTTTGTGCTAAAAGTTTCAAGTTCAAGTCCAGTGTAACCAACCACGAGAAGATCTTTCATAACATCTGTCGAGTTTGTGAGACGGGTTTTAAAGATGAAACGTCTCGGAAGTTGCACATGAAAACACACCAAAAACCATCCAAAGAATCTCGCAAAAGGACGGCCAGAAAGTCGTCTGAGAAAACATACAGCTGTTCATTCTGTGAAAAATGCTTTTACACAAAGTCAGATTTAGAAAGACACATCAGAATCCACACGGGCGAAAGGCCTTATGTGTGTCAGGTTTGTGAAGAAGACTTTACCCAAATGTCTTGTCTTTCGGACCATCAGAAATACGTCCATCACATGTGTCCGGTTTGTAAGGAGTGTTTTCCAGACAGAATGAAACTGATCGACCATCTGAAGACTCATGTAGAGGATGGAACTCTAGAGCAGTCAGTTCTGGAAAGGAAATACATGAAACGACACATTTGTTCTCAATGCGGGAAAGAGTGTAGAACCAATTCAGATTTGGTGAAGCACATGACGGTTCACACTGGAGAGAGACCGTACAAGTGTCCCATCTGTGAAGAAGACTTTATATTTAAGTTTAAAGTTGACCAACATCTAAGGTTTGTCCATCGCACCTGTTCAGTTTGTAAAGAGGAATTTCTGAGAGACACAGATTTAACTGAACACCTGAAAGCTCACGTGGAGGACGGCACTGTGGACTCTACGTTCTTGGAAAGAGTGAACAGAACTCCATACAGCTGCTGCGGGAAAACATTTGAGCTCAAGTCAAACTATCAGATGCACATGTTGGTTCACACTGGAGAGAAACCTTTCAAATGTTCAGTTTGTGAGAAGACATTTGCACGTAAGAATACTCTCAACACACACCTGAAAACTCACACAGGAGAAAAACCTTTCAAATGTTCCCTGTGTGAGAAAACTTTTACTCAATCAGGAAGTCTTAAAGCTCACCAGATGAGAAGCCACACGGGAGGATTGTGATGGAGATGGAAATCAAAAGAATGTTTTTGGCCCATGAGCTTTATCGGACAGGACAGTGCAGCGGGAAATGGGGATGAGACTGGGGAAGGACATGCAGAAAACGGCAACCCTCAGCTTTGGTGGTGACTTTAACCTCCACGTTCATCCCACAAACTCAAAGCACTGAAAACATGAGCGCTCGCCAATCCAGTTCTCCTCATGATTTATACGGAAAACTCTTTCGATACAGATGGATAATAACGCACTGACCCCGAGTGTCCACAGTGACAATGGTGAAACGTCTCCACCCGTCCTCTGGTATGCTGCCAAAGCAGGTTTGAGAGGTAAAATGATTGCCATGGTCTTGGCCAAAAGGAAACAAAAGCAAAATAAATTGATTGCCTTTGCGCCGGTTCCATTTGTCCAAAATGTTGTCTCTTCAGTTCTTTTGGTTAAAAAGTAAAAGTATATTTAAATGCAAGACTTAAGGCGATGTAAGGCACAATGGTGAGAGACTCTGGAACCGTCTGAGGACCTGGTCACCGCGTCTGCTCACACTGCTGCAGCTGCTCAGACTCTGTGCAGTGTCGCTCAGTGTCTGGAGAGCACTTTGACTGGAAGTTCACCTCTTACGACTGTAAGCTAAAGCTAAAGAGCGCCTGAAGTGAGCAGCGCCTGTGGTTTCCCCGTCTGGAGAGCGGCTTGTGACCGCTGATGATGACAGGAATCCACAGCGCTCTGTACCGCCCTCTGGTGGTGCAGGGGCAGTTCCACGCTCACCACAGCGCTCTATACCGCCCTCTGGTGGTGCAGGGGCAGTTCCACGCTCACCACAGCGCTCTGTACCGCCCTCTGGTGGTGCAGGGGCAGTTCCACGCTCACCACAGCGCTCTGTACCGCCCTCTGGTGGTGCAGGGGCAGTTCCACGCTCACCACAGCGCTCTATACCGCCCTCTGGTGGTGCAGGGGCAGTTCCACGCTCACCACAGCGCTCTATACCGCCCTCTGGTGGTGCAGGGGCAGTTCCACGCTCACCACAGCGCTCTATACCGCCCTCTGGTGGTGCAGGGGCAGTTCCACGCTCACCACAGCGCTCTATACCGCCCTCTGGTGGTGCAGGGGCAGTTCCACGCTCACCACAGCGCTCTGTACCGCCCTCTGGTGGTGCAGGGGCAGTTCCACGCTCACCACAGCGCTCTGTACCGCCCTCTGGTGGTGCAGGGGCAGTTCCACGCTCACCACAGCGCTCTGTACCGCCCTCTGGTGGTGCAGGGGCAGTTCCACGCTCACCACAGCGCTCTGTACCGCCCTCTGGTGGTGCAGGGGCAGTTCCACGCTCACCACAGCGCTCTATACCGCCCTCTGGTGGTGCAGGGGCAGTTCCACGCTCACCACAGCGCTCTGTACCGCCCTCTGGTGGTGCAGGGGCAGTTCCACGCTCACCACAGCGCTCTATACCGCCCTCTGGTGGTGCAGGGGCAGTTCCACGCTCACCACAGCGCTCTGTACCGCCCTCTGGTGGTGCAGGGGCAGTTCCACGCTCACCACAGCGCTCTGTACCGCCCTCTGGTGGTGCAGGGGCAGTTCCACGCTCACCACAGCGCTCTATACCGCCCTCTGGTGGTGCAGGGACAGTTCCACGCTCACCACAGCGCTCTGTACCGCCCTCTGGTGGTGCAGGGGCAGTTCCACGCTCACCACAGCGCTCTATACCGCCCTCTGGTGGTGCAGGGACAGTTCCACGCTCACCACAGCGCTCTGTACCGCCGTCTGGTGGTGCAGGGGCAGTTCCACGCTCACCACAGCGCTCTGTACCGCCCTCTGGTGGTGCAGGGGCAGTTCCACGCTCACCACAGCGCTCTATACCGCCCTCTGGTGGTGCAGGGACAGTTCCACGCTCACCACAGCGCTCTGTACCGCCCTCTGGTGGTGCAGGGGCAGTTCCACGCTCACCACAGCGCTCTATACCGCCCTCTGGTGGTGCAGGGGCAGTTCCACGCTCACCACAGCGCTCTGTACCGCCCTCTGGTGGTGCAGGGACAGTTCCACGCTCACCACAGCGCTCTGTACCGCCCTCTGGTGGTGCAGGGACAGTTCCACGCTCACCACAGCGCTCTGTACCGCCCTCTGGTGGTGCAGGGGCAGTTCCAGTTCCACGCTCACCACAGCGCTCTATACCGCCCTCTGGTGGTGCAGGGACAGTTCCACGCTCACCACAGCGCTCTGTACCGCCCTCTGGTGGTGCAGGGGCAGTGAACATGGGAAGCTGGCGGTTGCGTATAATGATGCTAAACACTTTATTGAGCCCTGTTGGACAAGTGTCTCGTTTCCGTTATATATAATATTCCCGCAGTAAATGCAGCGATTGTAATCTTGTCGTTTACATTTGTGAAGCGCCTTGAGGACTGGCCAAGGACACGAGAAATGCTTTTACATAAAAGGACTTCAAATTATTATTTTATTATTGTTTTAAATGTTTTATATGAACCAGTGTCTGAAATACAGCTCAATTGGTTGAATAATGTGTACATTTTCATATATTTCCTTCTTCTAATACAGTAGACAACATTTAACCAGTTGCTTATTGTATGAACACATTTTAGAGCTCGTGGCCTCTTGTTTCCAAGACTCGGTCGCGTGTTGTTCTCTGACAATCTGGCAACCCTGGCCCTCTGTCCCAGTGTGATTAGCACCGAAGCTAACGAAGCTAAAGAGCCCGGTGCGGAGCCTTAAAGTTTGACAGAGCGAAGTGAAACATGGCAGAAGTGAAGCTGAAGGAGGAGACGGAACTGTGGGAGCCCCGGGGCCCCTGTGGCTCCTGGGGGCCCGCGGAGGAGCGCACACACGGTTCAGGCTCGGCGTAAGTGACGCGGTTTGATCGAAAGGCGGAGGCTAAGCTAATGCTAATGCTAACAGTAGCCGGACTCTTGTCCAGGTTCCAGCTTCTTTTGGACTAAAACGTTGGATAAAAAGTCCTGCACAAAAAGAGAGATATTATAATAATGATGATGATAATAATATATATAATAATGATATAATGATATAATAATATATATAATAATATAATAATACATAATAATATCTAATAATAATAATGATAATAATATATGATGATAATAATATCCAATAATAATGATAATAATATATAATAATAATTATGATAATAATGATGATGATAATAATGTGTATATATAATGATGATATTAATAATAATATATATAATAATGATGATGATAATAATATATAATAGTAATAATAGAGGCAGTCCAAAGTAGTTTCTGGTTTGTTTTTAGGGACCGTTAACAAATTAAAATCCAGGAAAAAAATCTGAAATAAATGCTTAATGAGGGCAACACTTTTATAATGAGTAGAACATCAAGGTCAGATGAGCCTCAAAGGTCTAAACATCACAATTACTACTACTTCTACTGTGGAGCAATAGTATGAGTAGAAACATCAGGTCTGTGGTGTTAACGTGTTAAACGTGTGAAAGTGTTTGTTTGTAACGCTGTTGTTGTTTGTGTCCAGTGTGGAGCCCGCCCACCTGAAAGAGGAGGAGCCAGAGCTGTGCATCAAGCAGGAGCCGCAAGAGTTTCCTCTTCACATGGTCAGTGTGAAAAGTGAAGAGGATGAAGACAAGTCCTCTGTGCTTCATCAAAGAGCAACTGAGGAGAACAGAGAGGAAACTAATGTGACAGAAGCAGGCTGCAGCTCAGATCCACTCACACAGTTCCACTCAGATAGTGAGGAGCACACTGACAGCTCTGAAGACACCGAGCACTCAGAAGACTATAGTCAACAACAGGCCCACAGCAAGAGGAGCTACGCCATGGTTCCTCCTGGAGCTGCAGTGAGGGACAAACGACCTTACAGCTGTTCAGAGTGTGGCAAGAGTTTCACAATGAAATCCAAATTAAACCAACACATGTTGGTTCACTCAGAAGAGATTCCTCACAAGTGTTCAGTTTGTGCTAAAAAGTTTAAGTTCAAGTCTAATCTGACTAAACACGAGAAGATCTTTCATAACATCTGTCGAGTTTGTGAGACGGGTTTTAAAGATGAAACGTCTCGGAAGTTGCACATGAAAACACACCAAAAACCATCCAAAGAATCTCGCAAAAGGACGGCCAGAAAGTCGTCTGAGAAAACATACAGCTGTCCATTCTGTGAACGGTGTTTTCACGCTAAGTCGGGGTTAGAAATCCACATCAGAATCCACACGGGCGAAAGGCCTTATGTGTGTCAGGTTTGTGAAGAAGACTTTACCCAAATGTCTTGTCTTTCGGACCATCAGAAATACGTCCATCACATGTGTCCGGTTTGTAAGGAGTGTTTTCCAGACAGAATGAAACTAAATGAACATCTGAAGACTCATGTAGAGGATGGGACTCTAGAGCAGTCAGTTCTGGAAAGGAAATACATGAAACGACACATTTGTTCTCATTGTGGAAAGGAATTTAGAAGTAATTCAAATATGGAGAGGCACATGACGGTTCACACTGGAGAGAGACCTTTCAGGTGTCCCATCTGTGAAGAAGACTTTATATTTAAGTTTAAAGTTGACCAACATCTAAGGTTTGTCCATCGCACCTGTTCAGTTTGTAAAGAGGAATTTCTGAGAGACACAGATTTAACTGAACACCTGAAAGCTCACGTGGAGGACGGCACTGTGGACTCTACGTTCTTGGAAAGAGTGAACAGAACTCCATACAGCTGCTGCGGGAAAACATTTGAGCTCAAGTATAATTATCAGATGCACATGTTGGTTCACACTGGAGAGAAACCTTTCAAATGTTCAGTTTGTGAGAAGACCTTCTCACATAAAGGTACTCTCAACACACACCTGAAAACTCACACAGGAGAAAAACCTTTCAAATGTTCCCTGTGTGAAAGAACGTTCACTCAACAGGGAAATCTTAAAACTCACCAGATGAGAAGTCACACAGGAGGATTGTGAAATAGGAATGAGACTTGGGAAGGACATGCAGCAAATGGTTGGAGCAAATTTCATCCCAGTTCACAGGTTTAATAAACCTCTCAAACAACATTGAACTTCCTCTTGGATGCTAAAGCATTTTTGAGAGGTAAAATTATTGCCACCGCGAAAAAAATACAGGAAGTGTCTGAGCAAGTGATTGTTTGTATAACGCCAGTTATTTAGAGAAAAGGGCGGGGCTCCAGCGCAAAGCTCACTTAGGCTAAATACCTGCTATCGAAACTCAGTTAAATCTGACTGATGTTTAGGACTTGTACAGTGTAATTATAATAACGATTAAAAAATACAGAATTCTTTCATGTGGTTCATTTATCCGATAATCAAAGCCAAAATCAATGTTCAATAAACTAATTTTAAATTGAATGAATTCCAACAGATGTTAAGTTCTAGTTTTGTGATGGAAGAAAAACTGGGGATTGTTAAAGATGAACAGACAATGATTCACTCTCCTACAATCAGCCACTGCGAAGCCACAAATGTAACGGCCACTTTCTAAACCCTTTGGTCCGACATCTGTGTGTGACTCTGGGCGTGGCACAACAACACAACAACAACACAACGGTACAACAGTATTGCACTAACAGTATTGCACTCACAGTATTGCACTCAGATACAGTATTGCACTCACAGTATTGCACTCAGATACAGTATTGCACTTACAGCATTGCACTCAGATACAGTATTGCACTCACAGTATTGCACTCAGATACAGTATTGCACTCACAGTATTGCACTCACAGTATTGCACTCAGATACAGTATTGCACTCACAGTATTGCACTCAGATACAGTATTGCACTTACAGTATTGCACTCACAGTATTGCACTCAGATACAGTATTGCACTAACAGTATTGCACTTACAGTATTGCACTCAGATACAGAATTGCACTCAAAGTATTGCACTCAGATACAGTATTGCACTTACAGTATTGCACTTACAGTATTGCACTCAGATACAGTATTGCACTCACGGTATTGCACTCAGATACAGTATTGCACTCACGGTATTGCACTCAGATACAGTATTGCACTCATAGTATTGCACTCAGATACAGTATTGCACTAACAGTATTGCACTCCGATACAGTATTGCAATCACAGTATTGCACTCAGATACAGTATTGCACTTACAGTATTGCACTCACACTATTGCACTCAGATACAGTATTGCACTTACAGTATTGCACTCAGATACAGTATTGCACTCACAGTATTGCACTCAGATACAGTATTGTGCTCACCGTATTGAACTCAGATACAGTATTGCACTCAGATACAGTATTCCACTCACAGTATTGCACTTACAGTATTGCACTCAGATACAGTATTGCGCTCACCGTATTGCACTCAGATACAGTATTGCACCCACAGTATTGCACTTACAGTATTGCACTCAGATACAGTATTGCACTCAAAGCATTGCACTCAGATACAGTATTGCACTCATAGTATTGCACTCAGATACAGTATTGCACTCAGATACAGTATTGCACTCACAGTATTGCACTCAGATACAGTATTGCACTCACAGTATTGCACTCAGATACAGTATTGCACTCACAGTATTGCACTCAGATACAGTATTGCACTCACAGTATTGCACTCAGATACAGTATTGCACTCACAGTATTGCACTCAGATACAGTATTGCACTCACAGTATTGCACTCAGATACAGTATTGCACTAACAGTATTGCACTTACAGTATTGCACTCAGATACAGAATTGCACTCAAAGTATTGCACTCAGATACAGTATTGCACTTACAGTATTGCACTTACAGTATTGCACTCAGATACAGTATTGCACTCACGGTATTGCACTCAGATACAGTATTGCACTCACGGTATTGCACTCAGATACAGTATTGCACTCATAGTATTGCACTCAGATACAGTATTGCACTAACAGTATTGCACTCCGATACAGTATTGCAATCACAGTATTGCACTCAGATACAGTATTGCACTTACAGTATTGCACTCACACTATTGCACTCAGATACAGTATTGCACTTACAGTATTGCACTCAGATACAGTATTGCACTCACAGTATTGCACTCAGATACAGTATTGTGCTCACCGTATTGAACTCAGATACAGTATTGCACTCAGATACAGTATTCCACTCACAGTATTGCACTTACAGTATTGCACTCGGATACAGTATTGCGCTCACCGTATTGCACTCAGATACAGTATTGCACCCACAGTATTGCACTTACAGTATTGCACTCAGATACAGTATTGCACTCAAAGCATTGCACTCAGATACAGTATTGCACTCATAGTATTGCACTCAGATACAGTATTGCACTCAGATACAGTATTGCACTCACAGTATTGCACTCAGATACAGTATTGCACTCACAGTATTGCACTCAGATACAGTGTTGCACTCACAGTATTGCACTCAGATACAGTATTGCACTCACAGTATTGCACTCAGATACAGTATTGCACTCACAGTATTGCACTCAGATACAGTATTGCACTCACAGTATTGCACTCAGATACAGTATTGCACTCACAGTATTGCACTCAGATACAGTATTGCACTCACAGTATTGCACTCAGATACAGTATTGCACTCACAGTATTGCACTCAGATACAGTATTGCACTCAGATACAGTATTGCACTCAGATACAGTATTGCACTTATAGTATTGCACTCAGATACAGTATTGCACTTATAGTATTGCACTCAGATACAGTATTGCACTCAGATACAGTATTGCACTTATAGTATTGCACTCAGATACAGTATTGCACTCAGATACAGTATTGCACTTATAGTATTGCACTCAGATACAGTATTGCACTTATAGTATTGCACTCAGATACAGTATTGCACTTATAGTATTGCACTCAGATACAGTATTGCACTCAGATACAGTATTGCACTTATAGTATTGCACTCAGATACAGTATTGCACTCAGATACAGTATTGCACTTACAGTATTGCACTCAGATACAGTGTGAGTGGCAGTCGCAGAACACAATACTTTTATCTCTTCCAGATTTAATGACAACGTCCTCAAAGTTTCATCAAAACAAACGTTCACATTTAAACTCTTTGGCCGATTAAACAGTTTAAATCTTTGTCTCTTTTATAGAGCGACATCTTAGAGCTCGTGGCCTCTTGTTTCCAAGACTCGGTCGCGTGTTGTTCTCTGACAATCTGGCAACCCTGGCCCTCTGTCCCAGTGTGATTAGCACCGAAGCTAACGAAGCTAAAGAGCCCGGTGCGGAGCCTTAAAGTTTGACAGAGCGAAGTGAAACATGGCAGAAGTGAAGCTGAAGGAGGAGACGGAGCTGTGGGAGCCCCGGGGCCCCTGTGGCTCCTGGGGGCCCGCGGAGGAGCGCACACACGGCTCAGGCTCGGCGTAAGTGACGCGGTTTGATCGAAAGGCGGAGGCTAAGCTAATGCTAATGCTAACAGTAGCCGGACTCTTGTCCAGGTTCCAGCTTCTTTTGGACTAAAACGTTGGATCGTAAAAAGTCCTGGACAAAAAGAGATTTTACAGCGACGACTCCAAATATTATGACAAACAGGCGCCGTGACCCGGAAATCTTCATTTCAAACAAGTCGCACCGTTGAATGGCGTCTTTTTAATCAATCGTCTATTTGTATTATTCGAGTTTAAGGATTGATGTGATATTATAGGAGAAAGTTGTGACTTTATGAAAGACACGAGTCGCCCGTGACCAGCAGAAGTGATGGAAAGTCACTGAGACGCAACGTGTCTTTATCGGGTGGAGCCCTGTCCCCAGAGGACACAATGTCTCCTGTAAATATATTATTTACTCCACAGCTCGACAGCCAGCAGATGAGGGGGGTCCTGGGGGGAGGAGTCTGTGATGGTGAGGGGGGTCCTGGGGGAGGAGTCTGTGATGGTGAGGGGGGGTCCTGGGGGGAGGAGTCTGTGATGGTGAGGGGGGGTCCTGGGGGGAGGAGTCTGTGATGGTGAGGGGGGTCCTGGGGGAGGAGTCTGTGATGGTGAGGGGGGTCCTGGGGGGAGGAGTCTGTGATGGTGAGGGGGGTCCTGGGGGAGGAGTCTGTGATGGTGAGGGGGGGTCCTGGGGGAGGAGTCTGTGATGGTGAGGGGGGGTCCTGGGGGAGGAGTCTGTGATGGTGAGGGGGGTCCTGGGGGGAGGAGTCTGTGATGGTGAGGGGGGGTCCTGGGGGGAGGAGTCTGTGATGGTGAGGGGGGTCCTGGGGGAGGAGTCTGTGATGGTGAGGGGGGGTCCTGGGGGGAGGAGTCTGTGATGGTGAGGGGGGGTCCTGGGGGGAGGAGTCTGTGATGGTGAGGGGGGGTCCTGGGGGGAGGAGTCTGTGATGGTGAGGGGGGGTCCTGGGGGGAGGAGTCTGTGATGGTGAGGGGGGTCCTGGGGGAGGAGTCTGTGATGGTGAGGGGGGTCCTGGGGGGAGGAGTCTGTGATGGTGAGGGGGGTCCTGGGGGAGGAGTCTGTGATGGTGAGGGGGGGTCCTGGGGGAGGAGTCTGTGATGGTGAGGGGGGGTCCTGGGGGAGGAGTCTGTGATGGTGAGGGGGGTCCTGGGGGGAGGAGTCTGTGATGGTGAGGGGGGGTCCTGGGGGGAGGAGTCTGTGATGGTGAGGGGGGTCCTGGGGGAGGAGTCTGTGATGGTGAGGGGGGGTCCTGGGGGGAGGAGTCTGTGATGGTGAGGGGGGGTCCTGGGGGGAGGAGTCTGTGATGGTGAGGGGGGTCCTGGGGGAGGAGTCTGTGATGGTGAGGGGGGTCCTGGGGGGAGGAGTCTGTGATGGTGAGGGGGGTCCTGGGGGAGGAGTCTGTGATGGTGAGGGGGGGTCCTGGGGGGAGGAGTCTGTGATGGTGAGGGGGGTCCTGGGGGAGGAGTCTGTGATGGTGAGGGGGGGTCCTGGGGGGAGGAGTCTGTGATGGTGAGGGGGGGTCCTGGGGGGAGGAGTCTGTGATGGTGAGGGGGGTCCTGGGGGAGGAGTCTGTGATGGTGAGGGGGGGTCCTGGGGGGAGGAGTCTGTGATGGTGAGGGGGGGTCCTGGGGGGAGGAGTCTGTGATGGTGAGGGGGGGTCCTGGGGGGAGGAGTCTGTGATGGTGAGGGGGGTCCTGGGGGAGGAGTCTGTGATGGTGAGGGGGGTCCTGGGGGAGGAGTCTGTGATGGTGAGGGGGGGTCCTGGGGGGAGGAGTCTGTGATGGTGAGGGGGGGTCCTGGGGGGAGGAGTCTGTGATGGTGAGGGGGGTCCTGGGGGAGGAGTCTGTGATGGTGAGGGGGGGTCCTGGGGGAGGAGTCTGTGATGGTGAGGGGGGTCCTGGGGGGAGGAGTCTGTGATGGTGAGGGGGGGTCCTGGGGGGAGGAGTCTGTGATGGTGAGGGGGGGTCCTGGGGGAGGAGTCTTCTGGGCGTTGAACTCCAGGTTGTTACCGCTCCACCTCCTGTAGACAAACATGAGTCCCATGAGGGTGGTGTCGTCGTGGTGATGAGGGTGGTGTCGTCGCGGTGATGAGGGTGGTGTCGTCGTGGTGATGAGGGTGGTGTCGTCGTGGTGATGAGGGTGGTGTCGTCGTGGTGATAAGGGTGTCGTCGTGGTGATGAGGGTGGTGTCGTCGTGGTGATGAGGGTGGTGTCGTCGTGGTGATGAGGGTGGTGTCGTCGTGGTGATGAGGGTGGTGTCGTCATGGTGATGAGGGTGTCGTCATGGTGATGAGGGTGTCGTCGTGGTGATGAGGGTGGTGTCGTCGTGGTGATGAGGGTGGTGTCGTCGTGGCTGGAGGTGCAGCAGTTTGTCACAGGGAGAAGAGCAGGGGGGAAAGTACACAGCCCTGTGGAGCTCCTGTGCTGATAGTCCCAGTGTCTGAGGCGTTCTTCTCCAGCCGCACACACTGACTCCATCAGGAAGTCAATGCTCCACCTGCAGGTGGAGTCAGTGGTCAGGTGGAGCTGGGAGGATGGTGTTGATGCAGATCCTGGCGTAGGTTTCCACACGCAGCAGAAGTCATGTCATTACACTAGAGGTGGGACCAGTGTGCTGCTCTGGGATTGGACAGTTCGTCCGTTTCATAATACAATAGTACCAATACTACCTCTAATACCTAGAATACCACGACAAATATTTAAAATACTACTACTTCTACTGTGGAGCAATAGTATGAGTAGAAACATCAGGTCTGTGGTGTTAAAGAGTTAAACGTGTGAAAGTGTTTGTTTGTAACGCTGTTGTTGTTTGTGTCCAGTGTGGAGCCCGCCCACCTGAAAGAGGAGGAGCCAGAGCTGTGCATCAAGCAGGAGCCGCAAGAGTTTCCTCTTCACATGGTCAGTGTGAAAAGTGAAGAGGATGAAGACAAGTCCTCTGTGCTTCATCAAAGAGCAACTGAGGAGAACAGAGAGGAAACTAATGTGACAGAAGCAGGCTGCAGCTCAGATCCACTCACACAGTTCCACTCAGATAGTGAGGAGCACACTGACAGCTCTGAGGACACCGAGCACTCAGAAGACTATAGTCAACAACAGGCCCACAGCAAGAGGAGCTACGCCATGGTTCCTCCTGGAGCTGCAGGTTCCGACAGACCTTTCAGCTGCTCAGAGTGTGGGAAGAGCTTTACACTGAAAGGAAAGCTAAACAAACACATGTTGGTTCACTCAGAAGAGATTCCTCACAAGTGTTCAGTTTGTGCTAAAAAGTTTAAGTTCAAGTCTAATCTGACTAAACACGAGAAGATCTTTCATAACATCTGTCGAGTTTGTGAGACAGGTTTTAAAGATGAAACGTCTCGGAAGTTGCACATGAAAACACACCAAAAACCATCCAAAGAATCTCGCAAAAGGACGGCCAGAAAGTCGTCTGAGAAAACATACAGCTGTCCATTCTGTGAACGGTGTTTTCACGCTAAGTCAGGGTTAGAAATCCACATCAGAATCCACACGGGCGAAAGGCCTTATGTGTGTCAGGTTTGTGAAGAAGACTTTACTCGAACGTCGGATCTTTCGGACCATCAGAAATACGTCCATCACATGTGTCCGGTTTGTAAGGAGTGTTTTCCAGACAGAATGAAACTAAATGAACATCTGAAGACTCATGTAGAGGATGGGACTCTAGAGCAGTCAGTTCTGGAAAGGAAATACATGAAACGACACATTTGTTCTCATTGTGGAAAGGAATTTAGAAGTAATTCAAATATGGAGAGGCACATGACGGTTCACACTGGAGAGAGACCTTTCAGGTGTCCCATCTGTGAAGAAGACTTTATATTTAAGTTTAAAGTTGACCAACATCTAAGGTTTGTCCATCGCACCTGTTCAGTTTGTAAAGAGGAATTTCTGAGAGACACAGATTTAACTGAACACCTGAAAGCTCACGTGGAGGACGGCACTGTGGACTCTACGTTCTTGGAAAGAGTGAACAGAACTCCATACAGCTGCTGCGGCAAAACATTCGATCACAAGTCTCACTATCAGATGCACATGTTGGTTCACACTGGAGAGAAACCTTTCAAATGTTCAGTTTGTGAGAAGACCTTCTCACATAAAGGTACTCTCAACACACACCTGAAAACTCACACAGGAGAAAAACCTTTCAAATGTTCCCTGTGTGAGAAAACTTTTACTCAAAAGGGAAGTCTTAAGACTCACCAGCTGCGAGTTCACACAGGAGGATTGTGATCATCCAAGGAAATGAACATGTTTGTTTTTGCCTGTCGCTTTATTGGACAGGACAGTGCATGACACAGGGACGAGAACAAACTATGGAGAGTGTAAATCTTTGCTAATAATTAGAAAAGAGTATCACCGACCGTAAACAAGGCAACCCCTGTTTTGGTTTCATGTGTTGAATTGAATTAAACCACTCTGAGGGAACCCTTAACTGTGGTGGTGACTTTAACCTCCACGTTCATCCCACAAACTCAACTGTGAAAACTATAAATGATACATTTAGCAAATCAATTAACAATGTAGGGCTGATTAATAACTGGAGGGAGATGAACGCGAGTGCTGGGTTACCGACTCTCAGTCTAAGACCTGTACAGGAACCCCCGGCACCACATGATTCTCAGTATAAGACCTGTACAGGAACCCCCGGCACCACATGACTCTCAGTATAAGACCTGTACAGGAACCTCAGGCACCACATGACTCTCAGTATAAGACCTGTATAGGAACCCCCGGCACCACACGACTCTCAGTATAAGACCTGTACAGGAACCCCCGGCACCACATGACTCTCAGTATAAGACCTGTACAGGAACCTCAGGCACCACATGACTCTCAGTATAAGACCTGTACAGGAACCTCAGGCACCTCATGACTCTCAGTATAAGACCTGTACAGGAACCTCCGGCACCACATGACTCTCAGTATAAGACCTGTACAGGAACCTCAGGCACCACATGACTCTCAGTATAAGACCTGTACAGGAACCTCAGGCACCACATGACTCTCAGTATAAGACCTGTACAGGAACCTCAGGCACCACATGACTCTCAGTATTAGATCTGTACAGGAACATTTGACATCTCATTGGATATGGAGGTTTCTGGTTTGTTTAAATATAGACATCATCTGCAGTAACTCTCATGTTCTGTCCCATCAATTGAGACAGCATACATTAGCCAATGGTTCCAAGTACAAAGCAAACAAAAGGGGGGACCAATTACAGCCCTGCCTGACCCCTCTTTCCAAAGTCAGTGTCAAGTGACCATTAACTTTGATTCTTGATGTTGGGCTTTCGTAAAGAGCCTCAATATTTGTTATTATTAAATCATCTCTTTCAAATGTGGTTAGCACCATTGTTGAGTAGTGTTACCTCGTTACTATCCTATTGTGTTATAAAAGTAACGCGTTAGAGTCCTCTGTGTTACAAATAACCATGTCTAGCTTTATACACTCTGAGGTGTGTCTTTAGAGCTTTATACACTCTGAGGTGTGTCTTTAGAGCTTTATAACACTCTGAGGTGTGTCTTTAGAGCTTTATACACTCTGAGGTATGTCTTTAGAGCTTTATAACACTCTGAGGTGTGTCTTTAGAGCTTTATAACACTCTGAGGTGTGTCTTTAGAGCTTTATATTTTGGTGAGAAGTTTTTGTAGAATAATTTAAACGATAATTGTATTTGGTCTTGTTTGGTTAGAATTAAATAAATCTCGTATTTAAATAAATAGTTCTGTTTTTTAATCTTTCCACACAATAATTATGATCATTTTGAGCCACTTTCATCATATCTTTGTTGCTCAAGAGCATTTTAAAAAGTATTTCCTGTGATGTCATCAGCTCTTGCCTTTTTCATTTCCTGGAGCATTTGTTTTCAGCATTTTTAGCTTCATCTGCAGTAAATCGTATACTTTTTTCTGCCTTTGTTTCTTTTTGGCCACAGCAATAACTCTGCCCCTCAAAACTGTCTTAGCTGCATCCCAGAGAATGGGAGGAGCATCCCAGAGAATGGGAGGAGCATCCCAGAGAATGGGAGGAGCATCCCGGAGAATGGGAGGAGCATCCCGAGGAATGGGAGGACTATCCCGGAGAATGGGAGGAGCATCCCGGAGAATGGGAGGAGCATCCCGGAGAATGGGAGGAGCATCCCGGAGAATGGGAGGAGCATCCCGGAGAATGGGAGGAGAGACATTTCATTGTCCTTTGTCATGGTTTGGGCTGAACAGTCCAGTCTCCACCACGAGGGTTCCTCAGAGTGGTTTGTATGTGTGAAGAAGAAAACATCCAACAAATGAAATATCAAATCTGTGTCAGACATAAGCTTTTGAATCTATTCTTTAATTGCTTTCACGTCATATTCATTAAGGACACAAGTGCAGACAGATGCCGTAGGGCATGTTACTTGCATGTTACTTGCATGTTACTTGCATGTTACTTGCATGTTACTTGCATGTTACATGTTACTTACATGTTACTTGCATGTTACATGTTACTTGCATGTTACATGTTACTTGCATGTTACTTGCATGTTACTTGCATGTTACATGTTACTTGCATGTTACATGTTACTTGCATGTTACTTGCTTGTTACATGTTACTTGCATGTTACTTGCATGTTACTTGCATGTTACATGTTACTTGCATGTTACTTGCATGTTACTTGCATATTACATGTTACTTGCATGTTACATGTTACTTACATGTTACTTACATGTTACTTGCATGTTACATGTTACTTACATGTTACTTACATGTTACTTGCATGTTACATGTTACTTACATGTTACTTACATGTTACTTACATGTTCTCTTCATCCTGATGAAGCTCTGTGGACAGCTCGCTCCTGTCCCTGAGGCACTTTGTCTCACACTGAGCTTCAGTAGCTCTGTTAGCTTCATTAGCTTCTTTAGCTTCAGAGCTAATCACACAGGGGTCCTCATCACGCAGGACCCGCATCCTGCCCCCTACAGGCCAAAGCTCAATGTGTTTTGAACAGGCAGCTGTGAGGACAGCCGCGGGTCCTCCGGATGAGGACCCTTGTGTGATTAGCTCTGAAGCTAAAGAAGCTAATGAAGCTAACAGAGCTACTGAAGCTCAGTGTGAGACAAACAGCCCCGGGGACAGAGCCGTGAGACATGGCAGAAGTGAAGCTGAAGGAGGAGACGGAGCTGTGGGAGCCCCGGGGCCCCTGTGGCTCCTGGGGGCCCGCGGAGGAGCCCCGGGGCCCCTGTGGCTCCTGGGGGCCCGCGGAGGAGCGCACACACGGCTCAAGCTCGGCGTAAGTGACGCGGTTTGATCGAAAGGCGGAGGCTAAGCTAATGCTAATGCTAACAGTAGCCGGACTCTTGTCCAGGTTCCAGC
>NW_027316057.1:600000-829671 GCF_026437365.1 Eucyclogobius newberryi
AACACACAAATTATCTGAAAATGCTTTTGAAGCAATAGACACAAAAACAGCTATAAATCCAAAACCTAATATGATAGACTCAAACTTTAAACTGTATATTGTGTAGATTTACAGGTCCTACTTGCCCAGCAAAAAGGGTTCGAATAGCTCTTGCACTTTTTTCGAAAACTCACAAACAACTGTTCATGGGCTGAAAAGGCTTTTGGAGCAATAAAAACGTAAAAACTGCTATAACTCAAAAATGCAATAAGATAAGTTCAAACTTTAAAAGACATGTTGTGCAGATGTACAAGCCCCTCTTGCACAGAAAGTTTGGGTTAGATATCTCTTGTAGTTTCTTCAGAACACACAAATTATCTGAAAATGCTTTTGAAGCAATAGACACAAAAACAGCTATAAATCCAAAACCTAATATGATAGACTCAAACTTTAAACTATATATTGTGTAGATTTACAGGTCCTACTTGCCCAGCAAAGAGGGATTGAATAGCTCTTGCGCTTTTTTCAAAACTCACAAACAACTGTTCATGGGCTGAAAAGGCTTTTGGAGTAATAAAAAGTAAAAACTGCTATAACTCAAAAATGCAATAAGATAGGTTCAAACTTTAAAAGACATGTTGTGCAGATGTACAAGCCCCTCTTGCACAGAAAGTATGGGTTAGATATCTCTTGTAGTTTCTACAGAACACACAAATTATCTGAAAATGCTTTTGAAGCAATAGACACAAAAACAGCTATAAATCCAAAACCTAATATGATAGACTCAAACTTTAAACTGTATATTGTGTAGATTTACAGGTCCTACTTGCCCAGCAAAAAGGGTTCGAATAGCTCTTGCACTTTTTTCGAAAACTCACAAACAACTGTTCATGGGCTGAAAAGGCTTTTGGAGCAATAAAAAAGTAAAAACTGCTATAACTCAAAAATGCAATAAGATAAGTTCAAACTTTAAAAGACATGTTGTGCAGATGTACAAGCCCCTCTTGCACAGAAAGTTTGGGTTAGATATCTCTTGTAGTTTCTTCAGAACACACAAATTATCTGAAAATGCTTTTGAAGCAATAGACACAAAAACAGCTATAAATCCAAAACCTAATATGATAGACTCAAACTTTAAACTATATATTGTGTAGATTTACAGGTCCTACTTGCCCAGCAAAAAGGGTTTGAATAGCTCTTGCACTTTTTTCGAAACTCACAAACAACTGTTCATGGGCTGAAAAGGCTTTTGGAGCAATAAAAACGTAAAAACTGCTATAACTCAAAAATGCAATAAGATAAGTTCAAACTTTAAAAGACATGTTGTGCAGATGTACAAGCCCCTCTTGCACAGAAAGTTTGGGTTAGATATCTCTTGTAGTTTCTTCAGAACACACAAATTATCTGAAAATGCTTTTAAAGCAATAAACACAAAAACAGCTATAAATCCAAAACCTAATATGATAGACTCAAACTTTAAACTATATATTGTGTAGATTTACAGGTCCTACTTGCCCAGCAAAAAGGGTTTGAATAGCTCTTGCACTTTTTTCGAAACTCACAAACAACTGTTCATGGGCTGAAAAGGCTTTTGGAGCAATAAAAACTTGAAAACTGCTATAACTCAAAAATGCAATAAGATAAGTTCAAACTTTAAAAGACATGTTGTGCAGATGTACAAGCCCCTCTTGCACAGAAAGTTTGGGTTAGATATCTCTTGTAGTTGCTTCAGAACACACAAATTATCTGAAAATGCTTTTGAAGCAATAGACACAAAAACAGCTATAAATCCAAAACCTAATATGATAGACTCAAACTTTAAACTACATATTGTGTAGATTTACAGGTCCTACTTGCCCAGCAAAAAGGGTTTGAATAGCTCTTGCACTTTTTTCGAAACTCACAAACAACTGTTCATGGGCTGAAAAGGCTTTTGGAGCAATAAAAACGTAAAAACTGCTATAACTCAAAAATGCAATAAGATAAGTTCAAACTTTAAAAGACATGTTGTGCAGATGTACAAGCCCCTCTTGCACAGAAAGTTTGGGTTAGATATCTCTTGTAGTTTCTTCAGAACACACAAATTATCTGAAAATGCTTTTAAAGCAATAAACACAAAAACAGCTATAAATCCAAAACCTAATATGATAGACTCAAACTTTAAACTATATATTGTGTAGATTTACAGGTCCTACTTGCCCAGCAAAAAGGGTTTGAATAGCTCTTGCACTTTTTTCGAAACTCACAAACAACTGTTCATGGGCTGAAAAGGCTTTTGGAGCAATAAAAACTTGAAAACTGCTATAACTCAAAAATGCAATAAGATAAGTTCAAACTTTAAAAGACATGTTGTGCAGATGTACAAGCCCCTCTTGCACAGAAAGTTTGGGTTAGATATCTCTTGTAGTTTCTTCAGAACACACAAATTATCTGAAAATGCTTTTAAAGCAATAAACACAAAAACAGCTATAAATCCAAAACCTAATATGATAGACTCAAACTTTAAACTATATATTGTGTAGATTTACAGGTCCTACTTGCCCAGCAAAAAAGGTTTGAATAGCTCTTGCACTTTTTTCGAAACTCATAAACAACTGTTCATGGGCTGAAAAGGCTTTTGGAGCAATAAAAACTTAAAAACTGCTATAACTCAAAAATGCAATAAGATAAGTTCAAACTTTAAAAGACATGTTGTGCAGATGTACAAGCCCCTCTTGCACAGAAAGTTTGGGTTAGATATCTCTTGTAGTTTCTTCAGAACACACAAATTATCTGAAAATGCTTTTGAAGCAATAGACACAAAAACAGCTATAAATCCAAAACCTAATATGATAGACTCAAACTTTAAACTGTATATTGTGTAGATTTACAGGTCCTACTTGCCCAGCAAAAAGGGTTCGAATAGCTCTTGCACTTTTTTCGAAAACTCACAAACAACTGTTCATGGGCTGAAAAGGCTTTTGGAGCAATAAAAACGTAAAAACTGCTATAACTCAAAAATGCAATAAGATAAGTTCAAACTTTAAAAGACATGTTGTGCAGATGTACAAGCCCCTCTTGCACAGAAAGTTTGGGTTAGATATCTCTTGTAGTTTCTTCAGAACACACAAATTATCTGAAAATGCTTTTGAAGCAATAGACACAAAAACAGCTATAAATCCAAAACCTAATATGATAGACTCAAACTTTAAACTATATATTGTGTAGATTTACAGGTCCTACTTGCCCAGCAAAAAGGGATTGAATAGCTCTTGCGCTTTTTTCAAAACTCACAAACAACTGTTCATGGGCTGAAAAGGCTTTTGGAGTAATAAAAAGTAAAAACTGCTATAACTCAAAAATGCAATAAGATAGGTTCAAACTTTAAAAGACATGTTGTGCAGATGTACAAGCCCCTCTTGCACAGAAAGTTTGGGTTAGATATCTCTTGTAGTTTCTACAGAACACACAAATTATCTGAAAATGCTTTTGAAGCAATAGACACAAAAACAGCTATAAATCCAAAACCTAATATGATAGACTCAAACTTTAAACTGTATATTGTGTAGATTTACAGGTCCTACTTGCCCAGCAAAAAGGGTTCGAATAGCTCTTGCACTTTTTTCGAAAACTCACAAACAACTGTTCATGGGCTGAAAAGGCTTTTGGAGCAATAAAAAAGTAAAAACTGCTATAACTCAAAAATGCAATAAGATAAGTTCAAACTTTAAAAGACATGTTGTGCAGATGTACAAGCCCCTCTTGCACAGAAAGTTTGGGTTAGATATCTCTTGTAGTGTCTTCAGAACACACAAATTATCTGAAAATGCTTTTGAAGCAATAGACACAAAAACAGCTATAAATCCAAAACCTAATATGATAGACTCAAACTTTAAACTATATATTGTGTAGATTTACAGGTCCTACTTGCCCAGCAAAAAGGGTTTGAATAGCTCTTGCACTTTTTTCCAAACTCACAAACAACTGTTCATGGGCTGAAAAGGCTTTTGGAGCAATAAAAACTTAAAAACTGCTATAACTCAAAAATGCAATAAGATAAGTTCAAACTTTAAAAGACATGTTGTGCAGATGTACAAGCCCCTCTTGCACAGAAAGTTTGGGTTAGATATCTCTTGTAGTTTCTTCAGAACACACAAATTATCTGAAAATGCTTTTGAAGCAATAGACACAAAAACAGCTATAAATCCAAAACCTAATATGATAGACTCAAACTTTAAACTATATATTGTGTAGATTTACAGGTCCTACTTGCCCAGCAAAAAGGGATTGAATAGCTCTTGCGCTTTTTTCAAAACTCACAGACAACTGTTCATGGGCTGAAAAGGCTTTTGGAGCAATAAAAACTTAAAAACTGCTATAACTCAAAAATGCAATAAGATAAGTTCAAACTTTAAAAGACATGTTGTGCAGATGTACAAGCCCCTCTTGCACAGAAAGTTTGGGTTAGATATCTCTTGTAGTTTCTTCAGAACACACAAATTATCTGAAAATGCTTTTAAAGCAATAAACACAAAAACAGCTATAAATCCAAAACCTAATATGATAGACTCAAACTTTAAACTATATATTGTGTAGATTTACAGGTCCTACTTGCCCAGCAAAAAGGGTTTGAATAGCTCTTGCACTTTCTTCGAAACTCACAAACAACTGTTCATGGGCTGAAAAGGCTTTTGGAGCAATAAAAACTTGAAAACTGCTATAACTCAAAAATGCAATAAGATAAGTTCAAACTTTAAAAGACATGTTGTGCAGATGTACAAGCCCCTCTTGCACAGAAAGTTTGGGTTAGATATGTCTTGTAGTTTCTTCCGAACACACAAATTATCTGAAAATGCTTTTAAAGCAATAAACACAAAAACAGCTATAAATCCAAAACCTAATATGATAGACTCAAACTTTAAACTATATATTGTGTAGATTTACAGGTCCTACTTGCCCAGCAAAAAGGGTTTGAATAGCTCTTGCACTTTTTTCGAAAACTCACAAACAACTGATCATGGGCTGAAAAGGCTTTTGGAGCAATAAAAACTTAAAAACTGCTATAACTCAAAAATGCAATAAGATAAGTTCAAACTTTAAAAGACATGTTGTGCAGATGTACAAGCCCCTCTTGCACAGAAAGTTTGGGTTAGATATCTCTTGTAGTTTCTTCAGAACACACAAATTATCTGAAAATGCTTTTGAAGCAATAGACACAAAAACAGCTATAAATCCAAAACCTAATATGATAGACTCAAACTTTAAACTATATATTGTGTAGATTTACAGGTCCTACTTGCCCAGCAAAAAGGGTTTGAATAGCTCTTGCACTTTTTTCCAAACTCACAAACAACTGTTCATGGGCTGAAAAGGCTTTTGGAGCAATAAAAACTTAAAAACTGCTATAACTCAAAAATGCAATAAGATAAGTTCAAACTTTAAAAGACATGTTGTGCAGATGTACAAGCCCCTCTTGCACAGAAAGTTTGGGTTAGATATCTCTTGTAGTTTCTTCAGAACACACAAATTATCTGAAAATGCTTTTAAAGCAATAAACACAAAAACAGCTATAAATCCAAAACCTAATATGATAGACTCAAACTTTAAACTATATATTGTGTAGATTTACAGGTCCTACTTGCCCAGCAAAAAGGGTTTGAATAGCTCTTGCACTTTCTTCGAAACTCACAAACAACTGTTCATGGGCTGAAAAGGCTTTTGGAGCAATAAAAACTTGAAAACTGCTATAACTCAAAAATGCAATAAGATAAGTTCAAACTTTAAAAGACATGTTGTGCAGATGTACAAGCCCCTCTTGCACAGAAAGTTTGGGTTAGATATCTCTTGTAGTTTCTTCCGAACACACAAATTATCTGAAAATGCTTTTAAAGCAATAAACACAAAAACAGCTATAAATCCAAAACCTAATATGATAGACTCAAACTTTAAACTATATATTGTGTAGATTTACAGGTCCTACTTGCCCAGCAAAAAAGGTTTGAATAGCTCTTGCACTTTTTTCGAAACTCATAAACAACTGTTCATGGGCTGAAAAGGCTTTTGGAGCAATAAAAACTTAAAAACTGCTATAACTCAAAAATGCAATAAGATAAGTTCAAACTTTAAAAGACATGTTGTGCAGATGTACAAGCCCCTCTTGCACAGAAAGTTTGGGTTAGATATCTCTTGTAGTTTCTTCAGAACACACAAATTATCTGAAAATGCTTTTGAAGCAATAGACACAAAAACAGCTATAAATCCAAAACCTAATATGATAGACTCAAACTTTAAACTGTATATTGTGTAGATTTACAGGTCCTACTTGCCCAGCAAAAAGGGTTCGAATAGCTCTTGCACTTTTTTCGAAAACTCACAAACAACTGTTCATGGGCTGAAAAGGCTTTTGGAGCAATAAAAACGTAAAAACTGCTATAACTCAAAAATGCAATAAGATAAGTTCAAACTTTAAAAGACATGTTGTGCAGATGTACAAGCCCCTCTTGCACAGAAAGTTTGGGTTAGATATCTCTTGTAGTTTCTTCAGAACACACAAATTATCTGAAAATGCTTTTGAAGCAATAGACACAAAAACAGCTATAAATCCAAAACCTAATATGATAGACTCAAACTTTAAACTATATATTGTGTAGATTTACAGGTCCTACTTGCCCAGCAAAAAGGGATTGAATAGCTCTTGCGCTTTTTTCAAAACTCACAAACAACTGTTCATGGGCTGAAAAGGCTTTTGGAGTAATAAAAAGTAAAAACTGCTATAACTCAAAAATGCAATAAGATAGGTTCAAACTTTAAAAGACATGTTGTGCAGATGTACAAGCCCCTCTTGCACAGAAAGTTTGGGTTAGATATCTCTTGTAGTTTCTACAGAACACACAAATTATCTGAAAATGCTTTTGAAGCAATAGACACAAAAACAGCTATAAATCCAAAACCTAATATGATAGACTCAAACTTTAAACTGTATATTGTGTAGATTTACAGGTCCTACTTGCCCAGCAAAAAGGGTTCGAATAGCTCTTGCACTTTTTTCGAAAACTCACAAACAACTGTTCATGGGCTGAAAAGGCTTTTGGAGCAATAAAAAAGTAAAAACTGCTATAACTCAAAAATGCAATAAGATAAGTTCAAACTTTAAAAGACATGTTGTGCAGATGTACAAGCCCCTCTTGCACAGAAAGTTTGGGTTAGATATCTCTTGTAGTGTCTTCAGAACACACAAATTATCTGAAAATGCTTTTGAAGCAATAGACACAAAAACAGCTATAAATCCAAAACCTAATATGATAGACTCAAACTTTAAACTATATATTGTGTAGATTTACAGGTCCTACTTGCCCAGCAAAAAGGGTTTGAATAGCTCTTGCACTTTTTTCCAAACTCACAAACAACTGTTCATGGGCTGAAAAGGCTTTTGGAGCAATAAAAACTTAAAAACTGCTATAACTCAAAAATGCAATAAGATAAGTTCAAACTTTAAAAGACATGTTGTGCAGATGTACAAGCCCCTCTTGCACAGAAAGTTTGGGTTAGATATCTCTTGTAGTTTCTTCAGAACACACAAATTATCTGAAAATGCTTTTGAAGCAATAGACACAAAAACAGCTATAAATCCAAAACCTAATATGATAGACTCAAACTTTAAACTATATATTGTGTAGATTTACAGGTCCTACTTGCCCAGCAAAAAGGGATTGAATAGCTCTTGCGCTTTTTTCAAAACTCACAGACAACTGTTCATGGGCTGAAAAGGCTTTTGGAGCAATAAAAACTTAAAAACTGCTATAACTCAAAAATGCAATAAGATAAGTTCAAACTTTAAAAGACATGTTGTGCAGATGTACAAGCCCCTCTTGCACAGAAAGTTTGGGTTAGATATCTCTTGTAGTTTCTTCAGAACACACAAATTATCTGAAAATGCTTTTAAAGCAATAAACACAAAAACAGCTATAAATCCAAAACCTAATATGATAGACTCAAACTTTAAACTATATATTGTGTAGATTTACAGGTCCTACTTGCCCAGCAAAAAGGGTTTGAATAGCTCTTGCACTTTCTTCGAAACTCACAAACAACTGTTCATGGGCTGAAAAGGCTTTTGGAGCAATAAAAACTTGAAAACTGCTATAACTCAAAAATGCAATAAGATAAGTTCAAACTTTAAAAGACATGTTGTGCAGATGTACAAGCCCCTCTTGCACAGAAAGTTTGGGTTAGATATGTCTTGTAGTTTCTTCCGAACACACAAATTATCTGAAAATGCTTTTAAAGCAATAAACACAAAAACAGCTATAAATCCAAAACCTAATATGATAGACTCAAACTTTAAACTATATATTGTGTAGATTTACAGGTCCTACTTGCCCAGCAAAAAGGGTTTGAATAGCTCTTGCACTTTTTTCGAAAACTCACAAACAACTGATCATGGGCTGAAAAGGCTTTTGGAGCAATAAAAACTTAAAAACTGCTATAACTCAAAAATGCAATAAGATAAGTTCAAACTTTAAAAGACATGTTGTGCAGATGTACAAGCCCCTCTTGCACAGAAAGTTTGGGTTAGATATCTCTTGTAGTTTCTTCAGAACACACAAATTATCTGAAAATGCTTTTGAAGCAATAGACACAAAAACAGCTATAAATCCAAAACCTAATATGATAGACTCAAACTTTAAACTATATATTGTGTAGATTTACAGGTCCTACTTGCCCAGCAAAAAGGGTTTGAATAGCTCTTGCACTTTTTTCCAAACTCACAAACAACTGTTCATGGGCTGAAAAGGCTTTTGGAGCAATAAAAACTTAAAAACTGCTATAACTCAAAAATGCAATAAGATAAGTTCAAACTTTAAAAGACATGTTGTGCAGATGTACAAGCCCCTCTTGCACAGAAAGTTTGGGTTAGATATCTCTTGTAGTTTCTTCAGAACACACAAATTATCTGAAAATGCTTTTAAAGCAATAAACACAAAAACAGCTATAAATCCAAAACCTAATATGATAGACTCAAACTTTAAACTATATATTGTGTAGATTTACAGGTCCTACTTGCCCAGCAAAAAGGGTTTGAATAGCTCTTGCACTTTCTTCGAAACTCACAAACAACTGTTCATGGGCTGAAAAGGCTTTTGGAGCAATAAAAACTTGAAAACTGCTATAACTCAAAAATGCAATAAGATAAGTTCAAACTTTAAAAGACATGTTGTGCAGATGTACAAGCCCCTCTTGCACAGAAAGTTTGGGTTAGATATCTCTTGTAGTTTTTTCCGAACACACAAATTATCTGAAAATGCTTTTAAAGCAATAAACACAAAAACAGCTATAAATCCAAAACCTAATATGATAGACTCAAACTTTAAACTATATATTGTGTAGATTTACAGGTCCTACTTGCCCAGCAAAAAGGGTTTGAATAGCTCTTGCACTTTTTTCGAAAACTCACAAACAACTGTTCATGGGCTGAAAAGGCTTTTGGAGCAATAAAAACTTAAAAACTGCTATAACTCAAAAATGCAATAAGATAAGTTCAAACTTTAAAAGACATGTTGTGCAGATGTACAAGCCCCTCTTGCACAGAAAGTTTGGGTTAGATATCTCTTGTAGTTTCTTCAGAACACACAAATTATCTGAAAATGCTTTTGAAGCAATAGACACAAAAACAGCTATAAATCCAAAACCTAATTTGATAGACTCAAACTTTAAACTATATATTGTGTAGATTTACAGGTCCTACTTGCCCAGCAAAAAGGGTTTGAATAGCTCTTGCACTTTTTTCCAAACTCACAAACAACTGTTCATGGGCTGAAAAGGCTTTTGGAGCAATAAAAACTTAAAAACTGCTATAACTCAAAAATGCAATAAGATAAGTTCAAACTTTAAAAGACATGTTGTGCAGATGTACAAGCCCCTCTTGCACAGAAAGTTTGGGTTAGATATCTCTTGTAGTTTCTTCAGAACACACAAATTATCTGAAAATGCTTTTGAAGCAATAGACACAAAAACAGCTATAAATCCAAAACCTAATATGATAGACTCAAACTTTAAACTGTATATTGTGTAGATTTACAGGTCCTACTTGCCCAGCAAAAAGGGTTCGAATAGCTCTTGCACTTTTTTCGAAAACTCACAAACAACTGTTCATGGGCTGAAAAGGCTTTTGGAGCAATAAAAACGTAAAAACTGCTATAACTCAAAAATGCAATAAGATAAGTTCAAACTTTAAAAGACATGTTGTGCAGATGTACAAGCCCCTCTTGCACAGAAAGTTTGGGTTAGATATCTCTTGTAGTTTCTTCAGAACACACAAATTATCTGAAAATGCTTTTGAAGCAATAGACACAAAAACAGCTATAAATCCAAAACCTAATATGATAGACTCAAACTTTAAACTATATATTGTGTAGATTTACAGGTCCTACTTGCCCAGCAGAAAGGGTTTGAATAGCTCTTGCACTTTTTTCGAAACTCACAAACAACTGTTCATGGGCTGAAAAGGCTTTTGGAGCAATAAAAACGTAAAAACTGCTATAACTCAAAAATGCAATAAGATAAGTTCAAACTTTAAAAGACATGTTGTGCAGATGTACAAGCCCCTCTTGCACAGAAAGTTTGGGTTAGATATCTCTTGTAGTTTCTTCAGAACACACAAATTATCTGAAAATGCTTTTAAAGCAATAAACACAAAAACAGCTATAAATCCAAAACCTAATATGATAGACTCAAACTTTAAACTATATATTGTGTAGATTTACAGGTCCTACTTGCCCAGCAAAAAAGGTTTGAATAGCTCTTGCACTTTTTTCGAAACTCACAAACAACTGTTCATGGGCTGAAAAGGCTTTTGGAGCAATAAAAACTTGAAAACTGCTATAACTCAAAAATGCAATAAGATAAGTTCAAACTTTAAAAGACATGTTGTGCAGATGTACAAGCCCCTCTTGCACAGAAAGTTTGGGTTAGATATCTCTTGTAGTTGCTTCAGAACACACAAATTATCTGAAAATGCTTTTGAAGCAATAGACACAAAAACAGCTATAAATCCAAAACCTAATATGATAGACTCAAACTTTAAACTACATATTGTGTAGATTTACAGGTCCTACTTGCCCAGCAAAAAGGGTTTGAATAGCTCTTGCACTTTTTTCGAAACTCACAAACAACTGTTCATGGGCTGAAAAGGCTTTTGGAGCAATAAAAACTTGAAAACTGCTATAACTCAAAAATGCAATAAGATAAGTTTAAACTTTAAAAGACATGTTGTGCAGATGTACAAGCCCCTCTTGCACAGAAAGTTTGGGTTAGATATCTCTTGTATTTTCTTCCGAACACACAAATTATCTGAAAATGCTTTTAAAGCAATAAACACAAAAACAGCTATAAATCCAAAACCTAATATGATAGACTCAAACTTTGAACTATATATTGTGTAGATTTACAGGTCCTACTTGCCCAGCAAAAAGGGTTTGAATAGCTCTTGCACTTTTTTCGAAACTCACAAACAACTGTTCATGGGCTGAAAAGGCTTTTGGAGCAATAAAAACGTAAAAACTGCTATAACTCAAAAATGCAATAAGATAAGTTCAAACTTTAAAAGACATGTTGTGCAGATGTACAAGCCCCTCTTGCACAGAAAGTTTGGGTTAGATATCTCTTGTAGTTTCTTCAGAACACACAAATTATCTGAAAATGCTTTTGAAGCAATAGACACAAAAACAGCTATAAATCCAAAACCTAATATGATAGACTCAAACTTTAAACTATATATTGTGTACATTTACAGGTCCTACTTGCCCAGCAAAAAGGGTTTGAATAGCTCTTGCGCTTTTTTCAAAACTCACAAACAACTGTTCATGGGCTGAAAAGGCTTTTGGAGCAATAAAAAGGTAAAAACTGCTTTAACTCAAAAATGCAATAAGATAGGTTCAAACTTTAAAAGACATGTTGTGCAGATGTACAAGCCCCTCTTGCACAGAAAGTATGGGTTAGATATCTCTTGTAGTTTCTTTAGAACACACAAATTATCTGAAAATGCTTTTGAAGCAATAGACACAAAAACAGCTATAAATCCAAAACCTAATATGATAGACTCAAACTTTAAACTATATATTGTGTAGATTTACAGGTCCTACTTGCCCAGCAAAAAGGGTTGGAATAGCTCTTGCGCTTTTTTCAAAACTCACAAACAAATGTTCATGGGCTTGAAAAGGCTTTTGGAGCAATAAAAGAGTAAAAACTGCTATAACTCAAAAATGCAATAAGATAGGTTCAAACTTTAAAAGACATGTTGTGCAGATGTACAAGCCCCTCTTGCACAGAAAGTATGGGTTAGATATCTCTTGTAGTTTCTTCAGAACACACAAATTATCTGAAAATGCTTTTGAAGCAATAGACACAAAAACAGCTATAAATCCAAAACCTAATATGATAGACTCAAACTTTAAACTATATATTGTGTAGATTTACAGGTCCTACTTGCCCAGCAAAAAGGGTTTGAATAGCTCTTGCGCTTTTTTCAAAACTCACAAACAAATGTTCATGGGCTTGAAAAGGCTTTTGGAGCAATAAAAGAGTAAAAACTGCTATAACTCAATAATGCAATAAGATAGGTTCAAACTTTAAAAGACATGTTGTGCAGATGTACAAGCCCCTCTTGCACAGAAAGTATGGGTTAGATATCTCTTGTAGTTTCTTCAGAACACACAAATTATCTGAAAATGCTTTTGAAGCAATAGACACAAAAACAGCTATAAATCCAAAACCTAATATGATAGACTCAAACTTTAAACTATATATTGTGTAGATTTACAGGTCCTACTTGCCCAGCAAAAAGGGTTTGAATAGCTCTTGCGCTTTTTTCAAAACTCACAAACAAATGTTCATGGGCTGAAAAGGCTTTTGGAGCAATAAAAAAGTAAAAACTGCTATAACTCAAAAATGCAATAAGATAGGTTCAAACTTTAAAAGACATGTTGGGGAGATGTCCAAGCCCCTCTTGCACAGAAAGTATGGGTTAGATATCTCTTGTAGTTTCTTCAGAACACACAAATTATCTGAAAATGCTTTTGAAGCAATAGACACAAAAACAGCTATAAATCCAAAACCTAATATGATAGACTCAAACTTTAAACTATATATTGTGTAGATTTACAGGTCCTACTTGCCCAGCAAAAAGGGTTTGAATAGCTCTTGCGCTTTTTTCAAAACTCACAAACAAATGTTCATGGGCTTGAAAAGGCTTTTGGAGCAATAAAAGAGTAAAAACTGCTATAACTCAATAATGCAATAAGATAGGTTCAAACTTTAAAAGACATGTTGTGCAGATGTACAAGCCCCTCTTGCACAGAAAGTATGGGTTAGATATCTCTTGTAGTTTCTTCAGAACACACAAATTATCTGAAAATGCTTTTGAAGCAATAGACACAAAAACAGCTATAAATCCAAAACCTAATATGATAGACTCAAACTTTAAACTATATATTGTGTAGATTTACAGGTCCTACTTGCCCAGCAAAAAGGGTTTGAATAGCTCTTGCGCTTTTTTCAAAACTCACAAACAAATGTTCATGGGCTGAAAAGGCTTTTGGAGCAATAAAAAAGTAAAAACTGCTATAACTCAAAAATGCAATAAGATAGGTTCAAACTTTAAAAGACATGTTGTGCAGATGTACAAGCCCCTCTTGCACAGAAAGTATGGGTTAGATATCTCTTGTAGTTTCTTTAGAACACACACATTATCTGAAAATGCTTTTGAAGCAATAGACACAAAAACAGCTATAAATCCAAAACCTAATATGATAGACTCAAACTTTAAACTATATATTGTGTAGATTTACAGGTCCTACTTGCCCAGCAAAAAGGGTTTGAATAGCTCTTGCGCTTTTTTCAAAACTCACAAACAAATGTTCATGGGCTGAAAAGGCTTTTGGAGCAATAAAAGAGTAAAAACTGCTATAACTCAAAAATGCAATAAGATAGGTTCAAACTTTAAAAGACATGTTGTGCAGATGTACAAGCCCCTCTTGCACAGAAAGTATGGGTTAGATATCTCTTGTAGTTTCTTCAGAACACACAAATTATCTGAAAATGCTTTTGAAGCAATAGACACAAAAACAGCTATAAATCCAAAACCTAATATGATAGACTCAAACTTTAAACTATATATTGTGTAGATTTACAGGTCCTACTTGCCCAGCAAAAAGGGTTTGAATAGCTCTTGCGCTTTTTTCAAAACTCACAAACAAATGTTCATGGGCTGAAAAGGCTTTTGGAGCAATAAAAAAGTAAAAACTGCTATAACTCAAAAATGCAATAAGATAGGTTCAAACTTTAAAAGACATGTTGGGGAGATGTCCAAGCCCCTCTTGCACAGAAAGTATGGGTTAGATATCTCTTGTAGTTTCTTCAGAACACACAAATTATCTGAAAATGCTTTTGAAGCAATAGACACAAAAACAGCTATAAATCCAAAACCTAATATGATAGACTCAAACTTTAAACTATATATTGTGTAGATTTACAGGTCCTACTTGCCCAGCAAAAAGGGTTTGAATAGCTCTTGCGCTTTTTTCAAAACTCACAAACAAATGTTCATGGGCTTGAAAAGGCTTTTGGAGCAATAAAAGAGTAAAAACTGCTATAACTCAATAATGCAATAAGATAGGTTCAAACTTTAAAAGACATGTTGTGCAGATGTACAAGCCCCTCTTGCACAGAAAGTATGGGTTAGATATCTCTTGTAGTTTCTTCAGAACACACAAATTATCTGAAAATGCTTTTGAAGCAATAGACACAAAAACAGCTATAAATCCAAAACCTAATATGATAGACTCAAACTTTAAACTATATATTGTGTAGATTTACAGGTCCTACTTGCCCAGCAAAAAGGGTTTGAATAGCTCTTGCGCTTTTTTCAAAACTCACAAACAAATGTTCATGGGCTGAAAAGGCTTTTGGAGCAATAAAAAAGTAAAAACTGCTATAACTCAAAAATGCAATAAGATAGGTTCAAACTTTAAAAGACATGTTGGGGAGATGTCCAAGCCCCTCTTGCACAGAAAGTATGGGTTAGATATCTCTTGTAGTTTCTTCAGAACACACAAATTATCTGAAAATGCTTTTGAAGCAATAGACACAAAAACAGCTATAAATCCAAAACCTAATATGATAGACTCAAACTTTAAATTATATATTGTGTAGATTTACAGGTCCTACTTGCCCAGCAAAAAGGGTTTGAATAGCTCTTGCGCTTTTTTCAAAACTCACAAACAAATGTTCATGGGCTGAAAAGGCTTTTGGAGCAATAAAAAAGTAAAAACTGCTATAACTCAAAAATGCAATAAGATAGGTTCAAACTTTAAAAGACATGTTGTGCAGATGTACAAGCCCCTCTTGCACAGAAAGTATGGGTTAGATATCTCTTGTAGTTTCTTCAGAACACACAAATTATCTGAAAATGCTTTTGAAGCAATAGACACAAAAACAGCTATAAATCCAAAACCTAATATGATAGACTCAAACTTTAAACTATATATTGTGTAGATTTACAGGTCCTACTTGCCCAGCAAAAAGGGTTTGAATAGCTCTTGTGCTTTTTTCAAAACTCACAAACAAATGTTCATGGGCTGAAAAGGCTTTTGGAGCAATAAAAAAGTAAAAACTGCTATAACTCAAAAATGCAATAAGATAGGTTCAAACTTTAAAAGACATGTTGTGCAGATGTACAAGCCCCTCTTGCACAGAAAGTATGGGTTAGATATCTCTTGTAGTTTCTTCAGAACACACAAATTATCTGAAAATGCTTTTGAAGCAATAGACACAAAAACAGCTATAAATCCAAAACCTAATATGATAGACTCAAACTTTAAACTATATATTGTGTACATTTACAGGTCCTACTTGCCCAGCAAAAAGGGTTTGAATAGCTCTTGCGCTTTTTTCAAAACTCACAAACAACTGTTCATGGGCTGAAAAGGCTTTTGGAGCAATAAAAAAGTAAAAACTGCTATAACTCAAAAATGCAATAAGATAGGTTCAAACTTTGAAAGACATGTTGTGCAGATGTACAAGCCCCTCTTGCACAGAAAGTATGGGTTAGATATCTCTTGTAGTTTCTTCAGAACACTCAAATTATCTGAAAATGCTTTTGAAGCAATAGACACAAAAACAGCTATAAATCCAAAACCTAATATGATAGACTCAAACTTTAAACTATATATTGTGTAGATTTACAGGTCCTACTTGCCCAGCAAAAAGGGTTTGAATAGCTCTTGCGCTTTTTTCAAAACTCACAAACAAATGTTCATGGGCTTGAAAAGGCTTTTGGAGCAATAAAAGAGTAAAAACTGCTATAACTCAATAATGCAATAAGATAGGTTCAAACTTTAAAAGACATGTTGTGCAGATGTACAAGCCCCTCTTGCACAGAAAGTATGGGTTAGATATCTCTTGTAGTTTCTTCAGAACACACAAATTATCTGAAAATGCTTTTGAAGCAATAGACACAAAAACAGCTATAAATCCAAAACCTAATATGATAGACTCAAACTTTAAACTATATATTGTGTAGATTTACAGGTCCTACTTGCCCAGCAAAAAGGGTTTGAATAGCTCTTGCGCTTTTTTCAAAACTCACAAACAAATGTTCATGGGCTGAAAAGGCTTTTGGAGCAATAAAAAAGTAAAAACTGCTATAACTCAAAAATGCAATAAGATAGGTTCAAACTTTAAAAGACATGTTATGCAGATGTACAAGCCCCTCTTGCATAGAAAGTATGGGTTAGATATCTCTTGTAGTTTCTTAAGAACACACAAATTATCTGAAAATGCTTTTGAAGCAATAGACACAAAAACAGCTATAAATCCAAAACCTAATATGATAGACTCAAACTTTAAACTATATATTGTGTAGATTTACAGGTCCTACTTGCCCAGCAAAAAGGGATTGAATAGCTCTTGCGCTTTTTTCAAAACTCACAAACAACTGTTCATGGGCTGAAAAGGCTTTTGGAGCAATAAAAAAGTAAAAACTGCTATAACTCAAAAATGCAATAAGATAGGTTCAAACTTTAAAAGACATGTTGGGGAGATGTCCAAGCCCCTCTTGCACAGAAAGTATGGGTTAGATATCTCTTGTAGTTTCTTCAGAACACACAAATTATCTGAAAATGCTTTTGAAGCAATAGACACAAAAACAGCTATAAATCCAAAACCTAATATGATAGACTCAAACTTTAAACTATATATTGTGTAGATTTACAGGTCCTACTTGCCCAGCAAAAAGGGTTTGAATAGCTCTTGCGCTTTTTTCAAAACTCACAAACAAATGTTCATTGGCTGAAAAGGCTTTTGGAGCAATAAAAAAGTAAAAACTGCTATAACTCAAAAATGCAATAAGATAGGTTCAAACTTTAAAAGACATGTTATGCAGATGTACAAGCCCCTCTTGCATAGAAAGTATGGGTTAGATATCTCTTGTAGTTTCTTAAGAACACACAAATTATCTGAAAATGCTTTTGAAGCAATAGACACAAAAACAGCTATAAATCCAAAACCTAATATGATAGACTCAAACTTTAAACTATATATTGTGTAGATTTACAGGTCCTACTTGCCCAGCAAAAAGGGATTGAATAGCTCTTGCGCTTTTTTCAAAACTCACAAACAACTGTTCATGGGCTGAAAAGGCTTTTGGAGCAATAAAAAAGTAAAAACTGCTATAACTCAAAAATGCAATAAGATAGGTTCAAACTTTGAAAGACATGTTGTGCAGATGTACAAGCCCCTCTTGCACAGAAAGTATGGGTTAGATATCTCTTGTAGTTTCTTCAGAACACACAAATTATCTGAAAATGCTTTTGAAGCAATAGACACAAAAACAGCTATAAATCCAAAACCTAATATGATAGACTCAAACTTTAAACTATATATTGTGTAGATTTACAGGTCCTACTTGCCCAGCAAAAAGGGTTTGAATAGCTCTTGCGCTTTTTTCAAAACTCACAAACAAATGTTCATGGGCTGAAAAGGCTTTTGGAGCAATAAAAAAGTAAAAACTGCTATAACTCAAAAATGCAATAAGATAGGTTCAAACTTTAAAAGACATGTTGTGCAGATGTACAAGCCCCTCTTGCACAGAAAGTATGGGTTAGATATCTCTTGTAGTTTCTTCAGAACACACAAATTATCTGAAAATGCTTTTGAAGCAATAGACACAAAAACAGCTATAAATCCAAAACCTAATATGATAGACTCAAACTTTAAACTATATATTGTGTAGATTTACAGGTCCTACTTGCCCAGCAAAAAGGGATTGAATAGCTCTTGCGCTTTTTTCAAAACTCACAAACAACTGTTCATGGGCTGAAAAGGCTTTTGGAGCAATAAAAAGTAAAAACTGCTATAACTCAAAAATGCAATAAGATAGGTTCAAACTTTAAAAGACATGTTGTGCAGATGTACAAGCCCCTCTTGCACAAAAAGTATGGGTTAGATATCTCTTGTAGTTTCTTCAGAACACACAAATTATCTGAAAATGCTTTTGAAGCAATAGACACAAAAACAGCTATAAATCCAAAACCTAATATGATAGACTCAAACTTTAAACTATATATTGTGTAGATTTACAGGTCCTACTTGCCCAGCAAAAAGGGTTTGAATAGCTTTTGCGCTTTTTTCAAAACTCACAAACAAATGTTCATGGGCTGAAAAGGCTTTTGGAGCAATAAAAAAGTAAAAACTGCTATAACTCAAAAATGCAATAAGATAGGTTCAAACTTTAAAAGACATGTTGGGGAGATGTCCAAGCCCCTCTTGCACAGAAAGTATGGGTTAGATATCTCTTGTACTTTCTTCAGAACACACAAATTATCTGAAAATGCTTTTGAAGCAATAGACACAAAAACAGCTATAAATCCAAAACCTAATATGATAGACTCAAACTTTAAACTATATATTGTGTAGATTTACAGGTCCTACTTGCCCAGCAAAAAGGGTTTGAATAGCTCTTGCGCTTTTTTCAAAACTCACAAACAAATGTTCATGGGCTGAAAAGGCTTTTGGAGCAATAAAAAAGTAAAAACTGCTATAACTCAAAAATGCAATAAGATAGGTTCAAACTTTAAAAGACATGTTGTGCAGATGTACAAGCCCCTCTTGCACAGAAAGTATGGGTTAGATATCTCTTGTAGTTTCTTAAGAACACACAAATTATCTGAAAATGCTTTTGAAGCAATAGACACAAAAACAGCTATAAATCCAAAACCTAATATGATAGACTCAAACTTTAAACTATATATTGTGTAGATTTACAGGTCCTACTTGCCCAGCAAAAAGGGATTGAATAGCTCTTGCGCTTTTTTCAAAACTCACAAACAAATGTTCATGGGCTGAAAAGGCTTTTGGAGCAATAAAAAAGTAAAAACTGCTATAACTCAAAAATGCAATAAGATAGGTTCAAACTTTAAAAGACATGTTGTGCAGATGTACAAGCCCCTCTTGCACAGAAAGTATGGGTTAGATATCTCTTGTAGTTTCTTCAGAACACACAAATTATCTGAAAATGCTTTTGAAGCAATAGACACAAAAACAGCTATAAATCCAAAACCTAATATGATAGACTCAAACTTTAAACTATATATTGTGTAGATTTACAGGTCCTACTTGCCCAGCAAAAAGGGATTGAATAGCTCTTGCGCTTTTTTCAAAACTCACAAACAACTGTTCATGGGCTGAAAAGGCTTTTGGAGCAATAAAAAGTAAAAACTGCTATAACTCAAAAATGCAATAAGATAGGTTCAAACTTTAAAAGACATGTTGTGCAGATGTACAAGCCCCTCTTGCACAGAAAGTATGGGTTAGATATCTCTTGTAGTTTCTTCAGAACACACAAATTATCTGAAAATGCTTTTGAAGCAATAGACACAAAAACAGCTATAAATCCAAAACCTAATATGATAGACTCAAACTTTAAACTATAAATTGTGTACATTTACAGGTCCTACTTGCCCAGCAAAAAGGGTTTGAATAGCTCTTGCGCTTTTTTCAAAACTCACAAACAAATGTTCATGGGCTGAAAAGGCTTTTGGAGCAATAAAAAAGTAAAAACTGCTATAACTCAAAAATGCAATAAGATAGGTTCAAACTTTAAAAGACATGTTGGGGAGATGTCCAAGCCCCTCTTGCACAGAAAGTATGGGTTAGATATCTCTTGTACTTTCTTCAGAACACACAAATTATCTGAAAATGCTTTTGAAGCAATAGACACAAAAACAGCTATAAATCCAAAACCTAATATGATAGACTCAAATTTTAAACTATATATTGTGTAGATTTACAGGTCCTACTTGCCCAGCAAAAAGGGTTTGAATAGCTCTTGCGCTTTTTTCAAAACTCACAAACAAATGTTCATGGGCTGAAAAGGCTTTTGGAGCAATAAAAAAGTAAAAACTGCTATAACTCAAAAATGCAATAAGATAGGTTCAAACTTTAAAAGACATGTTGTGCAGATGTACAAGCCCCTCTTGCACAGAAAGTATGGGTTAGATATCTCTTGTAGTTTCTTAAGAACACACAAATTATCTGAAAATGCTTTTGAAGCAATAGACACAAAAACAGCTATAAATCCAAAACCTAATATGATAGACTCAAACTTTAAACTATATATTGTGTAGATTTACAGGTCCTACTTGCCCAGCAAAAAGGGATTGAATAGCTCTTGCGCTTTTTTCAAAACTCACAAACAAATGTTCATGGGCTGAAAAGGCTTTTGGAGCAATAAAAAAGTAAAAACTGCTATAACTCAAAAATGCAATAAGATAGGTTCAAACTTTAAAAGACATGTTGTGCAGATGTACAAGCCCCTCTTGCACAGAAAGTATGGGTTAGATATCTCTTGTAGTTTCTTCAGAACACACAAATTATCTGAAAATGCTTTTGAAGCAATAGACACAAAAACAGCTATAAATCCAAAACCTAATATGATAGACTCAAACTTTAAACTATATATTGTGTAGATTTACAGGTCCTACTTGCCCAGCAAAAAGGGATTGAATAGCTCTTGCGCTTTTTTCAAAACTCACAAACAACTGTTCATGGGCTGAAAAGGCTTTTGGAGCAATAAAAAGTAAAAACTGCTATAACTCAAAAATGCAATAAGATAGGTTCAAACTTTAAAAGACATGTTGTGCAGATGTACAAGCCCCTCTTGCACAGAAAGTATGGGTTAGATATCTCTTGTAGTTTCTTCAGAACACACAAATTATCTGAAAATGCTTTTGAAGCAATAGACACAAAAACAGCTATAAATCCAAAACCTAATATGATAGACTCAAACTTTAAACTATAAATTGTGTACATTTACAGGTCCTACTTGCCCAGCAAAAAGGGTTTGAATAGCTCTTGCGCTTTTTTCAAAACTCACAAACAAATGTTCATGGGCTGAAAAGGCTTTTGGAGCAATAAAAAAGTAAAAACTGCTATAACTCAAAAATGCAATAAGATAGGTTCAAACTTTAAAAGACATGTTGGGGAGATGTCCAAGCCCCTCTTGCACAGAAAGTATGGGTTAGATATCTCTTGTACTTTCTTCAGAACACACAAATTATCTGAAAATGCTTTTGAAGCAATAGACACAAAAACAGCTATAAATCCAAAACCTAATATGATAGACTCAAATTTTAAACTATATATTGTGTAGATTTACAGGTCCTACTTGCCCAGCAAAAAGGGTTTGAATAGCTCTTGCGCTTTTTTCAAAACTCACAAACAAATGTTCATGGGCTGAAAAGGCTTTTGGAGCAATAAAAAAGTAAAAACTGCTATAACTCAAAAATGCAATAAGATAGGTTCAAACTTTAAAAGACATGTTGGGGAGATGTCCAAGCCCCTCTTGCACAGAAAGTATGGGTTAGATATCTCTTGTAGTTTCTTCAGAACACACAAATTATCTGAAAATGCTTTTGAAGCAATAGACACAAAAACAGCTATAAATCCAAAACCTAATATGATAGACTCAAACTTTAAACTATATATTGTGTAGATTTACAGGTCCTACTTGCCCAGCAAAAAGGGTTTGAATAGCTCTTGCGCTTTTTTCAAAACTCACAAACAAATGTTCATGGGCTGAAAAGGCTTTTGGAGCAATAAAAAAGTAAAAACTGCTATAACTCAAAAATGCAATAAGATAGGTTCAAACTTTAAAAGACATGTTGTGCAGATGTACAAGCCCCTCTTGCACAGAAAGTATGGGTTAGATATCTCTTGTAGTTTCTTCAGAACACACAAATTATCTGAAAATGCTTTTGAAGCAATAGACACAAAAACAGCTATAAATCCAAAACCTAATATGATAGACTCAAACTTTAAACTATATATTGTGTAGATTTACAGGTCCTACTTGCCCAGCAAAAAGGGATTGAATAGCTCTTGCGCTTTTTTCAAAACTCACAAACAACTGTTCATGGGCTGAAAAGGCTTTTGGAGCAATAAAAAGTAAAAACTGCTATAACTCAAAAATGCAATAAGATAGGTTCAAACTTTAAAAGACATGTTGTGCAGATGTACAAGCCCCTCTTGCACAGAAAGTATGGGTTAGATATCTCTTGTAGTTTCTTCAGAACACACAAATTATCTGAAAATGCTTTTGAAGCAATAGACACAAAAACAGCTATAAATCCAAAACCTAATATGATAGACTCAAACTTTAAACTATATATTGTGTAGATTTACAGGTCCTACTTGCCCAGCAAAAAGGGTTTGAATAGCTTTTGCGCTTTTTTCAAAACTCACAAACAAATGTTCATGGGCTGAAAAGGCTTTTGGAGCAATAAAAAAGTAAAAACTGCTATAACTCAAAAATGCAATAAGATAGGTTCAAACTTTAAAAGACATGTTGGGGAGATGTCCAAGCCCCTCTTGCACAGAAAGTATGGGTTAGATATCTCTTGTAGTTTCTTCAGAACACACAAATTATCTGAAAATGCTTTTGAAGCAATAGACACAAAAACAGCTATAAATCCAAAACCTAATATGATAGACTCAAACTTTAAACTATATATTGTGTAGATTTACAGGTCCTACTTGCCCAGCAAAAAGGGTTTGAATAGCTCTTGCGCTTTTTTCAAAACTCACAAACAAATGTTCATGGGCTGAAAAGGCTTTTGGAGCAATAAAAAAGTAAAAACTGCTATAACTCAAAAATGCAATAAGATAGGTTCAAACTTTAAAAGACATGTTGTGCAGATGTACAAGCCCCTCTTGCACAGAAAGTATGGGTTAGATATCTCTTGTAGTTTCTTCAGAACACACAAATTATCTGAAAATGCTTTTGAAGCAATAGACACAAAAACAGCTATAAATCCAAAACCTAATATGATAGACTCAAACTTTAAACTATATATTGTGTAGATTTACAGGTCCTACTTGCCCAGCAAAAAGGGATTGAATAGCTCTTGCGCTTTTTTCAAAACGCACAAACAACTGTTCATGGGCTGAAAAGGCTTTTGGAGCAATAAAAAGTAAAAACTGCTATAACTCAAAAATGCAATAAGATAGGTTCAAACTTTGAAAGACATGTTGTGCAGATGTACAAGCCCCTATTGCACAGAAAGTATGGGTTAGATATCTCTTGTAGTTTCTTCAGAACACACAAATTATCTGAAAATGCTTTTGAAGCAATAGACACAAAAACAGCTATAAATCCAAAACCTAATATGATAGACTCAAACTTTAAACTATATATTGTGTAGATTTACAGGTCCTACTTGCCCAGCAAAAAGGGATTGAATAGCTCTTGCGCTTTTTTCAAAACTCACAAACAACTGTTCATGGGCTGAAAAGGCTTTTGGAGCAATAAAAAGTAAAAACTGCTATAACTCAAAAATGCAATAAGATAGGTTCAAACTTTAAAAGACATGTTGTGCAGATGTACAAGCCCCTCTTGCACAGAAAGTATGGGTTAGATATCTCTTGTAGTTTCTTCAGAACACACAAATTATCTGAAAATGCTTTTGAAGCAATAGACACAAAAACAGCTATAAATCCAAAACCTAATATGATAGACTCAAACTTTAAACTATATATTGTGTAGATTTACAGGTCCTACTTGCCCAGCAAAAAGGGTTTGAATAGCTCTTGCGCTTTTTTCAAAACTCACAAACAAATGTTCATGGGCTGAAAAGGCTTTTGGAGCAATAAAAAAGTAAAAACTGCTATAACTCAAAAATGCAATAAGATAGGTTCAAACTTTAAAAGACATGTTGTGCAGATGTACAAGCCCCTCTTGCACAGAAAGTATGGGTTAGATATCTCTTGTAGTTTCTTCAGAACACACAAATTATCTGAAAATGCTTTTGAAGCAATAGACACAAAAACAGCTATAAATCCAAAACCTAATATGATAGACTCAAACTTTAAACTATATATTGTGTAGATTTACAGGTCCTACTTGCCCAGCAAAAAGGGATTGAATAGCTCTTGCGCTTTTTTCAAAACTCACAAACAACTGTTCATGGGCTGAAAAGGCTTTTGGAGCAATAAAAAGTAAAAACTGCTATAACTCAAAAATGCAATAAGATAGGTTCAAACTTTAAAAGACTTGTTGTGCAGATGTACAAGCCCCTCTTGCACAGAAAGTATGGGTTAGACATCTCTTGTAGTTTCTTCAGAACACACAAATTATCTGAAAATGCTTTTGAAGCAATAGACACAAAAACAGCTATAAATCCAAAACCTAATATGATAGACTCAAACTTTAAACTATATATTGTGTAGATTTACAGGTCCTACTTGCCCAGCAAAAAGGGTTTGAATAGCTCTTGCGCTTTTTTCAAAACTCACAAACAAATGTTCATGGGCTGAAAAGGCTTTTGGAGCAATAAAAAAGTAAAAACTGCTATAACTCAAAAATGCAATAAGATAGGTTCAAACTTTAAAAGACATGTTGTGCAGATGTACAAGCCCCTCTTGCACAGAAAGTATGGGTTAGATATCTCTTGTAGTTTCTTCAGAACACACAAATTATCTGAAAATGCTTTTGAAGCAATAGACACAAAAACAGCTATAAATCCAAAACCTAATATGATAGACTCAAACTTTAAACTATATATTGTGTAGATTTACAGGTCCTACTTGCCCAGCAAAAAGGGATTGAATAGCTCTTGCGCTTTTTTCAAAACTCACAAACAACTGTTCATGGGCTGAAAAGGCTTTTGGAGCAATAAAAAGTAAAAACTGCTATAACTCAAAAATGCAATAAGATAGGTTCAAACTTTGAAAGACATGTTGTGCAGATGTACAAGCCCCTCTTGCACAGAAAGTATGGGTTAGATATCTCTTGTAGTTTCTTCAGAACACACAAATTATCTGAAAATGCTTTTGAAGCAATAGACACAAAAACAGCTATAAATCCAAAACCTAATATGATAGACTCAAACTTTAAACTATATATTGTGTAGATTTACAGGTCCTACTTGCCCAGCAAAAAGGGTTTGAATAGCTCTTGCGCTTTTTTCAAAACTCACAAACAAATGTTCATGGGCTGAAAAGGCTTTTGGAGCAATAAAAAAGTAAAAACTGCTATAACTCAAAAATGCAATAAGATAGGTTCAAACTTTAAAAGACATGTTGTGCAGATGTACAAGCCCCTCTTGCACAGAAAGTATGGGTTAGATATCTCTTGTAGTTTCTTCAGAACACACAAATTATCTGAAAATGCTTTTGAAGCAATAGACACAAAAACAGCTATAAATCCAAAACCTAATATGATAGACTCAAACTTTAAACTGTATATTGTGTAGATTTACAGGTCCTACTTGCCCAGCAAAAAGGGTTCGAATAGCTCTTGCACTTTTTTCGAAAACTCACAAACAACTGTTCATGGGCTGAAAAGGCTTTTGGAGCAATAAAAAAGTAAAAACTGCTATAACTCAAAAATGCAATAAGATAAGTTCAAACTTTAAAAGACATGTTGTGCAGATGTACAAGCCCCTCTTGCACAGAAAGTTTGGGTTAGATATCTATTGTAGTTTCTTCAGAACACACAAATTATCTGAAAATGCTTTTGAAGCAATAGACACAAAAACAGCTATAAATCCAAAACCTAATATGATAGACTCAAACTTTAAACTATATATTGTGTAGATTTACAGGTCCTATTTGCCCAGCAAAAAGGGTTTGAATAGCTCTTGCACTTTTTTCCAAACTCACAAACAACTGTTCATGGGCTGAAAAGGCTTTTGGAGCAATAAAAACTTAAAAACTGCTATAACTCAAAAATGCAATAAGATAAGTTCAAACTTTAAAAGACATGTTGTGCAGATGTACAAGCCCCTCTTGCACAGAAAGTTTGGGTTAGATATCTCTTGTAGTTTCTTCAGAACACACAAATTATCTGAAAATGCTTTTAAAGCAATAAACACAAAAACAGCTATAAATCCAAAACCTAATATGATAGACTCAAACTTTAAACTATATATTGTGTAGATTTACAGGTCCTACTTGCCCAGCAAAAAGGGTTTGAATAGCTCTTGCACTTTCTTCGAAACTCACAAACAACTGTTCATGGGCTGAAAAGGCTTTTGGAGCAATAAAAACTTGAAAACTGCTATAACTCAAAAATGCAATAAGATAAGTTCAAACTTTAAAAGACATGTTGTGCAGATGTACAAGCCCCTCTTGCACAGAAAGTTTGGGTTAGATATCTCTTGTAGTTGCTTCAGAACACACAAATTATCTGAAAATGCTTTTAAAGCAATAAACACAAAAACAGCTATAAATCCAAAACCTAATATGATAGACTCAAACTTTAAACTATATATTGTGTAGATTTATAGGTCCTACTTGCCCAGCAAAAAGGGTTTGAATAGCTCTTGCACTTTCTTCGAAACTCACAAACAACTGTTCATGGGCTGAAAAGGCTTTTGGAGCAATAAAAACTTGAAAACTGCTATAACTCAAAAATGCAATAAGATAAGTTCAAACTTTAAAAGACATGTTGTGCAGATGTACAAGCCCCTCTTGCACAGAAAGTTTGGGTTAGATATCTCTTGTAGTTGCTTCAGAACACACAAATTATCTGAAAATGCTTTTGAAGCAATAGACACAAAAACAGCTATAAATCCAAAACCTAATATGATAGACTCAAACTTTAAACTATATATTGTGTAGATTTACAGGTCCTACTTGCCCAGAAAAAAGGGTTTGAATAGCTCTTGCACTTTTTTCGAAACTCACAAACAACTGTTCATGGGCTGAAAAGGCTTTTGGAGCAATAAAAACTTGAAAACTGCTATAACTCAAAAATGCAATAAGATAAGTTCAAACTTTAAAAGACATGTTGTGCAGATGTACAAGCCCCTCTTGCACAGAAAGTTTGGGTTAGATATCTCTTGTAGTTTCTTCAGAACACACAAATTATCTGAAAATGCTTTTAAAGCAATAAACACAAAAACAGCTATAAATCCAAAACCTAATATGATAGACTCAAACTTTAAACTATATATTGTGTAGATTTACAGGTCCTACTTGCCCAGCAAAAAGGGTTTGAATAGCTCTTGCACTTTTTTCGAAAACTCACAAACAACTGTTCATGGGCTGAAAAGGCTTTTGGAGCAATAAAAACTTAAAAACTGCTATAACTCAAAAATGCAATAAGATAAGTTCAAACTTTAAAAGACATGTTGTGCAGATGTACAAGCCCCTCTTGCACAGAAAGTTTGGGTTAGATATCTCTTGTAGTTTCTTCAGAACACACAAATTATCTGAAAATGCTTTTGAAGCAATAGACACAAAAACAGCTATAAATCCAAAACCTAATATGATAGACTCAAACTTTAAACTATATATTGTGTAGATTTACAGGTCCTACTTGCCCAGCAAAAAGGGTTTGAATAGCTCTTGCACTTTTTTCCAAACTCACAAACAACTGTTCATGGGCTGAAAAGGCTTTTGGAGCAATAAAAACTTAAAAACTGCTATAACTCAAAAATGCAATAAGATAAGTTCAAACTTTAAAAGACATGTTGTGCAGATGTACAAGCCCCTCTTGCACAGAAAGTTTGGGTTAGATATCTCTTGTAGTTTCTTCAGAACACACAAATTATCTGAAAATGCTTTTGAAGCAATAGACACAAAAACAGCTATAAATCCAAAACCTAATATGATAGACTCAAACTTTAAACTGTATATTGTGTAGATTTACAGGTCCTACTTGCCCAGCAAAAAGGGTTTGAATAGCTCTTGCACTTTTTTCGAAAACTCACAAACAACTGTTCATGGGCTGAAAAGGCTTTTGGAGCAATAAAAACGTAAAAACTGCTATAACTCAAAAATGCAATAAGATAAGTTCAAACTTTAAAAGACATGTTGTGCAGATGTACAAGCCCCTCTTGCACAGAAAGTTTGGGTTAGATATCTCTTGTAGTTTCTTCAGAACACACAAATTATCTGAAAATGCTTTTGAAGCAATAGACACAAAAACAGCTATAAATCCAAAACCTAATATGATAGACTCAAACTTTAAACTATATATTGTGTAGATTTACAGGTCCTACTTGCCCAGCAGAAAGGGTTTGAATAGCTCTTGCACTTTTTTCGAAACTCACAAACAACTGTTCATGGGCTGAAAAGGCTTTTGGAGCAATAAAAACTTGAAAACTGCTATAACTCAAAAATGAAATAAGATAAGTTCAAACTTTAAAAGACATGTTGTGCAGATGTACAAGCCCCTCTTGCACAGAAAGTTTGGGTTAGATATCTCTTGTAGTTTCTTCAGAACACACAAATTATCTGAAAATGCTTTTAAAGCAATAAACACAAAAACAGCTATAAATCCAAAACCTAATATGATAGACTCAAACTTTAAACTATATATTGTGTAGATTTACAGGTCCTACTTGCCCAGCAAAAAAGGTTTGAATAGCTCTTGCACTTTTTTCGAAACTCACAAACAACTGTTCATGGGCTGAAAAGGCTTTTGGAGCAATAAAAACTTGAAAACTGCTATAACTCAAAAATGCAATAAGATAAGTTCAAACTTTAAAAGACATGTTGTGCAGATGTACAAGCCCCTCTTGCACAGAAAGTTTGGGTTAGATATCTCTTGTAGTTGCTTCAGAACACACAAATTATCTGAAAATGCTTTTGAAGCAATAGACACAAAAACAGCTATAAATCCAAAACCTAATATGATAGACTCAAACTTTAAACTACATATTGTGTAGATTTACAGGTCCTACTTGCCCAGCAAAAAGGGTTTGAATAGCTCTTGCACTTTTTTCGAAACTCACAAACAACTGTTCATGGGCTGAAAAGGCTTTTGGAGCAATAAAAACTTGAAAACTGCTATAACTCAAAAATGCAATAAGATAAGTTTAAACTTTAAAAGACATGTTGTGCAGATGTACAAGCCCCTCTTGCACAGAAAGTTTGGGTTAGATATCTCTTGTATTTTCTTCCGAACACACAAATTATCTGAAAATGCTTTTAAAGCAATAAACACAAAAACAGCTATAAATCCAAAACCTAATATGATAGACTCAAACTTTAAACTATATATTGTGTAGATTTACAGGTCCTACTTGCCCAGCAAAAAGGGTTTGAATAGCTCTTGCACTTTTTTCGAAACTCACAAACAACTGTTCATGGGCTGAAAAGGCTTTTGGAGCAATAAAAACGTAAAAACTGCTATAACTCAAAAATGCAATAAGATAAGTTCAAACTTTAAAAGACATGTTGTGCAGATGTACAAGCCCCTCTTGCACAGAAAGTTTGGGTTAGATATCTCTTGTAGTTTCTTCAGAACACACAAATTATCTGAAAATGCTTTTGAAGCAATAGACACAAAAACAGCTATAAATCCAAAACCTAATATGATAGACTCAAACTTTAAACTATATATTGTGTACATTTACAGGTCCTACTTGCCCAGCAAAAAGGGTTTGAATAGCTCTTGCGCTTTTTTCAAAACTCACAAACAACTGTTCATGGGCTGAAAAGGCTTTTGGAGCAATAAAAAGGTAAAAACTGCTTTAACTCAAAAATGCAATAAGATAGGTTCAAACTTTAAAAGACATGTTGTGCAGATGTACAAGCCCCTCTTGCACAGAAAGTATGGGTTAGATATCTCTTGTAGTTTCTTTAGAACACACAAATTATCTGAAAATGCTTTTGAAGCAATAGACACAAAAACAGCTATAAATCCAAAACCTAATATGATAGACTCAAACTTTAAACTATATATTGTGTAGATTTACAGGTCCTACTTGCCCAGCAAAAAGGGTTGGAATAGCTCTTGCGCTTTTTTCAAAACTCACAAACAAATGTTCATGGGCTTGAAAAGGCTTTTGGAGCAATAAAAGAGTAAAAACTGCTATAACTCAAAAATGCAATAAGATAGGTTCAAACTTTAAAAGACATGTTGTGCAGATGTACAAGCCCCTCTTGCACAGAAAGTATGGGTTAGATATCTCTTGTAGTTTCTTCAGAACACACAAATTATCTGAAAATGCTTTTGAAGCAATAGACACAAAAACAGCTATAAATCCAAAACCTAATATGATAGACTCAAACTTTAAACTATATATTGTGTAGATTTACAGGTCCTACTTGCCCAGCAAAAAGGGTTTGAATAGCTCTTGCGCTTTTTTCAAATCTCACAAACAAATGTTCATGGGCTTGAAAAGGCTTTTGGAGCAATAAAAGAGTAAAAACTGCTATAACTCAATAATGCAATAAGATAGGTTCAAACTTTAAAAGACATGTTGTGCAGATGTACAAGCCCCTCTTGCACAGAAAGTATGGGTTAGATATCTCTTGTAGTTTCTTCAGAACACACAAATTATCTGAAAATGCTTTTGAAGCAATAGACACAAAAACAGCTATAAATCCAAAACCTAATATGATAGACTCAAACTTTAAACTATATATTGTGTAGATTTACAGGTCCTACTTGCCCAGCAAAAAGGGTTTGAATAGCTCTTGCGCTTTTTTCAAAACTCACAAACAAATGTTCATGGGCTGAAAAGGCTTTTGGAGCAATAAAAAAGTAAAAACTGCTATAACTCAAAAATGCAATAAGATAGGTTCAAACTTTAAAAGACATGTTGGGGAGATGTCCAAGCCCCTCTTGCACAGAAAGTATGGGTTAGATATCTCTTGTAGTTTCTTCAGAACACACAAATTATCTGAAAATGCTTTTGAAGCAATAGACACAAAAACAGCTATAAATCCAAAACCTAATATGATAGACTCAAACTTTAAACTATATATTGTGTAGATTTACAGGTCCTACTTGCCCAGCAAAAAGGGTTTGAATAGCTCTTGCGCTTTTTTCAAAACTCACAAACAAATGTTCATGGGCTTGAAAAGGCTTTTGGAGCAATAAAAGAGTAAAAACTGCTATAACTCAATAATGCAATAAGATAGGTTCAAACTTTAAAAGACATGTTGTGCAGATGTACAAGCCCCTCTTGCACAGAAAGTATGGGTTAGATATCTCTTGTAGTTTCTTCAGAACACACAAATTATCTGAAAATGCTTTTGAAGCAATAGACACAAAAACAGCTATAAATCCAAAACCTAATATGATAGACTCAAACTTTAAACTATATATTGTGTAGATTTACAGGTCCTACTTGCCCAGCAAAAAGGGTTTGAATAGCTCTTGCGCTTTTTTCAAAACTCACAAACAAATGTTCATGGGCTTGAAAAGGCTTTTGGAGCAATAAAAGAGTAAAAACTGCTATAACTCAATAATGCAATAAGATAGGTTCAAACTTTAAAAGACATGTTGTGCAGATGTACAAGCCCCTCTTGCACAGAAAGTATGGGTTAGATATCTCTTGTAGTTTCTTCAGAACACACAAATTATCTGAAAATGCTTTTGAAGCAATAGACACAAAAACAGCTATAAATCCAAAACCTAATATGATAGACTCAAACTTTAAACTATATATTGTGTAGATTTACAGGTCCTACTTGCCCAGCAAAAAGGGTTTGAATAGCTCTTGCGCTTTTTTCAAAACTCACAAACAAATGTTCATGGGCTGAAAAGGCTTTTGGAGCAATAAAAAAGTAAAAACTGCTATAACTCAAAAATGCAATAAGATAGGTTCAAACTTTAAAAGACAAGTTGGGGAGATGTCCAAGCCCCTCTTGCACAGAAAGTATGGGTTAGATATCTCTTGTAGTTTCTTCAGAACACACAAATTATCTGAAAATGCTTTTGAAGCAATAGACACAAAAACAGCTATAAATCCAAAACCTAATATGATAGACTCAAACTTTAAACTATATATTGTGTAGATTTACAGGTCCTACTTGCCCAGCAAAAAGGGTTTGAATAGCTCTTGCGCTTTTTTCAAAACTCACAAACAAATGTTCATGGGCTGAAAAGGCTTTTGGAGCAATAAAAAAGTAAAAACTGCTATAACTCAAAAATGCAATAAGATAGGTTCAAACTTTAAAAGACATGTTGGGGAGATGTCCAAGCCCCTCTTGCACAGAAAGTATGGGTTAGATAACTCTTGTAGTTTCTTCAGAACACACAAATTATCTGAAAATGCTTTTGAAGCAATAGACACAAAAACAGCTATAAATCCAAAACCTAATATGATAGACTCAAACTTTAAACTATATATTGTGTAGATTTACAGGTCCTACTTGCCCAGCAAAAAGGGTTGGAATAGCTCTTGCGCTTTTTTCAAAACTCACAAACAAATGTTCATGGGCTTGAAAAGGCTTTTGGAGCAATAAAAGAGTAAAAACTGCTATAACTCAAAAATGCAATAAGATAGGTTCAAACTTTAAAAGACATGTTGTGCAGATGTACAAGCCCCTCTTGCACAGAAAGTATGGGTTAGATATCTCTTGTAGTTTCTTCAGAACACACAAATTATCTGAAAATGCTTTTGAAGCAATAGACACAAAAACAGCTATAAATCCAAAACCTAATATGATAGACTCAAACTTTAAACTATATATTGTGTAGATTTACAGGTCCTACTTGCCCAGCAAAAAGGGTTTGAATAGCTCTTGCGCTTTTTTCAAAACTCACAAACAAATGTTCATGGGCTGAAAAGGCTTTTGGAGCAATAAAAAAGTAAAAACTGCTATAACTCAAAAATGCAATAAGATAGGTTCAAACTTTAAAAGACAAGTTGGGGAGATGTCCAAGCCCCTCTTGCACAGAAAGTATGGGTTAGATATCTCTTGTAGTTTCTTCAGAACACACAAATTATCTGAAAATGCTTTTGAAGCAATAGACACAAAAACAGCTATAAATCCAAAACCTAATATGATAGACTCAAACTTTAAACTATATATTGTGTAGATTTACAGGTCCTACTTGCCCAGCAAAAAGGGTTTGAATAGCTCTTGCGCTTTTTTCAAAACTCACAAACAAATGTTCATGGGCTGAAAAGGCTTTTGGAGCAATAAAAAAGTAAAAACTGCTATAACTCAAAAATGCAATAAGATAGGTTCAAACTTTAAAAGACATGTTGTGCAGATGTACAAGCCCCTCTTGCACAGAAAGTATGGGTTAGATATCTCTTGTAGTTTCTTAAGAACACACAAATTATCTGAAAATGCTTTTGAAGCAATAGACACAAAAACAGCTATAAATCCAAAACCTAATATGATAGACTCAAATTTTAAACTATATATTGTGTAGATTTACAGGTCCTACTTGCCCAGCAAAAAGGGTTTGAATAGCTCTTGCGCTTTTTTCAAAACTCACAAACAAATGTTCATGGGCTGAAAAGGCTTTTGGAGCAATAAAAAAGTAAAAACTGCTATAACTCAAAAATGCAATAAGATAGGTTCAAACTTTAAAAGACATGTTGTGCAGATGTACAAGCCCCTCTTGCACAGAAAGTATGGGTTAGATATCTCTTGTAGTTTCTTAAGAACACACAAATTATCTGAAAATGCTTTTGAAGCAATAGACACAAAAACAGCTATAAATCCAAAACCTAATATGATAGACTCAAATTTTAAACTATATATTGTGTAGATTTACAGGTCCTACTTGCCCAGCAAAAAGGGTTTGAATAGCTCTTGCGCTTTTTTCAAAACTCACAAACAAATGTTCATGGGCTGAAAAGGCTTTTGGAGCAATAAAAACTTAAAAACTGCTATAACTCAAAAATGCAATAAGATAGGTTCAAACTTTAAAAGACATGTTGTGCAGATGTACAAGCCCCTCTTGCACAGAAAGTTTGGGTTAGATATCTCTTGTAGTTTCTTCAGAACACACAAATTATCTGAAAATGCTTTTGAAGCAATAGACACAAAAACAGCTATAAATCCAAAACCTAATATGATAGACTCAAACTTTAAACTGTATATTGTGTAGATTTACAGGTCCTACTTGCCCAGCAAAAAGGGTTTGAATAGCTCTTGCACTTTTTTCGAAAACTCACAAACAACTGTTCATGGGCTGAAAAGGCTTTTGGAGCAATAAAAACGTAAAAACTGCTATAACTCAAAAATGCAATAAGATAAGTTCAAACTTTAAAAGACATGTTGTGCAGATGTACAAGCCCCTCTTGCACAGAAAGTTTGGGTTAGATATCTCTTGTAGTTTCTTCAGAACACACAAATTATCTGAAAATGCTTTTGAAGCAATAGACACAAAAACAGCTATAAATCCAAAACCTAATATGATAGACTCAAACTTTAAACTATATATTGTGTAGATTTACAGGTCCTACTTGCCCAGCAGAAAGGGTTTGAATAGCTCTTGCACTTTTTTCGAAACTCACAAACAACTGTTCATGGGCTGAAAAGGCTTTTGGAGCAATAAAAACTTGAAAACTGCTATAACTCAAAAATGCAATATGATAAGTTCAAACTTTAAAAGACATGTTGTGCAGATGTACAAGCCCCTCTTGCACAGAAAGTTTGGGTTAGATATCTCTTGTAGTTTCTTCAGAACACACAAATTATCTGAAAATGCTTTTAAAGCAATAAACACAAAAACAGCTATAAATCCAAAACCTAATATGATAGACTCAAACTTTAAACTATATATTGTGTAGATTTACAGGTCCTACTTGCCCAGCAAAAAAGGTTTGAATAGCTCTTGCACTTTTTTCGAAACTCACAAACAACTGTTCATGGGCTGAAAAGGCTTTTGGAGCAATAAAAACTTGAAAACTGCTATAACTCAAAAATGCAATAAGATAAGTTCAAACTTTAAAAGACATGTTGTGCAGATGTACAAGCCCCTCTTGCACAGAAAGTTTGGGTTAGATATCTCTTGTAGTTGCTTCAGAACACACAAATTATCTGAAAATGCTTTTGAAGCAATAGACACAAAAACAGCTATAAATCCAAAACCTAATATGATAGACTCAAACTTTAAACTACATATTGTGTAGATTTACAGGTCCTACTTGCCCAGCAAAAAGGGTTTGAATAGCTCTTGCACTTTTTTCGAAACTCACAAACAACTGTTCATGGGCTGAAAAGGCTTTTGGAGCAATAAAAACTTGAAAACTGCTATAACTCAAAAATGCAATAAGATAAGTTTAAACTTTAAAAGACATGTTGTGCAGATGTACAAGCCCCTCTTGCACAGAAAGTTTGGGTTAGATATCTCTTGTATTTTCTTCCGAACACACAAATTATCTGAAAATGCTTTTAAAGCAATAAACACAAAAACAGCTATAAATCCAAAACCTAATATGATAGACTCAAACTTTAAACTATATATTGTGTAGATTTACAGGTCCTACTTGCCCAGCAAAAAGGGTTTGAATAGCTCTTGCACTTTTTTCAAAACTCACAAACAACTGTTCATGGGCTGAAAAGGCTTTTGGAGCAATAAAAACGTAAAAACTGCTATAACTCAAAAATGCAATAAGATAAGTTCAAACTTTAAAAGACATGTTGTGCAGATGTACAAGCCCCTCTTGCACAGAAAGTTTGGGTTAGATATCTCTTGTAGTTTCTTCAGAACACACAAATTATCTGAAAATGCTTTTGAAGCAATAGACACAAAAACAGCTATAAATCCAAAACCTAATATGATAGACTCAAACTTTAAACTATATATTGTGTACATTTACAGGTCCTACTTGCCCAGCAAAAAGGGTTTGAATAGCTCTTGCGCTTTTTTCAAAACTCACAAACAACTGTTCATGGGCTGAAAAGGCTTTTGGAGCAATAAAAAGGTAAAAACTGCTTTAACTCAAAAATGCAATAAGATAGGTTCAAACTTTAAAAGACATGTTGTGCAGATGTACAAGCCCCTCTTGCACAGAAAGTATGGGTTAGATATCTCTTGTAGTTTCTTTAGAACACACAAATTATCTGAAAATGCTTTTGAAGCAATAGACACAAAAACAGCTATAAATCCAAAACCTAATATGATAGACTCAAACTTTAAACTACATATTGTGTAGATTTACAGGTCCTACTTGCCCAGCAAAAAGGGTTTGAATAGCTCTTGCACTTTTTTCGAAACTCACAAACAACTGTTCATGGGCTGAAAAGGCTTTTGGAGCAATAAAAACTTGAAAACTGCTATAACTCAAAAATGCAATAAGATAAGTTTAAACTTTAAAAGACATGTTGTGCAGATGTACAAGCCCCTCTTGCACAGAAAGTTTGGGTTAGATATCTCTTGTATTTTCTTCCGAACACACAAATTATCTGAAAATGCTTTTAAAGCAATAAACACAAAAACAGCTATAAATCCAAAACCTAATATGATAGACTCAAACTTTAAACTATATATTGTGTAGATTTACAGGTCCTACTTGCCCAGCAAAAAGGGTTTGAATAGCTCTTGCACTTTTTTCAAAACTCACAAACAACTGTTCATGGGCTGAAAAGGCTTTTGGAGCAATAAAAACGTAAAAACTGCTATAACTCAAAAATGCAATAAGATAAGTTCAAACTTTAAAAGACATGTTGTGCAGATGTACAAGCCCCTCTTGCACAGAAAGTTTGGGTTAGATATCTCTTGTAGTTTCTTCAGAACACACAAATTATCTGAAAATGCTTTTGAAGCAATAGACACAAAAACAGCTATAAATCCAAAACCTAATATGATAGACTCAAACTTTAAACTATATATTGTGTACATTTACAGGTCCTACTTGCCCAGCAAAAAGGGTTTGAATAGCTCTTGCGCTTTTTTCAAAACTCACAAACAACTGTTCATGGGCTGAAAAGGCTTTTGGAGCAATAAAAAGGTAAAAACTGCTTTAACTCAAAAATGCAATAAGATAGGTTCAAACTTTAAAAGACATGTTGTGCAGATGTACAAGCCCCTCTTGCACAGAAAGTATGGGTTAGATATCTCTTGTAGTTTCTTTAGAACACACAAATTATCTGAAAATGCTTTTGAAGCAATAGACACAAAAACAGCTATAAATCCAAAACCTAATATGATAGACTCAAACTTTAAACTATATATTGTGTAGATTTACAGGTCCTACTTGCCCAGCAAAAAGGGTTGGAATAGCTCTTGCGCTTTTTTCAAAACTCACAAACAAATGTTCATGGGCTTGAAAAGGCTTTTGGAGCAATAAAAGAGTAAAAACTGCTATAACTCAAAAATGCAATAAGATAGGTTCAAACTTTAAAAGACATGTTGTGCAGATGTACAAGCCCCTCTTGCACAGAAAGTATGGGTTAGATATCTCTTGTAGTTTCTTCAGAACACACAAATTATCTGAAAATGCTTTTGAAGCAATAGACACAAAAACAGCTATAAATCCAAAACCTAATATGATAGACTCAAACTTTAAACTATATATTGTGTAGATTTACAGGTCCTACTTGCCCAGCAAAAAGGGTTTGAATAGCTCTTGCGCTTTTTTCAAAACTCACAAACAAATGTTCATGGGCTTGAAAAGGCTTTTGGAGCAATAAAAGAGTAAAAACTGCTATAACTCAATAATGCAATAAGATAGGTTCAAACTTTAAAAGACATGTTGTGCAGATGTACAAGCCCCTCTTGCACAGAAAGTTTGGGTTAGATATCTCTTGTAGTTTCTTCAGAACACACAAATTATCTGAAAATGCTTTTGAAGCAATAGACACAAAAACAGCTATAAATCCAAAACCTAATATGATAGACTCAAACTTTAAACTATATATTGTGTAGATTTACAGGTCCTACTTGCCCAGCAGAAAGGGTTTGAATAGCTCTTGCACTTTTTTCGAAACTCACAAACAACTGTTCATGGGCTGAAAAGGCTTTTGGAGCAATAAAAACTTGAAAACTGCTATAACTCAAAAATGCAATATGATAAGTTCAAACTTTAAAAGACATGTTGTGCAGATGTACAAGCCCCTCTTGCACAGAAAGTTTGGGTTAGATATCTCTTGTAGTTTCTTCAGAACACACAAATTATCTGAAAATGCTTTTAAAGCAATAAACACAAAAACAGCTATAAATCCAAAACCTAATATGATAGACTCAAACTTTAAACTATATATTGTGTAGATTTACAGGTCCTACTTGCCCAGCAAAAAAGGTTTGAATAGCTCTTGCACTTTTTTCGAAACTCACAAACAACTGTTCATGGGCTGAAAAGGCTTTTGGAGCAATAAAAACTTGAAAACTGCTATAACTCAAAAATGCAATAAGATAAGTTCAAACTTTAAAAGACATGTTGTGCAGATGTACAAGCCCCTCTTGCACAGAAAGTTTGGGTTAGATATCTCTTGTAGTTGCTTCAGAACACACAAATTATCTGAAAATGCTTTTGAAGCAATAGACACAAAAACAGCTATAAATCCAAAACCTAATATGATAGACTCAAACTTTAAACTACATATTGTGTAGATTTACAGGTCCTACTTGCCCAGCAAAAAGGGTTTGAATAGCTCTTGCACTTTTTTCGAAACTCACAAACAACTGTTCATGGGCTGAAAAGGCTTTTGGAGCAATAAAAACTTGAAAACTGCTATAACTCAAAAATGCAATAAGATAAGTTTAAACTTTAAAAGACATGTTGTGCAGATGTACAAGCCCCTCTTGCACAGAAAGTTTGGGTTAGATATCTCTTGTATTTTCTTCCGAACACACAAATTATCTGAAAATGCTTTTAAAGCAATAAACACAAAAACAGCTATAAATCCAAAACCTAATATGATAGACTCAAACTTTAAACTATATATTGTGTAGATTTACAGGTCCTACTTGCCCAGCAAAAAGGGTTTGAATAGCTCTTGCACTTTTTTCAAAACTCACAAACAACTGTTCATGGGCTGAAAAGGCTTTTGGAGCAATAAAAACGTAAAAACTGCTATAACTCAAAAATGCAATAAGATAAGTTCAAACTTTAAAAGACATGTTGTGCAGATGTACAAGCCCCTCTTGCACAGAAAGTTTGGGTTAGATATCTCTTGTAGTTTCTTCAGAACACACAAATTATCTGAAAATGCTTTTGAAGCAATAGACACAAAAACAGCTATAAATCCAAAACCTAATATGATAGACTCAAACTTTAAACTATATATTGTGTACATTTACAGGTCCTACTTGCCCAGCAAAAAGGGTTTGAATAGCTCTTGCGCTTTTTTCAAAACTCACAAACAACTGTTCATGGGCTGAAAAGGCTTTTGGAGCAATAAAAAGGTAAAAACTGCTTTAACTCAAAAATGCAATAAGATAGGTTCAAACTTTAAAAGACATGTTGTGCAGATGTACAAGCCCCTCTTGCACAGAAAGTATGGGTTAGATATCTCTTGTAGTTTCTTTAGAACACACAAATTATCTGAAAATGCTTTTGAAGCAATAGACACAAAAACAGCTATAAATCCAAAACCTAATATGATAGACTCAAACTTTAAACTATATATTGTGTAGATTTACAGGTCCTACTTGCCCAGCAAAAAGGGTTGGAATAGCTCTTGCGCTTTTTTCAAAACTCACAAACAAATGTTCATGGGCTTGAAAAGGCTTTTGGAGCAATAAAAGAGTAAAAACTGCTATAACTCAAAAATGCAATAAGATAGGTTCAAACTTTAAAAGACATGTTGTGCAGATGTACAAGCCCCTCTTGCACAGAAAGTATGGGTTAGATATCTCTTGTAGTTTCTTCAGAACACACAAATTATCTGAAAATGCTTTTGAAGCAATAGACACAAAAACAGCTATAAATCCAAAACCTAATATGATAGACTCAAACTTTAAACTATATATTGTGTAGATTTACAGGTCCTACTTGCCCAGCAAAAAGGGTTTGAATAGCTCTTGCGCTTTTTTCAAAACTCACAAACAAATGTTCATGGGCTTGAAAAGGCTTTTGGAGCAATAAAAGAGTAAAAACTGCTATAACTCAATAATGCAATAAGATAGGTTCAAACTTTAAAAGACATGTTGTGCAGATGTACAAGCCCCTCTTGCACAGAAAGTATGGGTTAGATATCTCTTGTAGTTTCTTCAGAACACACAAATTATCTGAAAATGCTTTTGAAGCAATAGACACAAAAACAGCTATAAATCCAAAACCTAATATGATAGACTCAAACTTTAAACTATATATTGTGTAGATTTACAGGTCCTACTTGCCCAGCAAAAAGGGTTTGAATAGCTCTTGCGCTTTTTTCAAAACTCACAAACAAATGTTCATGGGCTGAAAAGGCTTTTGGAGCAATAAAAAAGTAAAAACTGCTATAACTCAAAAATGCAATAAGATAGGTTCAAACTTTAAAAGACATGTTGGGGAGATGTCCAAGCCCCTCTTGCACAGAAAGTATGGGTTAGATATCTCTTGTAGTTTCTTCAGAACACACAAATTATCTGAAAATGCTTTTGAAGCAATAGACACAAAAACAGCTATAAATCCAAAACCTAATATGATAGACTCAAACTTTAAACTATATATTGTGTAGATTTACAGGTCCTACTTGCCCAGCAAAAAGGGTTTGAATAGCTCTTGCGCTTTTTTCAAAACTCACAAACAAATGTTCATGGGCTTGAAAAGGCTTTTGGAGCAATAAAAGAGTAAAAACTGCTATAACTCAATAATGCAATAAGATAGGTTCAAACTTTAAAAGACATGTTGTGCAGATGTACAAGCCCCTCTTGCACAGAAAGTATGGGTTAGATATCTCTTGTAGTTTCTTCAGAACACACAAATTATCTGAAAATGCTTTTGAAGCAATAGACACAAAAACAGCTATAAATCCAAAACCTAATATGATAGACTCAAACTTTAAACTATATATTGTGTAGATTTACAGGTCCTACTTGCCCAGCAAAAAGGGTTTGAATAGCTCTTGCGCTTTTTTCAAAACTCACAAACAAATGTTCATGGGCTGAAAAGGCTTTTGGAGCAATAAAAAAGTAAAAACTGCTATAACTCAAAAATGCAATAAGATAGGTTCAAACTTTAAAAGACAAGTTGGGGAGATGTCCAAGCCCCTCTTGCACAGAAAGTATGGGTTAGATATCTCTTGTAGTTTCTTCAGAACACACAAATTATCTGAAAATGCTTTTGAAGCAATAGACACAAAAACAGCTATAAATCCAAAACCTAATATGATAGACTCAAACTTTAAACTATATATTGTGTAGATTTACAGGTCCTACTTGCCCAGCAAAAAGGGTTTGAATAGCTCTTGCGCTTTTTTCAAAACTCACAAACAAATGTTCATGGGCTGAAAAGGCTTTTGGAGCAATAAAAAAGTAAAAACTGCTATAACTCAAAAATGCAATAAGATAGGTTCAAACTTTAAAAGACATGTTGTGCAGATGTACAAGCCCCTCTTGCACAGAAAGTATGGGTTAGATATCTCTTGTAGTTTCTTAAGAACACACAAATTATCTGAAAATGCTTTTGAAGCAATAGACACAAAAACAGCTATAAATCCAAAACCTAATATGATAGACTCAAATTTTAAACTATATATTGTGTAGATTTACAGGTCCTACTTGCCCAGCAAAAAGGGTTTGAATAGCTCTTGCGCTTTTTTCAAAACTCACAAACAAATGTTCATGGGCTGAAAAGGCTTTTGGAGCAATAAAAAAGTAAAAACTGCTATAACTCAAAAATGCAATAAGATAGGTTCAAACTTTAAAAGACATGTTGTGCAGATGTACAAGCCCCTCTTGCACAGAAAGTATGGGTTAGATATCTCTTGTAGTTTCTTAAGAACACACAAATTATCTGAAAATGCTTTTGAAGCAATAGACACAAAAACAGCTATAAATCCAAAACCTAATATGATAGACTCAAATTTTAAACTATATATTGTGTAGATTTACAGGTCCTACTTGCCCAGCAAAAAGGGTTTGAATAGCTCTTGCGCTTTTTTCAAAACTCACAAACAAATGTTCATGGGCTGAAAAGGCTTTTGGAGCAATAAAAAAGTAAAAACTGCTATAACTCAAAAATGCAATAAGATAGGTTCAAACTTTAAAAGACATGTTGGGGAGATGTCCAAGCCCCTCTTGCACAGAAAGTATGGGTTAGATATCTCTTGTAGTTTCTTCAGAACACACAAATTATCTGAAAATGCTTTTGAAGCAATAGACACAAAAACAGCTATAAATCCAAAACCTAATATGATAGACTCAAACTTTAAACTATATATTGTGTAGATTTACAGGTCCTACTTGCCCAGCAAAAAGGGTTTGAATAGCTCTTGCGCTTTTTTCAAAACTCACAAACAAATGTTCATGGGCTGAAAAGGCTTTTGGAGCAATAAAAAAGTAAAAACTGCTATAACTCAAAAATGCAATAAGATAGGTTCAAACTTTAAAAGACATGTTGGGGAGATGTCCAAGCCCCTCTTGCACAGAAAGTATGGGTTAGATATCTCTTGTAGTTTCTTCAGAACACACAAATTATCTGAAAATGCTTTTGAAGCAATAGACACAAAAACAGCTATAAATCCAAAACCTAATATGATAGACTCAAACTTTAAACTATATATTGTGTAGATTTACAGGTCCTACTTGCCCAGCAAAAAGGGTTTGAATAGCTCTTGCGCTTTTTTCAAAACTCACAAACAAATGTTCATGGGCTTGAAAAGGCTTTTGGAGCAATAAAAGAGTAAAAACTGCTATAACTCAATAATGCAATAAGATAGGTTCAAACTTTAAAAGACATGTTGTGCAGATGTACAAGCCCCTCTTGCACAGAAAGTATGGGTTAGATATCTCTTGTAGTTTCTTCAGAACACACAAATTATCTGAAAATGCTTTTGAAGCAATAGACACAAAAACAGCTATAAATCCAAAACCTAATATGATAGACTCAAACTTTAAACTATATATTGTGTAGATTTACAGGTCCTACTTGCCCAGCAAAAAGGGTTTGAATAGCTCTTGCGCTTTTTTCAAAACTCACAAACAAATGTTCATGGGCTGAAAAGGCTTTTGGAGCAATAAAAAAGTAAAAACTGCTATAACTCAAAAATGCAATAAGATAGGTTCAAACTTTAAAAGACATGTTGTGCAGATGTACAAGCCCCTCTTGCACAGAAAGTATGGGTTAGATATCTCTTGTAGTTTCTTAAGAACACACAAATTATCTGAAAATGCTTTTGAAGCAATAGACACAAAAACAGCTATAAATCCAAAACCTAATATGATAGACTCAAATTTTAAACTATATATTGTGTAGATTTACAGGTCCTACTTGCCCAGCAAAAAGGGTTTGAATAGCTCTTGCGCTTTTTTCAAAACTCACAAACAAATGTTCATGGGCTGAAAAGGCTTTTGGAGCAATAAAAAAGTAAAAACTGCTATAACTCAAAAATGCAATAAGATAGGTTCAAACTTTAAAAGACATGTTGGGGAGATGTCCAAGCCCCTCTTGCACAGAAAGTATGGGTTAGATATCTCTTGTAGTTTCTTCAGAACACACAAATTATCTGAAAATGCTTTTGAAGCAATAGACACAAAAACAGCTATAAATCCAAAACCTAATATGATAGACTCAAACTTTAAACTATATATTGTGTAGATTTACAGGTCCTACTTGCCCAGCAAAAAGGGTTTGAATAGCTCTTGCGCTTTTTTCAAAACTCACAAACAAATGTTCATGGGCTGAAAAGGCTTTTGGAGCAATAAAAAAGTAAAAACTGCTATAACTCAAAAATGCAATAAGATAGGTTCAAACTTTAAAAGACATGTTGGGGAGATGTCCAAGCCCCTCTTGCACAGAAAGTATGGGTTAGATATCTCTTGTAGTTTCTTCAGAACACACAAATTATCTGAAAATGCTTTTGAAGCAATAGACACAAAAACAGCTATAAATCCAAAACCTAATATGATAGACTCAAACTTTAAACTATATATTGTGTAGATTTACAGGTCCTACTTGCCCAGCAAAAAGGGTTTGAATAGCTCTTGCGCTTTTTTCAAAACTCACAAACAAATGTTCATGGGCTTGAAAAGGCTTTTGGAGCAATAAAAGAGTAAAAACTGCTATAACTCAATAATGCAATAAGATAGGTTCAAACTTTAAAAGACATGTTGTGCAGATGTACAAGCCCCTCTTGCACAGAAAGTATGGGTTAGATATCTCTTGTAGTTTCGTCAGAACACACAAATTATCTGAAAATGCTTTTGAAGCAATAGACACAAAAACAGCTATAAATCCAAAACCTAATATGATAGACTCAAACTTTAAACTATATATTGTGTAGATTTACAGGTCCTACTTGCCCAGCAAAAAGGGTTTGAATAGCTCTTGCGCTTTTTTCAAAACTCACAAACAAATGTTCATGGGCTGAAAAGGCTTTTGGAGCAATAAAAAAGTAAAAACTGCTATAACTCAAAAATGCAATAAGATAGGTTCAAACTTTAAAAGACATGTTGGGGAGATGTCCAAGCCCCTCTTGCACAGAAAGTATGGGTTAGATATCTCTTGTAGTTTCTTCAGAACACACAAATTATCTGAAAATGCTTTTGAAGCAATAGACACAAAAACAGCTATAAATCCAAAACCTAATATGATAGACTCAAACTTTAAACTATATATTGTGTAGATTTACAGGTCCTACTTGCCCAGCAAAAAGGGTTTGAATAGCTCTTGCGCTTTTTTCAAAACTCACAAACAAATGTTCATGGGCTGAAAAGGCTTTTGGAGCAATAAAAAAGTAAAAACTGCTATAACTCAAAAATGCAATAAGATAGGTTCAAACTTTAAAAGACATGTTGTGCAGATGTACAAGCCCCTCTTGCACAGAAAGTATGGGTTAGATATCTCTTGTAGTTTCTTAAGAACACACAAATTATCTGAAAATGCTTTTGAAGCAATAGACACAAAAACAGCTATAAATCCAAAACCTAATATGATAGACTCAAATTTTAAACTATATATTGTGTAGATTTACAGGTCCTACTTGCCCAGCAAAAAGGGTTTGAATAGCTCTTGCGCTTTTTTCAAAACTCACAAACAAATGTTCATGGGCTGAAAAGGCTTTTGGAGCAATAAAAAAGTAAAAACTGCTATAACTCAAAAATGCAATAAGATAGGTTCAAACTTTAAAAGACATGTTGGGGAGATGTCCAAGCCCCTCTTGCACAGAAAGTATGGGTTAGATATCTCTTGTAGTTTCTTCAGAACACACAAATTATCTGAAAATGCTTTTGAAGCAATAGACACAAAAACAGCTATAAATCCAAAACCTAATATGATAGATTCAAACTTTAAACTATATATTGTGTAGATTTACAGGTCCTACTTGCCCAGCAAAAAGGGTTTGAATAGCTCTTGCGCTTTTTTCAAAACTCACAAACAAATGTTCATGGGCTGAAAAGGCTTTTGGAGCAATAAAAAAGTAAAAACTGCTATAACTCAAAAATGCAATAAGATAGGTTCAAACTTTAAAAGACATGTTGTGCAGATGTACAAGCCCCTCTTGCACAGAAAGTATGGGTTAGATATCTCTTGTAGTTTCTTAAGAACACACAAATTATCTGAAAATGCTTTTGAAGCAATAGACACAAAAACAGCTATAAATCCAAAACCTAATATGATAGACTCAAACTTTAAACTATATATTGTGTAGATTTACAGGTCCTACTTGCCCAGCAAAAAGGGATTGAATAGCTCTTGCGCTTTTTTCAAAACTCACAAACAACTGTTCATGGGCTGAAAAGGCTTTTGGAGCAATAAAAAAGTAAAAACTGCTATAACTCAAAAATGCAATAAGATAGGTTCAAACTTTGAAAGACATGTTGTGCAGATGTACAAGCCCCTCTTGCACAGAAAGTATGGGTTAGATATCTCTTGTAGTTTCTTCAGAACACACAAATTATCTGAAAATGCTTTTGAAGCAATAGACACAAAAACAGCTATAAATCCAAAACCTAATATGATAGACTCAAACTTTAAACTATATATTGTGTAGATTTACAGGTCCTACTTGCCCAGCAAAAAGGGTTTGAATAGCTCTTGCGCTTTTTTCAAAACTCACAAACAAATGTTCATGGGCTTGAAAAGGCTTTTGGAGCAATAAAAGAGTAAAAACTGCTATAACTCAATAATGCAATAAGATAGGTTCAAACTTTAAAAGACATGTTGTGCAGATGTACAAGCCCCTCTTGCACAGAAAGTATGGGTTAGATATCTCTTGTAGTTTCTTCAGAACACACAAATTATCTGAAAATGCTTTTGAAGCAATAGACACAAAAACAGCTATAAATCCAAAACCTAATATGATAGACTCAAACTTTAAACTATATATTGTGTAGATTTACAGGTCCTACTTGCCCAGCAAAAAGGGTTTGAATAGCTCTTGCGCTTTTTTCAAAACTCACAAACAAATGTTCATGGGCTGAAAAGGCTTTTGGAGCAATAAAAAAGTAAAAACTGCTATAACTCAAAAATGCAATAAGATAGGTTCAAACTTTAAAAGACATGTTGGGGAGATGTCCAAGCCCCTCTTGCACAGAAAGTATGGGTTAGATATCTCTTGTAGTTTCTTCAGAACACACAAATTATCTGAAAATGCTTTTGAAGCAATAGACACAAAAACAGCTATAAATCCAAAACCTAATATGATAGACTCAAACTTTAAACTATATATTGTGTAGATTTACAGGTCCTACTTGCCCAGCAAAAAGGGTTTGAATAGCTCTTGCGCTTTTTTCAAAACTCACAAACAAATGTTCATGGGCTGAAAAGGCTTTTGGAGCAATAAAAAAGTAAAAACTGCTATAACTCAAAAATGCAATAAGATAGGTTCAAACTTTAAAAGACATGTTGTGCAGATGTACAAGCCCCTCTTGCACAGAAAGTATGGGTTAGATATCTCTTGTAGTTTCTTAAGAACACACAAATTATCTGAAAATGCTTTTGAAGCAATAGACACAAAAACAGCTATAAATCCAAAACCTAATATGATAGACTCAAATTTTAAACTATATATTGTGTAGATTTACAGGTCCTACTTGCCCAGCAAAAAGGGTTTGAATAGCTCTTGCGCTTTTTTCAAAACTCACAAACAAATGTTCATGGGCTGAAAAGGCTTTTGGAGCAATAAAAAAGTAAAAACTGCTATAACTCAAAAATGCAATAAGATAGGTTCAAACTTTAAAAGACATGTTGGGGAGATGTCCAAGCCCCTCTTGCACAGAAAGTATGGGTTAGATATCTCTTGTAGTTTCTTCAGAACACACAAATTATCTGAAAATGCTTTTGAAGCAATAGACACAAAAACAGCTATAAATCCAAAACCTAATATGATAGACTCAAACTTTAAACTATATATTGTGTAGATTTACAGGTCCTACTTGCCCAGCAAAAAGGGTTTGAATAGCTCTTGCGCTTTTTTCAAAACTCACAAACAAATGTTCATGGGCTGAAAAGGCTTTTGGAGCAATAAAAAAGTAAAAACTGCTATAACTCAAAAATGCAATAAGATAGGTTCAAACTTTAAAAGACATGTTGTGCAGATGTACAAGCCCCTCTTGCACAGAAAGTATGGGTTAGATATCTCTTGTAGTTTCTTAAGAACACACAAATTATCTGAAAATGCTTTTGAAGCAATAGACACAAAAACAGCTATAAATCCAAAACCTAATATGATAGACTCAAACTTTAAACTATATATTGTGTAGATTTACAGGTCCTACTTGCCCAGCAAAAAGGGATTGAATAGCTCTTGCGCTTTTTTCAAAACTCACAAACAAATGTTCATGGGCTGAAAAGGCTTTTGGAGCAATAAAAAAGTAAAAACTGCTATAACTCAAAAATGCAATAAGATAGGTTCAAACTTTAAAAGACATGTTGTGCAGATGTACAAGCCCCTCTTGCACAGAAAGTATGGGTTAGATATCTCTTGTAGTTTCTTCAGAACACACAAATTATCTGAAAATGCTTTTGAAGCAATAGACACAAAAACAGCTATAAATCCAAAACCTAATATGATAGACTCAAATTTTAAACTATATATTGTGTAGATTTACAGGTCCTACTTGCCCAGCAAAAAGGGATTGAATAGCTCTTGCGCTTTTTTCAAAACTCACAAACAACTGTTCATGGGCTGAAAAGGCTTTTGGAGCAATAAAAAGTAAAAACTGCTATAACTCAAAAATGCAATAAGATAGGTTCAAACTTTAAAAGACATGTTGTGCAGATGTACAAGCCCCTCTTGCACAGAAAGTATGGGTTAGATATCTCTTGTAGTTTCTTCAGAACACACAAATTATCTGAAAATGCTTTTGAAGCAATAGACACAAAAACAGCTATAAATCCAAAACCTAATATGATAGACTCAAACTTTAAACTATATATTGTGTACATTTACAGGTCCTACTTGCCCAGCAAAAAGGGTTTGAATAGCTCTTGCGCTTTTTTCAAAACTCACAAACAAATGTTCATGGGCTGAAAAGGCTTTTGGAGCAATAAAAAAGTAAAAACTGCTATAACTCAAAAATGCAATAAGATAGGTTCAAACTTTAAAAGACATGTTGGGGAGATGTCCAAGCCCCTCTTGCACAGAAAGTATGGGTTAGATATCTCTTGTAGTTTCTTCAGAACACACAAATTATCTGAAAATGCTTTTGAAGCAATAGACACAAAAACAGCTATAAATCCAAAACCTAATATGATAGACTCAAATTTTAAACTATATATTGTGTAGATTTACAGGTCCTACTTGCCCAGCAAAAAGGGTTTGAATAGCTCTTGCGCTTTTTTCAAAACTCACAAACAAATGTTCATGGGCTGAAAAGGCTTTTGGAGCAATAAAAAAATAAAAACTGCTATAACTCAAAAATGCAATAAGATAGGTTCAAACTTTAAAAGACATGTTGGGGAGATGTCCAAGCCCCTCTTGCACAGAAAGTATGGGTTAGATATCTCTTGTAGTTTCTTCAGAACACACAAATTATCTGAAAATGCTTTTGAAGCAATAGACACAAAAACAGCTATAAATCCAAAACCTAATATGATAGACTCAAACTTTAAACTATATATTGTGTAGATTTACAGGTCCTACTTGCCCAGCAAAAAGGGTTTGAATAGCTCTTGCGCTTTTTTCAAAACTCACAAACAAATGTTCATGGGCTGAAAAGGCTTTTGGAGCAATAAAAAGTAAAAACTGCTATAACTCAAAAATGCAATAAGATAGGTTCAAACTTTAAAAGACATGTTGTGCAGATGTACAAGCCCCTCTTGCACAGAAAGTATGGGTTAGATATCTCTTGTAGTTTCTTCAGAACACACAAATTATCTGAAAATGCTTTTGAAGCAATAGACACAAAAACAGCTATAAATCCAAAACCTAATATGATAGACTCAAACTTTAAACTATATATTGTGTACATTTACAGGTCCTACTTGCCCAGCAAAAAGGGTTTGAATAGCTCTTGCGCTTTTTTCAAAACTCACAAACAAATGTTCATGGGCTGAAAAGGCTTTTGGAGCAATAAAAAAGTAAAAACTGCTATAACTCAAAAATGCAATAAGATAGGTTCAAACTTTAAAAGACATGTTGGGGAGATGTCCAAGCCCCTCTTGCACAGAAAGTATGGGTTAGATATCTCTTGTAGTTTCTTCAGAACACACAAATTATCTGAAAATGCTTTTGAAGCAATAGACACAAAAACAGCTATAAATCCAAAACCTAATATGATAGACTCAAATTTTAAACTATATATTGTGTAGATTTACAGGTCCTACTTGCCCAGCAAAAAGGGTTTGAATAGCTCTTGCGCTTTTTTCAAAACTCACAAACAAATGTTCATGGGCTGAAAAGGCTTTTGGAGCAATAAAAAAATAAAAACTGCTATAACTCAAAAATGCAATAAGATAGGTTCAAACTTTAAAAGACATGTTGGGGAGATGTCCAAGCCCCTCTTGCACAGAAAGTATGGGTTAGATATCTCTTGTAGTTTCTTCAGAACACACAAATTATCTGAAAATGCTTTTGAAGCAATAGACACAAAAACAGCTATAAATCCAAAACCTAATATGATAGACTCAAACTTTAAACTATATATTGTGTAGATTTACAGGTCCTACTTGCCCAGCAAAAAGGGATTGAATAGCTCTTGCGCTTTTTTCAAAACTCACAAACAACTGTTCATGGGCTGAAAAGGCTTTTGGAGCAATAAAAAGTAAAAACTGCTATAACTCAAAAATGCAATAAGATAGGTTCAAACTTTAAAACACATGTTGTGCAGATGTAAAAGCCCCTCTTGCACAGAAAGTATGGGTTAGATATCTCTTGTAGTTTCTTCAGAACACACAAATTATCTGAAAATGCTTTTGAAGCAATAGACACAAAAACAGCTATAAATCCAAAACCTAATATGATAGACTCAAACTTTAAACTATATATTGTGTAGATTTACAGGTCCTACTTGCCCAGCAAAAAGGGTTTGAATAGCTTTTGCGCTTTTTTCAAAACTCACAAACAAATGTTCATGGGCTGAAAAGGCTTTTGGAGCAATAAAAAAGTAAAAACTGCTATAACTCAAAAATGCAATAAGATAGGTTCAAACTTTAAAAGACATGTTGGGGAGATGTCCAAGCCCCTCTTGCACAGAAAGTATGGGTTAGATATCTCTTGTACTTTCTTCAGAACACACAAATTATCTGAAAATGCTTTTGAAGCAATAGACACAAAAACAGCTATAAATCCAAAACCTAATATGATAGACTCAAACTTTAAACTATATATTGTGTAGATTTACAGGTCCTACTTGCCCAGCAAAAAGGGTTTGAATAGCTCTTGCGCTTTTTTCAAAACTCACAAACAAATGTTCATGGGCTGAAAAGGCTTTTGGAGCAATAAAAAAGTAAAAACTGCTATAACTCAAAAATGCAATAAGATAGGTTCAAACTTTAAAAGACATGTTGTGCAGATGTACAAGCCCCTCTTGCACAGAAAGTATGGGTTAGATATCTCTTGTAGTTTCTTCAGAACACACAAATTATCTGAAAATGCTTTTGAAGCAATAGACACAAAAACAGCTATAAATCCAAAACCTAATATGATAGACTCAAACTTTAAACTATATATTGTGTAGATTTACAGGTCCTACTTGCCCAGCAAAAAGGGATTGAATAGCTCTTGCGCTTTTTTCAAAACTCACAAACAACTGTTCATGGGCTGAAAAGGCTTTTGGAGCAATAAAAAGTAAAAACTGCTATAACTCAAAAATGCAATAAGATAGGTTCAAACTTTAAAAGACATGTTGTGCAGATGTACAAGCCCCTCTTGCACAGAAAGTATGGGTTAGATATCTCTTGTAGTTTCTTCAGAACACACAAATTATCTGAAAATGCTTTTGAAGCAATAGACACAAAAACAGCTATAAATCCAAAACCTAATATGATAGACTCAAACTTTAAACTATATATTGTGTAGATTTACAGGTCCTACTTGCCCAGCAAAAAGGGTTTGAATAGCTCTTGCGCTTTTTTCAAAACTCACAAACAAATGTTCATGGGCTGAAAAGGCTTTTGGAGCAATAAAAAAGTAAAAACTGCTATAACTCAAAAATGCAATAAGATAGGTTCAAACTTTAAAAGACATGTTGTGCAGATGTACAAGCCCCTCTTGCACAGAAAGTATGGGTTAGATATCTCTTGTAGTTTCTTCAGAACACACAAATTATCTGAAAATGCTTTTGAAGCAATAGACACAAAAACAGCTATAAATCCAAAACCTAATATGATAGACTCAAACTTTAAACTATATATTGTGTAGATTTACAGGTCCTACTTGCCCAGCAAAAAGGGATTGAAATGCTCTTGCGCTTTTTTCAAAACTCACAAACAACTGTTCATGGGCTGAAAAGGCTTTTGGAGCAATAAAAAGTAAAAACTGCTATAACTCAAAAATGCAATAAGATAGGTTCAAACTTTAAAAGACTTGTTGTGCAGATGTACAAGCCCCTCTTGCACAGAAAGTATGGGTTAGACATCTCTTGTAGTTTCTTCAGAACACACAAATTATCTGAAAATGCTTTTGAAGCAATAGACACAAAAACAGCTATAAATCCAAAACCTAATATGATAGACTCAAACTTTAAACTATATATTGTGTAGATTTACAGGTCCTACTTGCCCAGCAAAAAGGGTTTGAATAGCTCTTGCGCTTTTTTCAAAACTCACAAACAAATGTTCATGGGCTGAAAAGGCTTTTGGAGCAATAAAAAAGTAAAAACTGCTATAACTCAAAAATGCAATAAGATAGGTTCAAACTTTAAAAGACATGTTGTGCAGATGTACAAGCCCCTCTTGCACAGAAAGTATGGGTTAGATATCTCTTGTAGTTTCTTCAGAACACACAAATTATCTGAAAATGCTTTTGAAGCAATAGACACAAAAACAGCTATAAATCCAAAACCTAATATGATAGACTCAAACTTTAAACTATATATTGTGTAGATTTACAGGTCCTACTTGCCCAGCAAAAAGGGATTGAATAGCTCTTGCGCTTTTTTCAAAACTCACAAACAACTGTTCATGGGCTGAAAAGGCTTTTGGAGCAATAAAAAGTAAAAACTGCTATAACTCAAAAATGCAATAAGATAGGTTCAAACTTTGAAAGACATGTTGTGCAGATGTACAAGCCCCTCTTGCACAGAAAGTATGGGTTAGATATCTCTTGTAGTTTCTTCAGAACACACAAATTATCTGAAAATGCTTTTGAAGCAATAGACACAAAAACAGCTATAAATCCAAAACCTAATATGATAGACTCAAACTTTAAACTATATATTGTGTAGATTTACAGGTCCTACTTGCCCAGCAAAAAGGGTTTGAATAGCTCTTGCGCTTTTTTCAAAACTCACAAACAACTGTTCATGGGCTGAAAAGGCTTTTGGAGCAATAAAAAGTAAAAACTGCTATAACTCAAAAATGCAATAAGATAGGTTCAAACTTTAAAACACATGTTGTGCAGATGTAAAAGCCCCTCTTGCACAGAAAGTATGGGTTAGATATCTCTTGTAGTTTCTTCAGAACACACAAATTATCTGAAAATGCTTTTGAAGCAATAGACACAAAAACAGCTATAAATCCAAAACCTAATATGATAGACTCAAACTTTAAACTATATATTGTGTAGATTTACAGGTCCTACTTGCCCAGCAAAAAGGGTTTGAATAGCTTTTGCGCTTTTTTCAAAACTCACAAACAACTGTTCATGGGCTGAAAAGGCTTTTGGAGCAATAAAAAAGTAAAAACTGCTATAACTCAAAAATGCAATAAGATAGGTTCAAACTTTAAAAGACATGTTGGGGAGATGTCCAAGCCCCTCTTGCACAGAAAGTATGGGTTAGATATCTCTTGTACTTTCTTCAGAACACACAAATTATCTGAAAATGCTTTTGAAGCAATAGACACAAAAACAGCTATAAATCCAAAACCTAATATGATAGACTCAAACTTTAAACTATATATTGTGTAGATTTACAGGTCCTACTTGCCCAGCAAAAAGGGTTTGAATAGCTCTTGCGCTTTTTTCAAAACTCACAAACAAATGTTCATGGGCTGAAAAGGCTTTTGGAGCAATAAAAAAGTAAAAACTGCTATAACTCAAAAATGCAATAAGATAGGTTCAAACTTTAAAAGACATGTTGTGCAGATGTACAAGCCCCTCTTGCACAGAAAGTATGGGTTAGATATCTCTTGTAGTTTCTTCAGAACACACAAATTATCTGAAAATGCTTTTGAAGCAATAGACACAAAAACAGCTATAAATCCAAAACCTAATATGATAGACTCAAACTTTAAACTATATATTGTGTAGATTTACAGGTCCTACTTGCCCAGCAAAAAGGGATTGAATAGCTCTTGCGCTTTTTTCAAAACTCACAAACAACTGTTCATGGGCTGAAAAGGCTTTTGGAGCAATAAAAAGTAAAAACTGCTATAACTCAAAAATGCAATAAGATAGGTTCAAACTTTAAAAGACATGTTGTGCAGATGTACAAGCCCCTCTTGCACAGAAAGTATGGGTTAGATATCTCTTGTAGTTTCTTCAGAACACACAAATTATCTGAAAATGCTTTTGAAGCAATAGACACAAAAACAGCTATAAATCCAAAACCTAATATGATAGACTCAAACTTTAAACTATATATTGTGTAGATTTACAGGTCCTACTTGCCCAGCAAAAAGGGTTTGAATAGCTCTTGCGCTTTTTTCAAAACTCACAAACAAATGTTCATGGGCTGAAAAGGCTTTTGGAGCAATAAAAAAGTAAAAACTGCTATAACTCAAAAATGCAATAAGATAGGTTCAAACTTTAAAAGACATGTTGTGCAGATGTACAAGCCCCTCTTGCACAGAAAGTATGGGTTAGATATCTCTTGTAGTTTCTTCAGAACACACAAATTATCTGAAAATGCTTTTGAAGCAATAGACACAAAAACAGCTATAAATCCAAAACCTAATATGATAGACTCAAACTTTAAACTATATATTGTGTAGATTTACAGGTCCTACTTGCCCAGCAAAAAGGGATTGAATAGCTCTTGCGCTTTTTTCAAAACTCACAAACAACTGTTCATGGGCTGAAAAGGCTTTTGGAGCAATAAAAAAGTAAAAACTGCTATAACTCAAAAATGCAATAAGATAGGTTCAAACTTTAAAAGACTTGTTGTGCAGATGTACAAGCCCCTCTTGCACAGAAAGTATGGGTTAGACATCTCTTGTAGTTTCTTCAGAACACACAAATTATCTGAAAATGCTTTTGAAGCAATAGACACAAAAACAGCTATAAATCCAAAACCTAATATGATAGACTCAAACTTTAAACTATATATTGTGTAGATTTACAGGTCCTACTTGCCCAGCAAAAAGGGTTTGAATAGCTCTTGCGCTTTTTTCAAAACTCACAAACAAATGTTCATGGGCTGAAAAGGCTTTTGGAGCAATAAAAAAGTAAAAACTGCTATAACTCAAAAATGCAATAAGATAGGTTCAAACTTTAAAAGACATGTTGTGCAGATGTACAAGCCCCTCTTGCACAGAAAGTATGGGTTAGATATCTCTTGTAGTTTCTTCAGAACACACAAATTATCTGAAAATGCTTTTGAAGCAATAGACACAAAAACAGCTATAAATCCAAAACCTAATATGATAGACTCAAACTTTAAACTATATATTGTGTAGATTTACAGGTCCTACTTGCCCAGCAAAAAGGGATTGAATAGCTCTTGCGCTTTTTTCAAAACTCACAAACAACTGTTCATGGGCTGAAAAGGCTTTTGGAGCAATAAAAAGTAAAAACTGCTATAACTCAAAAATGCAATAAGATAGGTTCAAACTTTGAAAGACATGTTGTGCAGATGTACAAGCCCCTCTTGCACAGAAAGTATGGGTTAGATATCTCTTGTAGTTTCTTCAGAACACACAAATTATCTGAAAATGCTTTTGAAGCAATAGACACAAAAACAGCTATAAATCCAAAACCTAATATGATAGACTCAAACTTTAAACTATATATTGTGTAGATTTACAGGTCCTACTTGCCCAGCAAAAAGGGTTTGAATAGCTCTTGCGCTTTTTTCAAAACTCACAAACAAATGTTCATGGGCTGAAAAGGCTTTTGGAGCAATAAAAAAGTAAAAACTGCTATAACTCAAAAATGCAATAAGATAGGTTCAAACTTTAAAAGACATGTTGTGCAGATGTACAAGCCCCTCTTGCACAGAAAGTATGGGTTAGATATCTCTTGTAGTTTCTTCAGAACACACAAATTATCTGAAAATGCTTTTGAAGCAATAGACACAAAAACAGCTATAAATCCAAAACCTAATATGATAGACTCAAACTTTAAACTATATATTGTGTACATTTACAGGTCCTACTTGCCCAGCAAAAAGGGTTTGAATAGCTCTTGCGCTTTTTTCAAAACTCACAAACAAATGTTCATGGGCTGAAAAGGCTTTTGGAGCAATAAAAAAGTAAAAACTGCTATAACTCAAAAATGCAATAAGATAGGTTCAAACTTTAAAAGACATGTTGGGGAGATGTCCAAGCCCCTCTTGCACAGAAAGTATGGGTTAGATATCTCTTGTACTTTCTTCAGAACACACAAATTATCTGAAAATGCTTTTGAAGCAATAGACACAAAAACAGCTATAAATCCAAAACCTAATATGATAGACTCAAACTTTAAACTATATATTGTGTAGATTTACAGGTCCTACTTGCCCAGAAAAAAGGGTTTGAATAGCTCTTGCACTTTTTTCGAAACTCACAAACAACTGTTCATGGGCTGAAAAGGCTTTTGGAGCAATAAAAACTTGAAAACTGCTATAACTCAAAAATGCAATAAGATAAGTTCAAACTTTAAAAGACATGTTGTGCAGATGTACAAGCCCCTCTTGCACAGAAAGTTTGGGTTAGATATCTCTTGTAGTTTCTTCCGAACACACAAATTATCTGAAAATGCTTTTGAAGCAATAGACACAAAAACAGCTATAAATCCAAAACCTAATATGATAGACTCAAACTTTAAACTATATATTGTGTAGATTTACAGGTCCTACTTGCCCAGCAAAAAGGGTTTGAATAGCTCTTGCACTTTTTTAAACTCACAAACAACTGTTCATGGGCTGAAAAGGCTTTTGGAGCAATAAAAAGTAAAAACTGCTATAACTCAAAAATGCAATAAGATAGGTTCAAACTTTAAAAGACATGTTGTGCAGATGTACAAGCCCCTCTTGCACAGAAAGTATGGGTTAGATATCTCTTGTAGTTTCTTCAGAACACACAAATTATCTGAAAATGCTTTTGAAGCAATAGACACAAAAACAGCTATAAATCCAAAACCTAATATGATAGACTCAAACTTTAAACTATATATTGTGTAGATTTACAGGTCCTACTTGCCCAGCAAAAAGGGTTTGAATAGCTCTTGCGCTTTTTTCAAAACTCACAAACAAATGTTCATGGGCTGAAAAGGCTTTTGGAGCAATAAAAAAGTAAAAACTGCTATAACTCAAAAATGCAATAAGATAGGTTCAAACTTTAAAAGACATGTTGTGCAGATGTACAAGCCCCTCTTGCACAGAAAGTATGGGTTAGATATCTCTTGTAGTTTCTTCAGAACACACAAATTATCTGAAAATGCTTTTGAAGCAATAGACACAAAAACAGCTATAAATCCAAAACCTAATATGATAGACTCAAACTTTAAACTATATATTGTGTAGATTTACAGGTCCTACTTGCCCAGCAAAAAGGGATTGAATAGCTCTTGCGCTTTTTTCAAAACTCACAAACAACTGTTCATGGGCTGAAAAGGCTTTTGGAGCAATAAAAAGTAAAAACTGCTATAACTCAAAAATGCAATAAGATAGGTTCAAACTTTAAAAGACTTGTTGTGCAGATGTACAAGCCCCTCTTGCACAGAAAGTATGGGTTAGACATCTCTTGTAGTTTCTTCAGAACACACAAATTATCTGAAAATGCTTTTGAAGCAATAGACACAAAAACAGCTATAAATCCAAAACCTAATATGATAGACTCAAACTTTAAACTATATATTGTGTAGATTTACAGGTCCTACTTGCCCAGCAAAAAGGGTTTGAATAGCTCTTGCGCTTTTTTCAAAACTCACAAACAAATGTTCATGGGCTGAAAAGGCTTTTGGAGCAATAAAAAAGTAAAAACTGCTATAACTCAAAAATGCAATAAGATAGGTTCAAACTTTAAAAGACATGTTGTGCAGATGTACAAGCCCCTCTTGCACAGAAAGTATGGGTTAGATATCTCTTGTAGTTTCTTCAGAACACACAAATTATCTGAAAATGCTTTTGAAGCAATAGACACAAAAACAGCTATAAATCCAAAACCTAATATGATAGACTCAAACTTTAAACTATATATTGTGTAGATTTACAGGTCCTACTTGCCCAGCAAAAAGGGATTGAATAGCTCTTGCGCTTTTTTCAAAACTCACAAACAACTGTTCATGGGCTGAAAAGGCTTTTGGAGCAATAAAAAGTAAAAACTGCTATAACTCAAAAATGCAATAAGATAGGTTCAAACTTTGAAAGACATGTTGTGCAGATGTACAAGCCCCTCTTGCACAGAAAGTATGGGTTAGATATCTCTTGTAGTTTCTTCAGAACACACAAATTATCTGAAAATGCTTTTGAAGCAATAGACACAAAAACAGCTATAAATCCAAAACCTAATATGATAGACTCAAACTTTAAACTATATATTGTGTAGATTTACAGGTCCTACTTGCCCAAAAAAAAAGGGTTTGAATAGCTCTTGCGCTTTTTTCAAAACTCACAAACAAATGTTCATGGGCTGAAAAGGCTTTTGGAGCAATAAAAAAGTAAAAACTGCTATAACTCAAAAATGCAATAAGATAGGTTCAAACTTTAAAAGACATGTTGTGCAGATGTACAAGCCCCTCTTGCACAGAAAGTATGGGTTAGATATCTCTTGTAGTTTCTTCAGAACACACAAATTATCTGAAAATGCTTTTGAAGCAATAGACACAAAAACAGCTATAAATCCAAAACCTAATATGATAGACTCAAACTTTAAACTATATATTGTGTAGATTTACAGGTCCTACTTGCCCAGCAAAAAGGGATTGAATAGCTCTTGCGCTTTTTTCAAAACTCACAAACAACTGTTCATGGGCTGAAAAGGCTTTTGGAGCAATAAAAAGTAAAAACTGCTATAACTCAAAAATGCAATAAGATAGGTTCAAACTTTAAAAGACATGTTGTGCAGATGTACAAGCCCCTCTTGCACAGAAAGTATGGGTTAGATATCTCTTGTAGTTTCTTCAGAACACACAAATTATCTGAAAATGCTTTTGAAGCAATAGACACAAAAACAGCTATAAATCCAAAACCTAATATGATAGACTCAAACTTTAAACTATATATTGTGTAGATTTACAGGTCCTACTTGCCCAGCAAAAAGGGTTTGAATAGCTCTTGCGCTTTTTTCAAAACTCACAAACAAATGTTCATGGGCTGAAAAGGCTTTTGGAGCAATAAAAAAGTAAAAACTGCTATAACTCAAAAATGCAATAAGATAGGTTCAAACTTTAAAAGACATGTTGTGCAGATGTACAAGCCCCTCTTGCACAGAAAGTATGGGTTAGATATCTCTTGTAGTTTCTTCAGAACACACAAATTATCTGAAAATGCTTTTGAAGCAATAGACACAAAAACAGCTATAAATCCAAAACCTAATATGATAGACTCAAACTTTAAACTATATATTGTGTAGATTTACAGGTCCTACTTGCCCAGCAAAAAGGGATTGAATAGCTCTTGCGCTTTTTTCAAAACTCACAAACAACTCTTCATGGGCTGAAAAGGCTTTTGGAGCAATAAAAAGTAAAAACTGCTATAACTCAAAAATGCAATAAGATAGGTTCAAACTTTAAAAGACTTGTTGTGCAGATGTACAAGCCCCTCTTGCACAGAAAGTATGGGTTAGACATCTCTTGTAGTTTCTTCAGAACACACAAATTATCTGAAAATGCTTTTGAAGCAATAGACACAAAAACAGCTATAAATCCAAAACCTAATATGATAGACTCAAACTTTAAACTATATATTGTGTAGATTTACAGGTCCTACTTGCCCAGCAAAAAGGGTTTGAATAGCTCTTGCGCTTTTTTCAAAACTCACAAACAAATGTTCATGGGCTGAAAAGGCTTTTGGAGCAATAAAAAAGTAAAAACTGCTATAACTCAAAAATGCAATAAGATAGGTTCAAACTTTAAAAGACATGTTGTGCAGATGTACAAGCCCCTCTTGCACAGAAAGTATGGGTTAGATATCTCTTGTAGTTTCTTCAGAACACACAAATTATCTGAAAATGCTTTTGAAGCAATAGACACAAAAACAGCTATAAATCCAAAACCTAATATGATAGACTCAAACTTTAAACTATATATTGTGTAGATTTACAGGTCCTACTTGCCCAGCAAAAAGGGATTGAATAGCTCTTGCGCTTTTTTCAAAACTCACAAACAACTGTTCATGGGCTGAAAAGGCTTTTGGAGCAATAAAAAGTAAAAACTGCTATAACTCAAAAATGAAATAAGATAGGTTCAAACTTTGAAAGACATGTTGTGCAGATGTACAAGCCCCTCTTGCACAGAAAGTATGGGTTAGATATCTCTTGTAGTTTCTTCAGAACACACAAATTATCTGAAAATGCTTTTGAAGCAATAGACACAAAAACAGCTATAAATCCAAAACCTAATATGATAGACTAAAACTTTAAACTATATATTGTGTAGATTTACAGGTCCTACTTGCCCAGCAAAAAGGGTTTGAATAGCTCTTGCGCTTTTTTCAAAACTCACAAACAAATGTTCATGGGCTGAAAAGGCTTTTGGAGCAATAAAAAAGTAAAAACTGCTATAACTCAAAAATGCAATAAGATAGGTTCAAACTTTAAAAGACATGTTGTGCAGATGTACAAGCCCCTCTTGCACAGAAAGTATGGGTTAGATATCTCTTGTAGTTTCTTCAGAACACACAAATTATCTGAAAATGCTTTTGAAGCAATAGACACAAAAACAGCTATAAATCCAAAACCTAATATGATAGACTCAAACTTTAAACTATATATTGTGTAGATTTACAGGTCCTACTTGCCCAGCAAAAAGGGATTGAATAGCTCTTGCGCTTTTTTCAAAACTCACAAACAACTGTTCATGGGCTGAAAAGGCTTTTGGAGCAATAAAAAGTAAAAACTGCTATAACTCAAAAATGCAATAAGATAGGTTCAAACTTTAAAAGACATGTTGTGCAGATGTACAAGCCCCTCTTGCACAGAAAGTATGGGTTAGATATCTCTTGTAGTTTCTTCAGAACACACAAATTATCTGAAAATGCTTTTGAAGCAATAGACACAAAAACAGCTATAAATCCAAAACCTAATATGATAGACTCAAACTTTAAACTATATATTGTGTACATTTACAGGTCCTACTTGCCCAGCAAAAAGGGTTTGAATAGCTCTTGCGCTTTTTTCAAAACTCACAAACAAATGTTCATGGGCTGAAAAGGCTTTTGGAGCAATAAAAAAGTAAAAACTGCTATAACTCAAAAATGCAATAAGATAGGTTCAAACTTTAAAAGACATGTTGGGGAGATGTCCAAGCCCCTCTTGCACAGAAAGTATGGGTTAGATATCTCTTGTACTTTCTTCAGAACACACAAATTATCTGAAAATGCTTTTGAAGCAATAGACACAAAAACAGCTATAAATCCAAAACCTAATATGATAGACTCAAACTTTAAACTATATATTGTGTAGATTTACAGGTCCTACTTGCCCAGAAAAAAGGGATTGAATAGCTCTTGCACTTTTTTCGAAACTCACAAACAACTGTTCATGGGCTGAAAAGGCTTTTGGAGCAATAAAAACTTGAAAACTGCTATAACTCAAAAATGCAATAAGATAAGTTCAAACTTTAAAAGACATGTTGTGCAGATGTACAAGCCCCTCTTGCACAGAAAGTTTGGGTTAGATATCTCTTGTAGTTTCTTCCGAACACACAAATTATCTGAAAATGCTTTTAAAGCAATAAACACAAAAACAGCTATAAATCCAAAACCTAATATGATAGACTCAAACTTTAAACTATATATTGTGTAGATTTACAGGTCCTACTTGCCCAGCAAAAAGGGTTTGAATAGCTCTTGCACTTTTTTCGAAAACTCACAAACAACTGTTCATGGGCTGAAAAGGCTTTTGGAGCAATAAAAACTTAAAAACTGCTATAACTCAAAAATGCAATAAGATAAGTTCAAACTTTAAAAGACATGTTGTGCAGATGTACAAGCCCCTCTTGCACAGAAAGTTTGGGTTAGATATCTCTTGTAGTTTCTTCAGAACACACAAATTATCTGAAAATGCTTTTGAAGCAATAGACACAAAAACAGCTATAAATCCAAAACCTAATATGATAGACTCAAACTTTAAACTATATATTGTGTAGATTTACAGGTCCTACTTGCCCAGCAAAAAGGGTTTGAATAGCTCTTGCACTTTTTTCCAAACTCACAAACAACTGTTCATGGGCTGAAAAGGCTTTTGGAGCAATAAAAACTTAAAAACTGCTATAACTCAAAAATGCAATAAGATAAGTTCAAACTTTAAAAGACATGTTGTGCAGATGTACAAGCCCCTCTTGCACAGAAAGTTTGGGTTAGATATCTCTTGTAGTTTCTTCAGAACACACAAATTATCTGAAAATGCTTTTGAAGCAATAGACACAAAAACAGCTATAAATCCAAAACCTAATATGATAGACTCAAACTTTAAACTGTATATTGTGTAGATTTACAGGTCCTACTTGCCCAGCAAAAAGGGTTCGAATAGCTCTTGCACTTTTTTCGAAAACTCACAAACAACTGTTCATGGGCTGAAAAGGCTTTTGGAGCAATAAAAACGTAAAAACTGCTATAACTCAAAAATGCAATAAGATAAGTTCAAACTTTAAAAGACATGTTGTGCAGATGTACAAGCCCCTCTTGCACAGAAAGTTTGGGTTAGATATCTCTTGTAGTTTCTTCAGAACACACAAATTATCTGAAAATGCTTTTGAAGCAATAGACACAAAAACAGCTATAAATCCAAAACCTAATATGATAGACTCAAACTTTAAACTATATATTGTGTAGATTTACAGGTCCTACTTGCCCAGCAAAAAGGGTTTGAATAGCTCTTGCACTTTTTTCGAAACTCACAAACAACTGTTCATGGGCTGAAAAGGCTTTTGGAGCAATAAAAACGTAAAAACTGCTATAACTCAAAAATGCAATAAGATAAGTTCAAACTTTAAAAGACATGTTGTGCAGATGTACAAGCCCCTCTTGCACAGAAAGTTTGGGTTAGATATCTCTTGTAGTTTCTTCAGAACACACAAATTATCTGAAAATGCTTTTAAAGCAATAAACACAAAAACAGCTATAAATCCAAAACCTAATATGATAGACTCAAACTTTAAACTATATATTGTGTAGATTTACAGGTCCTACTTGCCCAGCAAAAAAGGTTTGAATAGCTCTTGCACTTTTTTCGAAACTCACAAACAACTGTTCATGGGCTGAAAAGGCTTTTGGAGCAATAAAAACTTGAAAACTGCTATAACTCAAAAATGCAATAAGATAAGTTCAAACTTTAAAAGACATGTTGTGCAGATGTACAAGCCCCTCTTGCACAGAAAGTTTGGGTTAGATATCTCTTGTAGTTGCTTCAGAACACACAAATTATCTGAAAATGCTTTTGAAGCAATAGACACAAAAACAGCTATAAATCCAAAACCTAATATGATAGACTCAAACTTTAAACTACATATTGTGTAGATTTACAGGTCCTACTTGCCCAGCAAAAAGGGTTTGAATAGCTCTTGCACTTTTTTCGAAACTCACAAACAACTGTTCATGGGCTGAAAAGGCTTTTGGAGCAATAAAAACTTGAAAACTGCTATAACTCAAAAATGCAATAAGATAAGTTTAAACTTTAAAAGACATGTTGTGCAGATGTACAAGCCCCTCTTGCACAGAAAGTTTGGGTTAGATATCTCTTGTATTTTCTTCCGAACACACAAATTATCTGAAAATGCTTTTAAAGCAATAAACACAAAAACAGCTATAAATCCAAAACCTAATATGATAGACTCAAACTTTAAACTATATATTGTGTAGATTTACAGGTCCTACTTGCCCAGCAAAAAGGGTTTGAATAGCTCTTGCACTTTTTTCGAAACTCACAAACAACTGTTCATGGGCTGAAAAGGCTTTTGGAGCAATAAAAACGTAAAAACTGCTATAACTCAAAAATGCAATAAGATAAGTTCAAACTTTAAAAGACATGTTGTGCAGATGTACAAGCCCCTCTTGCACAGAAAGTTTGGGTTAGATATCTCTTGTAGTTTCTTCAGAACACACAAATTATCTGAAAATGCTTTTGAAGCAATAGACACAAAAACAGCTATAAATCCAAAACCTAATATGATAGACTCAAACTTTAAACTATATATTGTGTACATTTACAGGTCCTACTTGCCCAGCAAAAAGGGTTTGAATAGCTCTTGCGCTTTTTTCAAAACTCACAAACAACTGTTCATGGGCTGAAAAGGCTTTTGGAGCAATAAAAAGGTAAAAACTGCTTTAACTCAAAAATGCAATAAGATAGGTTCAAACTTTAAAAGACATGTTGTGCAGATGTACAAGCCCCTCTTGCACAGAAAGTATGGGTTAGATATCTCTTGTAGTTTCTTTAGAACACACAAATTATCTGAAAATGCTTTTGAAGCAATAGACACAAAAACAGCTATAAATCCAAAACCTAATATGATAGACTCAAACTTTAAACTATATATTGTGTAGATTTACAGGTCCTACTTGCCCAGCAAAAAGGGTTGGAATAGCTCTTGCGCTTTTTTCAAAACTCACAAACAAATGTTCATGGGGTTGAAAAGGCTTTTGGAGCAATAAAAGAGTAAAAACTGCTATAACTCAAAAATGCAATAAGATAGGTTCAAACTTTAAAAGACATGTTGTGCAGATGTACAAGCCCCTCTTGCACAGAAAGTATGGGTTAGATATCTCTTGTAGTTTCTTCAGAACACACAAATTATCTGAAAATGCTTTTGAAGCAATAGACACAAAAACAGCTATAAATCCAAAACCTAATATGATAGACTCAAACTTTAAACTATATATTGTGTAGATTTACAGGTCCTACTTGCCCAGCAAAAAGGGTTTGAATAGCTCTTGCGCTTTTTTCAAAACTCACAAACAAATGTTCATGGGCTTGAAAAGGCTTTTGGAGCAATAAAAGAGTAAAAACTGCTATAACTCAATAATGCAATAAGATAGGTTCAAACTTTAAAAGACATGTTGTGCAGATGTACAAGCCCCTCTTGCACAGAAAGTATGGGTTAGATATCTCTTGTAGTTTCTTCAGAACACACAAATTATCTGAAAATGCTTTTGAAGCAATAGACACAAAAACAGCTATAAATCCAAAACCTAATATGATAGACTCAAACTTTAAACTATATATTGTGTAGATTTACAGGTCCTACTTGCCCAGCAAAAAAGGTTTGAATAGCTCTTGCACTTTTTTCGAAACTCACAAACAACTGTTCATGGGCTGAAAAGGCTTTTGGAGCAATAAAAACTTGAAAACTGCTATAACTCAAAAATGCAATAAGATAAGTTCAAACTTTAAAAGACATGTTGTGCAGATGTACAAGCCCCTCTTGCACAGAAAGTTTGGGTTAGATATCTCTTGTAGTTGCTTCAGAACACACAAATTATCTGAAAATGCTTTTGAAGCAATAGACACAAAAACAGCTATAAATCCAAAACCTAATATGATAGACTCAAACTTTAAACTACATATTGTGTAGATTTACAGGTCTTACTTGCCCAGCAAAAAGGGTTTGAATAGCTCTTGCACTTTTTTCGAAACTCACAAACAACTGTTCATGTGCTGAAAAGGCTTTTGGAGCAATAAAAACTTGAAAACTGCTATAACTCAAAAATGCAATAAGATAAGTTTAAACTTTAAAAGACATGTTGTGCAGATGTACAAGCCCCTCTTGCACAGAAAGTTTGGGTTAGATATCTCTTGTATTTTCTTCCGAACACACAAATTATCTGAAAATGCTTTTAAAGCAATAAACACAAAAACAGCTATAAATCCAAAACCTAATATGATAGACTCAAACTTTAAACTATATATTGTGTAGATTTACAGGTCCTACTTGCCCAGCAAAAAGGGTTTGAATAGCTCTTGCACTTTTTTCGAAACTCACAAACAACTGTTCATGGGCTGAAAAGGCTTTTGGAGCAATAAAAACGTAAAAACTGCTATAACTCAAAAATGCAATAAGATAAGTTCAAACTTTAAAAGACATGTTGTGCAGATGTACAAGCCCCTCTTGCACAGAAAGTTTGGGTTAGATATCTCTTGTAGTTTCTTCAGAACACACAAATTATCTGAAAATGCTTTTGAAGCAATAGACACAAAAACAGCTATAAATCCAAAACCTAATATGATAGACTCAAACTTTAAACTATATATTGTGTACATTTACAGGTCCTACTTGCCCAGCAAAAAGGGTTTGAATAGCTCTTGCGCTTTTTTCAAAACTCACAAACAACTGTTCATGGGCTGAAAAGGCTTTTGGAGCAATAAAAAGGTAAAAACTGCTTTAACTCAAAAATGCAATAAGATAGGTTCAAACTTTAAAAGACATGTTGTGCAGATGTACAAGCCCCTCTTGCACAGAAAGTATGGGTTAGATATCTCTTGTAGTTTCTTTAGAACACACAAATTATCTGAAAATGCTTTTGAAGCAATAGACACAAAAACAGCTATAAATCCAAAACCTAATATGATAGACTCAAACTTTAAACTATATATTGTGTAGATTTACAGGTCCTACTTGCCCAGCAAAAAGGGTTGGAATAGCTCTTGCGCTTTTTTCAAAACTCACAAACAAATGTTCATGGGCTTGAAAAGGCTTTTGGAGCAATAAAAGAGTAAAAACTGCTATAACTCAAAAATGCAATAAGATAGGTTCAAACTTTAAAAGACATGTTGTGCAGATGTACAAGCCCCTCTTGCACAGAAAGTATGGGTTAGATATCTCTTGTAGTTTCTTCAGAACACACAAATTATCTGAAAATGCTTTTGAAGCAATAGACACAAAAACAGCTATAAATCCAAAACCTAATATGATAGACTCAAACTTTAAACTATATATTGTGTAGATTTACAGGTCCTACTTGCCCAGCAAAAAGGGTTTGAATAGCTCTTGCGCTTTTTTCAAAACTCACAAACAAATGTTCATGGGCTTGAAAAGGCTTTTGGAGCAATAAAAGAGTAAAAACTGCTATAACTCAATAATGCAATAAGATAGGTTCAAACTTTAAAAGACATGTTGTGCAGATGTACAAGCCCCTCTTGCACAGAAAGTATGGGTTAGATATCTCTTGTAGTTTCTTCAGAACACACAAATTATCTGAAAATGCTTTTGAAGCAATAGACACAAAAACAGCTATAAATCCAAAACCTAATATGATAGACTCAAACTTTAAACTATATATTGTGTAGATTTACAGGTCCTACTTGCCCAGCAAAAAGGGTTTGAATAGCTCTTGCGCTTTTTTCAAAACTCACAAACAAATGTTCATGGGCTGAAAAGGCTTTTGGAGCAATAAAAAAGTAAAAACTGCTATAACTCAAAAATGCAATAAGATAGGTTCAAACTTTAAAAGACATGTTGGGGAGATGTCCAAGCCCCTCTTGCACAGAAAGTATGGGTTAGATATCTCTTGTAGTTTCTTCAGAACACACAAATTATCTGAAAATGCTTTTGAAGCAATAGACACAAAAACAGCTATAAATCCAAAACCTAATATGATAGACTCAAACTTTAAACTATATATTGTGTAGATTTACAGGTCCTACTTGCCCAGCAAAAAGGGTTTGAATAGCTCTTGCGCTTTTTTCAAAACTCACAAACAAATGTTCATGGGCTTGAAAAGGCTTTTGGAGCAATAAAAGAGTAAAAACTGCTATAACTCAATAATGCAATAAGATAGGTTCAAACTTTAAAAGACATGTTGTGCAGATGTACAAGCCCCTCTTGCACAGAAAGTATGGGTTAGATATCTCTTGTAGTTTCTTCAGAACACACAAATTATCTGAAAATGCTTTTGAAGCAATAGACACAAAAACAGCTATAAATCCAAAACCTAATATGATAGACTCAAACTTTAAACTATATATTGTGTAGATTTACAGGTCCTACTTGCCCAGCAAAAAGGGTTTGAATAGCTCTTGCGCTTTTTTCAAAACTCACAAACAAATGTTCATGGGCTGAAAAGGCTTTTGGAGCAATAAAAAAGTAAAAACTGCTATAACTCAAAAATGCAATAAGATAGGTTCAAACTTTAAAAGACATGTTGGGGAGATGTCCAAGCCCCTCTTGCACAGAAAGTATGGGTTAGATATCTCTTGTAGTTTCTTCAGAACACACAAATTATCTGAAAATGCTTTTGAAGCAATAGACACAAAAACAGCTATAAATCCAAAACCTAATATGATAGACTCAAACTTTAAACTATATATTGTGTAGATTTACAGGTCCTACTTGCCCAGCAAAAAGGGTTTGAATAGCTCTTGCGCTTTTTTAAAAACTCACAAACAAATGTTCATGGGCTGAAAAGGCTTTTGGAGCAATAAAAAAGTAAAAACTGCTATAACTCAAAAATGCAATAAGATAGGTTCAAACTTTAAAAGACATGTTGTGCAGATGTACAAGCCCCTCTTGCACAGAAAGTATGGGTTAGATATCTCTTGTAGTTTCTTAAGAACACACAAATTATCTGAAAATGCTTTTGAAGCAATAGACACAAAAACAGCTATAAATCCAAAACCTAATATGATAGACTCAAATTTTAAACTATATATTGTGTAGATTTACAGGTCCTACTTGCCCAGCAAAAAGGGTTTGAATAGCTCTTGCGCTTTTTTCAAAACTCACAAACAAATGTTCATGGGCTGAAAAGGCTTTTGGAGCAATAAAAAAGTAAAAACTGCTATAACTCAAAAATGCAATAAGATAGGTTCAAACTTTAAAAGACATGTTGGGGAGATGTCCAAGCCCCTCTTGCACAGAAAGTATGGGTTAGATATCTCTTGTAGTTTCTTCAGAACACACAAATTATCTGAAAATGCTTTTGAAGCAATAGACACAAAAACAGCTATAAATCCAAAACCTAATATGATAGACTCAAACTTTAAACTATATATTGTGTAGATTTACAGGTCCTACTTGCCCAGCAAAAAGGGTTTGAATAGCTCTTGCGCTTTTTTCAAAACTCACAAACAAATGTTCATGGGCTGAAAAGGCTTTTGGAGCAATAAAAAAGTAAAAACTGCTATAACTCAAAAATGCAATAAGATAGGTTCAAACTTTAAAAGACATGTTGGGGAGATGTCCAAGCCCCTCTTGCACAGAAAGTATGGGTTAGATATCTCTTGTAGTTTCTTCAGAACACACAAATTATCTGAAAATGCTTTTGAAGCAATAGACACAAAAACAGCTATAAATCCAAAACCTAATATGATAGACTCAAACTTTAAACTATATATTGTGTAGATTTACAGGTCCTACTTGCCCAGCAAAAAGGGTTTGAATAGCTCTTGCGCTTTTTTCAAAACTCACAAACAAATGTTCATGGGCTTGAAAAGGCTTTTGGAGCAATAAAAGAGTAAAAACTGCTATAACTCAATAATGCAATAAGATAGGTTCAAACTTTAAAAGACATGTTGTGCAGATGTACAAGCCCCTCTTGCACAGAAAGTATGGGTTAGATATCTCTTGTAGTTTCTTCAGAACACACAAATTATCTGAAAATGCTTTTGAAGCAATAGACACAAAAACAGCTATAAATCCAAAACCTAATATGATAGACTCAAACTTTAAACTATATATTGTGTAGATTTACAGGTCCTACTTGCCCAGCAAAAAGGGTTTGAATAGCTCTTGCGCTTTTTTCAAAACTCACAAACAAATGTTCATGGGCTGAAAAGGCTTTTGGAGCAATAAAAAAGTAAAAACTGCTATAACTCAAAAATGCAATAAGATAGGTTCAAACTTTAAAAGACATGTTGGGGAGATGTCCAAGCCCCTCTTGCACAGAAAGTATGGGTTAGATATCTCTTGTAGTTTCTTCAGAACACACAAATTATCTGAAAATGCTTTTGAAGCAATAGACACAAAAACAGCTATAAATCCAAAACCTAATATGATAGACTCAAACTTTAAACTATATATTGTGTAGATTTACAGGTCCTACTTGCCCAGCAAAAAGGGTTTGAATAGCTCTTGCGCTTTTTTCAAAACTCACAAACAAATGTTCATGGGCTGAAAAGGCTTTTGGAGCAATAAAAAAGTAAAAACTGCTATAACTCAAAAATGCAATAAGATAGGTTCAAACTTTAAAAGACATGTTGTGCAGATGTACAAGCCCCTCTTGCACAGAAAGTATGGGTTAGATATCTCTTGTAGTTTCTTAAGAACACACAAATTATCTGAAAATGCTTTTGAAGCAATAGACACAAAAACAGCTATAAATCCAAAACCTAATATGATAGACTCAAATTTTAAACTATATATTGTGTAGATTTACAGGTCCTACTTGCCCAGCAAAAAGGGTTTGAATAGCTCTTGCGCTTTTTTCAAAACTCACAAACAAATGTTCATGGGCTGAAAAGGCTTTTGGAGCAATAAAAAAGTAAAAACTGCTATAACTCAAAAATGCAATAAGATAGGTTCAAACTTTAAAAGACATGTTGGGGAGATGTCCAAGCCCCTCTTGCACAGAAAGTATGGGTTAGATATCTCTTGTAGTTTCTTCAGAACACACAAATTATCTGAAAATGCTTTTGAAGCAATAGACACAAAAACAGCTATAAATCCAAAACCTAATATGATAGACTCAAACTTTAAACTATATATTGTGTAGATTTACAGGTCCTACTTGCCCAGCAAAAAGGGTTTGAATAGCTCTTGCGCTTTTTTCAAAACTCACAAACAAATGTTCATGGGCTGAAAAGGCTTTTGGAGCAATAAAAAAGTAAAAACTGCTATAACTCAAAAATGCAATAAGATAGGTTCAAACTTTAAAAGACATGTTGTGCAGATGTACAAGCCCCTCTTGCACAGAAAGTATGGGTTAGATATCTCTTGTAGTTTCTTAAGAACACACAAATTATCTGAAAATGCTTTTGAAGCAATAGACACAAAAACAGCTATAAATCCAAAACCTAATATGATAGACTCAAACTTTAAACTATATATTGTGTAGATTTACAGGTCCTACTTGCCCAGCAAAAAGGGATTGAATAGCTCTTGCGCTTTTTTCAAAACTCACAAACAACTGTTCATGGGCTGAAAAGGCTTTTGGAGCAATAAAAAAGTAAAAACTGCTATAACTCAAAAATGCAATAAGATAGGTTCAAACTTTGAAAGACATGTTGTGCAGATGTACAAGCCCCTCTTGCACAGAAAGTATGGGTTAGATATCTCTTGTAGTTTCTTCAGAACACACAAATTATCTGAAAATGCTTTTGAAGCAATAGACACAAAAACAGCTATAAATCCAAAACCTAATATGATAGACTCAAACTTTAAACTATATATTGTGTAGATTTACAGGTCCTACTTGCCCAGCAAAAAGGGTTTGAATAGCTCTTGCGCTTTTTTCAAAACTCACAAACAAATGTTCATGGGCTGAAAAGGCTTTTGGAGCAATAAAAAAGTAAAAACTGCTATAACTCAAAAATGCAATAAGATAGGTTCAAACTTTAAAAGACATGTTGGGGAGATGTCCAAGCCCCTCTTGCACAGAAAGTATGGGTTAGATATCTCTTGTAGTTTCTTCAGAACACACAAATTATCTGAAAATGCTTTTGAAGCAATAGACACAAAAACAGCTATAAATCCAAAACCTAATATGATAGACTCAAACTTTAAACTATATATTGTGTAGATTTACAGGTCCTACTTGCCCAGCAAAAAGGGTTTGAATAGCTCTTGCGCTTTTTTCAAAACTCACAAACAAATGTTCATGGGCTGAAAAGGCTTTTGGAGCAATAAAAAAGTAAAAACTGCTATAACTCAAAAATGCAATAAGATAGGTTCAAACTTTAAAAGACATGTTGGGGAGATGTCCAAGCCCCTCTTGCACAGAAAGTATGGGTTAGATATCTCTTGTAGTTTCTTCAGAACACACAAATTATCTGAAAATGCTTTTGAAGCAATAGACACAAAAACAGCTATAAATCCAAAACCTAATATGATAGACTCAAACTTTAAACTATATATTGTGTAGATTTACAGGTCCTACTTGCCCAGCAAAAAGGGTTTGAATAGCTCTTGCGCTTTTTTCAAAACTCACAAACAAATGTTCATGGGCTGAAAAGGCTTTTGGAGCAATAAAAAAGTAAAAACTGCTATAACTCAAAAATGCAATAAGATAGGTTCAAACTTTAAAAGACATGTTGTGCAGATGTACAAGCCCCTCTTGCACAGAAAGTATGGGTTAGATATCTCTTGTAGTTTCTTAAGAACACACAAATTATCTGAAAATGCTTTTGAAGCAATAGACACAAAAACAGCTATAAATCCAAAACCTAATATGATAGACTCAAATTTTAAACTATATATTGTGTAGATTTACAGGTCCTACTTGCCCAGCAAAAAGGGTTTGAATAGCTCTTGCGCTTTTTTCAAAACTCACAAACAAATGTTCATGGGCTGAAAAGGCTTTTGGAGCAATAAAAAAGTAAAAACTGCTATAACTCAAAAATGCAATAAGATAGGTTCAAACTTTAAAAGACATGTTGGGGAGATGTCCAAGCCCCTCTTGCACAGAAAGTATGGGTTAGATATCTCTTGTAGTTTCTTCAGAACACACAAATTATCTGAAAATGCTTTTGAAGCAATAGACACAAAAACAGCTATAAATCCAAAACCTAATATGATAGACTCAAACTTTAAACTATATATTGTGTAGATTTACAGGTCCTACTTGCCCAGCAAAAAGGGTTTGAATAGCTCTTGCGCTTTTTTCAAAACTCACAAACAAATGTTCATGGGCTGAAAAGGCTTTTGGAGCAATAAAAAAGTAAAAACTGCTATAACTCAAAAATGCAATAAGATAGGTTCAAACTTTAAAAGACATGTTGTGCAGATGTACAAGCCCCTCTTGCACAGAAAGTATGGGTTAGATATCTCTTGTAGTTTCTTAAGAACACACAAATTATCTGAAAATGCTTTTGAAGCAATAGACACAAAAACAGCTATAAATCCAAAACCTAATATGATAGACTCAAACTTTAAACTATATATTGTGTAGATTTACAGGTCCTACTTGCCCAGCAAAAAGGGATTGAATAGCTCTTGCGCTTTTTTCAAAACTCACAAACAACTGTTCATGGGCTGAAAAGGCTTTTGGAGCAATAAAAAAGTAAAAACTGCTATAACTCAAAAATGCAATAAGATAGGTTCAAACTTTGAAAGACATGTTGTGCAGATGTACAAGCCCCTCTTGCACAGAAAGTATGGGTTAGATATCTCTTGTAGTTTCTTCAGAACACACAAATTATCTGAAAATGCTTTTGAAGCAATAGACACAAAAACAGCTATAAATCCAAAACCTAATATGATAGACTGAAACTTTAAACTATATATTGTGTAGATTTACAGGTCCTACTTGCCCAGCAAAAAGGGTTTGAATAGCTCTTGCGCTTTTTTCAAAACTCACAAACAAATGTTCATGGGCTGAAAAGGCTTTTGGAGCAATAAAAAAGTAAAAACTGCTATAACTCAAAAATGCAATAAGATAGGTTCAAACTTTAAAAGACATGTTGGGGAGATGTCCAAGCCCCTCTTGCACAGAAAGTATGGGTTAGATATCTCTTGTAGTTTCTTCAGAACACACAAATTATCTGAAAATGCTTTTGAAGCAATAGACACAAAAACAGCTATAAATCCAAAACCTAATATGATAGACTCAAACTTTAAACTATATATTGTGTAGATTTACAGGTCCTACTTGCCCAGCAAAAAGGGTTTGAATAGCTCTTGCGCTTTTTTCAAAACTCACAAACAAATGTTCATGGGCTGAAAAGGCTTTTGGAGCAATAAAAAAGTAAAAACTGCTATAACTCAAAAATGCAATAAGATAGGTTCAAACTTTAAAAGACATGTTGTGCAGATGTACAAGCCCCTCTTGCACAGAAAGTATGGGTTAGATATCTCTTGTAGTTTCTTAAGAACACACAAATTATCTGAAAATGCTTTTGAAGCAATAGACACAAAAACAGCTATAAATCCAAAACCTAATATGATAGACTCAAATTTTAAACTATATATTGTGTAGATTTACAGGTCCTACTTGCCCAGCAAAAAGGGTTTGAATAGCTCTTGCGCTTTTTTCAAAACTCACAAACAAATGTTCATGGGCTGAAAAGGCTTTTGGAGCAATAAAAAAGTAAAAACTGCTATAACTCAAAAATGCAATAAGATAGGTTCAAACTTTAAAAGACATGTTGGGGAGATGTCCAAGCCCCTCTTGCACAGAAAGTATGGGTTAGATATCTCTTGTAGTTTCTTCAGAACACACAAATTATCTGAAAATGCTTTTGAAGCAATAGACACAAAAACAGCTATAAATCCAAAACCTAATATGATAGACTCAAACTTTAAACTATATATTGTGTAGATTTACAGGTCCTACTTGCCCAGCAAAAAGGGTTTGAATAGCTCTTGCGCTTTTTTCAAAACTCACAAACAAATGTTCATGGGCTGAAAAGGCTTTTGGAGCAATAAAAAGTAAAAACTGCTATAACTCAAAAATGCAATAAGATAGGTTCAAACTTTAAAAGACATGTTGTGCAGATGTACAAGCCCCTCTTGCACAGAAAGTATGGGTTAGATATCTCTTGTAGTTTCTTAAGAACACACAAATTATCTGAAAATGCTTTTGAAGCAATAGACACAAAAACAGCTATAAATCCAAAACCTAATATGATAGACTCAAACTTTAAACTATATATTGTGTAGATTTACAGGTCCTACTTGCCCAGCAAAAAGGGATTGAATAGCTCTTGCGCTTTTTTCAAAACTCACAAACAACTGTTCATGGGCTGAAAAGGCTTTTGGAGCAATAAAAAAGTAAAAACTGCTATAACTCAAAAATGCAATAAGATAGGTTCAAACTTTGAAAGACATGTTGTGCAGATGTACAAGCCCCTCTTGCACAGAAAGTATGGGTTAGATATCTCTTGTAGTTTCTTCAGAACACACAAATTATCTGAAAATGCTTTTGAAGCAATAGACACAAAAACAGCTATAAATCCAAAACCTAATATGATAGACTCAAACTTTAAACTATATATTGTGTAGATTTACAGGTCCTACTTGCCCAGCAAAAAGGGTTTGAATAGCTCTTGCGCTTTTTTCAAAACTCACAAACAAATGTTCATGGGCTGAAAAGGCTTTTGGAGCAATAAAAAAGTAAAAACTGCTATAACTCAAAAATGCAATAAGATAGGTTCAAACTTTAAAAGACATGTTGTGCAGATGTACAAGCCCCTCTTGCACAGAAAGTATGGGTTAGATATCTCTTGTAGTTTCTTCAGAACACACAAATTATCTGAAAATGCTTTTGAAGCAATAGACACAAAAACAGCTATAAATCCAAAACCTAATATGATAGACTCAAACTTTAAACTATATATTGTGTAGATTTACAGGTCCTACTTGCCCAGCAAAAAGGGATTGAATAGCTCTTGCGCTTTTTTCAAAACTCACAAACAACTGTTCATGGGCTGAAAAGGCTTTTGGAGCAATAAAAAGTAAAAACTGCTATAACTCAAAAATGCAATAAGATAGGTTCAAACTTTAAAAGACATGTTGTGCAGATGTACAAGCCCCTCTTGCACAGAAAGTATGGGTTAGATATCTCTTGTAGTTTCTTCAGAACACACAAATTATCTGAAAATGCTTTTGAAGCAATAGACACAAAAACAGCTATAAATCCAAAACCTAATATGATAGACTCAAACTTTAAACTATATATTGTGTACATTTACAGGTCCTACTTGCCCAGCAAAAAGGGTTTGAATAGCTCTTGCGCTTTTTTCAAAACTCACAAACAAATGTTCATGGGCTGAAAAGGCTTTTGGAGCAATAAAAAAGTAAAAACTGCTATAACTCAAAAATGCAATAAGATAGGTTCAAACTTTAAAAGACATGTTGGGGAGATGTCCAAGCCCCTCTTGCACAGAAAGTATGGGTTAGATATCTCTTGTACTTTCTTCAGAACACACAAATTATCTGAAAATGCTTTTGAAGCAATAGACACAAAAACAGCTATAAATCCAAAACCTAATATGATAGACTCAAATTTTAAACTATATATTGTGTAGATTTACAGGTCCTACTTGCCCAGCAAAAAGGGTTTGAATAGCTCTTGCGCTTTTTTCAAAACTCACAAACAAATGTTCATGGGCTGAAAAGGCTTTTGGAGCAATAAAAAAGTAAAAACTGCTATAACTCAAAAATGCAATAAGATAGGTTCAAACTTTAAAAGACATGTTGGGGAGATGTCCAAGCCCCTCTTGCACAGAAAGTATGGGTTAGATATCTCTTGTAGTTTCTTCAGAACACACAAATTATCTGAAAATGCTTTTGAAGCAATAGACACAAAAACAGCTATAAATCCAAAACCTAATATGATAGACTCAAACTTTAAACTATATATTGTGTAGATTTACAGGTCCTACTTGCCCAGCAAAAAGGGTTTGAATAGCTCTTGCGCTTTTTTCAAAACTCACAAACAAATGTTCATGGGCTGAAAAGGCTTTTGGAGCAATAAAAAAGTAAAAACTGCTATAACTCAAAAATGCAATAAGATAGGTTCAAACTTTAAAAGACATGTTGTGCAGATGTACAAGCCCCTCTTGCATAGAAAGTATGGGTTAGATATCTCTTGTAGTTTCTTTAGAACACACAAATTATCTGAAAATGCTTTTGAAGCAATAGACACAAAAACAGCTATAAATCCAAAACCTAATATGATAGACTCAAACTTTAAACTATATATTGTGTAGATTTACAGGTCCTACTTGCCCAGCAAAAAGGGATTGAATAGCTCTTGCGCTTTTTTCAAAACTCACAAACAACTGTTCATGGGCTGAAAAGGCTTTTGGAGCAATAAAAAAGTAAAAACTGCTATAACTCAAAAATGCAATAAGATAGGTTCAAACTTTGAAAGACATGTTGTGCAGATGTACAAGCCCCTCTTGCACAGAAAGTATGGGTTAGATATCTCTTGTAGTTTCTTCAGAACACACAAATTATCTGAAAATGCTTTTGAAGCAATAGACACAAAAACAGCTATAAATCCAAAACCTAATATGATAGACTCAAACTTTAAACTATATATTGTGTAGATTTACAGGTCCTACTTGCCCAGCAAAAAGGGTTTGAATAGCTTTTGCGCTTTTTTCAAAACTCACAAACAAATGTTCATGGGCTGAAAAGGCTTTTGGAGCAATAAAAAAGTAAAAACTGCTATAACTCAAAAATGCAATAAGATAGGTTCAAACTTTAAAAGACATGTTGGGGAGATGTCCAAGCCCCTCTTGCACAGAAAGTATGGGTTAGATATCTCTTGTACTTTCTTCAGAACACACAAATTATCTGAAAATGCTTTTGAAGCAATAGACACAAAAACAGCTATAAATCCAAAACCTAATATGATAGACTCAAACTTTAAACTATATATTGTGTAGATTTACAGGTCCTACTTGCCCAGCAAAAAGGGTTTGAATAGCTCTTGCGCTTTTTTCAAAACTCACAAACAAATGTTCATGGGCTGAAAAGGCTTTTGGAGCAATAAAAAAGTAAAAACTGCTATAACTCAAAAATGCAATAAGATAGGTTCAAACTTTAAAAGACATGTTGTGCAGATGTACAAGCCCCTCTTGCACAGAAAGTATGGGTTAGATATCTCTTGTAGTTTCTTCAGAACACACAAATTATCTGAAAATGCTTTTGAAGCAATAGACACAAAAACAGCTATAAATCCAAAACCTAATATGATAGACTCAAACTTTAAACTATATATTGTGTAGATTTACAGGTCCTACTTGCCCAGCAAAAAGGGTTTGAATAGCTTTTGCGCTTTTTTCAAAACTCACAAACAAATGTTCATGGGCTGAAAAGGCTTTTGGAGCAATAAAAAAGTAAAAACTGCTATAACTCAAAAATGCAATAAGATAGGTTCAAACTTTAAAAGACATGTTGGGGAGATGTCCAAGCCCCTCTTGCACAGAAAGTATGGGTTAGATATCTCTTGTAGTTTCTTCAGAACACACAAATTATCTGAAAATGCTTTTGAAGCAATAGACACAAAAACAGCTATAAATCCAAAACCTAATATGATAGACTCAAACTTTAAACTATATATTGTGTAGATTTACAGGTCCTACTTGCCCAGCAAAAAGGGTTTGAATAGCTTTTGCGCTTTTTTCAAAACTCACAAACAAATGTTCATGGGCTGAAAAGGCTTTTGGAGCAATAAAAAAGTAAAAACTGCTATAACTCAAAAATGCAATAAGATAGGTTCAAACTTTAAAAGACATGTTGGGGAGATGTCCAAGCCCCTCTTGCACAGAAAGTATGGGTTAGATATCTCTTGTACTTTCTTCAGAACACACAAATTATCTGAAAATGCTTTTGAAGCAATAGACACAAAAACAGCTATAAATCCAAAACCTAATATGATAGACTCAAACTTTAAACTATATATTGTGTAGATTTACAGGTCCTACTTGCCCAGCAAAAAGGGTTTGAATAGCTCTTGCGCTTTTTTCAAAACTCACAAACAAATGTTCATGGGCTGAAAAGGCTTTTGGAGCAATAAAAAAGTAAAAACTGCTATAACTCAAAAATGCAATAAGATAGGTTCAAACTTTAAAAGACATGTTGTGCAGATGTACAAGCCCCTCTTGCACAGAAAGTATGGGTTAGATATCTCTTGTAGTTTCTTCAGAACACACAAATTATCTGAAAATGCTTTTGAAGCAATAGACACAAAAACAGCTATAAATCCAAAACCTAATATGATAGACTCAAACTTTAAACTATATATTGTGTAGATTTACAGGTCCTACTTGCCCAGCAAAAAGGGATTGAATAGCTCTTGCGCTTTTTTCAAAACGCACAAACAACTGTTCATGGGCTGAAAAGGCTTTTGGAGCAATAAAAAGTAAAAACTGCTATAACTCAAAAATGCAATAAGATAGGTTCAAACTTTGAAAGACATGTTGTGCAGATGTACAAGCCCCTCTTGCACAGAAAGTATGGGTTAGATATCTCTTGTAGTTTCTTCAGAACACACAAATTATCTGAAAATGCTTTTGAAGCAATAGACACAAAAACAGCTATAAATCCAAAACCTAATATGATAGACTCAAACTTTAAACTATATATTGTGTAGATTTACAGGTCCTACTTGCCCAGCAAAAAGGGATTGAATAGCTCTTGCGCTTTTTTCAAAACTCACAAACAACTGTTCATGGGCTGAAAAGGCTTTTGGAGCAATAAAAAGTAAAAACTGCTATAACTCAAAAATGCAATAAGATAGGTTCAAACTTTAAAAGACATGTTGTGCAGATGTACAAGCCCCTCTTGCACAGAAAGTATGGGTTAGATATCTCTTGTAGTTTCTTCAGAACACACAAATTATCTGAAAATGCTTTTGAAGCAATAGACACAAAAACAGCTATAAATCCAAAACCTAATATGATAGACTCAAACTTTAAACTATATATTGTGTAGATTTACAGGTCCTACTTGCCCAGCAAAAAGGGTTTGAATAGCTCTTGCGCTTTTTTCAAAACTCACAAACAAATGTTCATGGGCTGAAAAGGCTTTTGGAGCAATAAAAAAGTAAAAACTGCTATAACTCAAAAATGCAATAAGATAGGTTCAAACTTTAAAAGACATGTTGTGCAGATGTACAAGCCCCTCTTGCACAGAAAGTATGGGTTAGATATCTCTTGTAGTTTCTTCAGAACACACAAATTATCTGAAAATGCTTTTGAAGCAATAGACACAAAAACAGCTATAAATCCAAAACCTAATATGATAGACTCAAACTTTAAACTATATATTGTGTAGATTTACAGGTCCTACTTGCCCAGCAAAAAGGGATTGAATAGCTCTTGCGCTTTTTTCAAAACTCACAAACAACTGTTCATGGGCTGAAAAGGCTTTTGGAGCAATAAAAAGTAAAAACTGCTATAACTCAAAAATGCAATAAGATAGGTTCAAACTTTAAAAGACTTGTTGTGCAGATGTACAAGCCCCTCTTGCACAGAAAGTATGGGTTAGACATCTCTTGTAGTTTCTTCAGAACACACAAATTATCTGAAAATGCTTTTGAAGCAATAGACACAAAAACAGCTATAAATCCAAAACCTAATATGATAGACTCAAACTTTAAACTATATATTGTGTAGATTTACAGGTCCTACTTGCCCAGCAAAAAGGGTTTGAATAGCTCTTGCGCTTTTTTCAAAACTCACAAACAAATGTTCATGGGCTGAAAAGGCTTTTGGAGCAATAAAAAAGTAAAAACTGCTATAACTCAAAAATGCAATAAGATAGGTTCAAACTTTAAAAGACATGTTGTGCAGATGTACAAGCCCCTCTTGCACAGAAAGTATGGGTTAGATATCTCTTGTAGTTTCTTCAGAACACACAAATTATCTGAAAATGCTTTTGAAGCAATAGACACAAAAACAGCTATAAATCCAAAACCTAATATGATAGACTCAAACTTTAAACTATATATTGTGTAGATTTACAGGTCCTACTTGCCCAGCAAAAAGGGATTGAATAGCTCTTGCGCTTTTTTCAAAACTCACAAACAACTGTTCATGGGCTGAAAAGGCTTTTGGAGCAATAAAAAAGTAAAAACTGCTATAACTCAAAAATGCAATAAGATAGGTTCAAACTTTAAAAGACATGTTGGGGAGATGTCCAAGCCCCTCTTGCACAGAAAGTATGGGTTAGATATCTCTTGTACTTTCTTCAGAACACACAAATTATCTGAAAATGCTTTTGAAGCAATAGACACAAAAACAGCTATAAATCCAAAACCTAATATGATAGACTCAAACTTTAAACTATATATTGTGTAGATTTACAGGTCCTACTTGCCCAGCAAAAAGGGATTGAATAGCTCTTGCGCTTTTTTCAAAACTCACAAACAACTGTTCATGGGCTGAAAAGGCTTTTGGAGCAATAAAAAGTAAAAACTGCTATAACTCAAAAATGCAATAAGATAGGTTCAAACTTTAAAAGACATGTTGTGCAGATGTACAAGCCCCTCTTGCACAGAAAGTATGGGTTAGATATCTCTTGTAGTTTCTTCAGAACACACAAATTATCTGAAAATGCTTTTGAAGCAATAGACACAAAAACAGCTATAAATCCAAAACCTAATATGATAGACTCAAACTTTAAACTATATATTGTGTAGATTTACAGGTCCTACTTGCCCAGCAAAAAGGGTTTGAATAGCTTTTGCGCTTTTTTCAAAACTCACAAACAAATGTTCATGGGCTGAAAAGGCTTTTGGAGCAATAAAAAAGTAAAAACTGCTATAACTCAAAAATGCAATAAGATAGGTTCAAACTTTAAAAGACATGTTGGGGAGATGTCCAAGCCCCTCTTGCACAGAAAGTATGGGTTAGATATCTCTTGTAGTTTCTTCAGAACACACAAATTATCTGAAAATGCTTTTGAAGCAATAGACACAAAAACAGCTATAAATCCAAAACCTAATATGATAGACTCAAACTTTAAACTATATATTGTGTAGATTTACAGGTCCTACTTGCCCAGCAAAAAGGGTTTGAATAGCTCTTGCGCTTTTTTCAAAACTCACAAACAAATGTTCATGGGCTGAAAAGGCTTTTGGAGCAATAAAAAAGTAAAAACTGCTATAACTCAAAAATGCAATAAGATAGGTTCAAACTTTAAAAGACATGTTGTGCAGATGTACAAGCCCCTCTTGCACAGAAAGTATGGGTTAGATATCTCTTGTAGTTTCTTCAGAACACACAAATTATCTGAAAATGCTTTTGAAGCAATAGACACAAAAACAGCTATAAATCCAAAACCTAATATGATAGACTCAAACTTTAAACTATATATTGTGTAGATTTACAGGTCCTACTTGCCCAGCAAAAAGGGATTGAATAGCTCTTGCGCTTTTTTCAAAACTCACAAACAACTGTTCATGGGCTGAAAAGGCTTTTGGAGCAATAAAAAGTAAAAACTGCTATAACTCAAAAATGCAATAAGATAGGTTCAAACTTTGAAAGACATGTTGTGCAGATGTACAAGCCCCTCTTGCACAGAAAGTATGGGTTAGATATCTCTTGTAGTTTCTTCAGAACACACAAATTATCTGAAAATGCTTTTGAAGCAATAGACACAAAAACAGCTATAAATCCAAAACCTAATATGATAGACTCAAACTTTAAACTATATATTGTGTAGATTTACAGGTCCTACTTGCCCAGCAAAAAGGGATTGAATAGCTCTTGCGCTTTTTTCAAAACTCACAAACAACTGTTCATGGGCTGAAAAGGCTTTTGGAGCAATAAAAAGTAAAAACTGCTATAACTCAAAAATGCAATAAGATAGGTTCAAACTTTAAAAGACATGTTGTGCAGATGTACAAGCCCCTCTTGCACAGAAAGTATGGGTTAGATATCTCTTGTAGTTTCTTCAGAACACACAAATTATCTGAAAATGCTTTTGAAGCAATAGACACAAAAACAGCTATAAATCCAAAACCTAATATGATAGACTCAAACTTTAAACTATATATTGTGTAGATTTACAGGTCCTACTTGCCCAGCAAAAAGGGTTTGAATAGCTCTTGCGCTTTTTTCAAAACTCACAAACAAATGTTCATGGGCTGAAAAGGCTTTTGGAGCAATAAAAAAGTAAAAACTGCTATAACTCAAAAATGCAATAAGATAGGTTCAAACTTTAAAAGACATGTTGTGCAGATGTACAAGCCCCTCTTGCACAGAAAGTATGGGTTAGATATCTCTTGTAGTTTCTTCAGAACACACAAATTATCTGAAAATGCTTTTGAAGCAATAGACACAAAAACAGCTATAAATCCAAAACCTAATATGATAGACTCAAACTTTAAACTATATATTGTGTAGATTTACAGGTCCTACTTGCCCAGCAAAAAGGGATTGAATAGCTCTTGCGCTTTTTTCAAAACTCACAAACAACTGTTCATGGGCTGAAAAGGCTTTTGGAGCAATAAAAAGTAAAAACTGCTATAACTCAAAAATGCAATAAGATAGGTTCAAACTTTAAAAGACTTGTTGTGCAGATTTACAAGCCCCTCTTGCACAGAAAGTATGGGTTAGACATCTCTTGTAGTTTCTTCAGAACACACAAATTATCTGAAAATGCTTTTGAAGCAATAGACACAAAAACAGCTATAAATCCAAAACCTAATATGATAGACTCAAACTTTAAACTATATATTGTGTAGATTTACAGGTCCTACTTGCCCAGCAAAAAGGGTTTGAATAGCTCTTGCGCTTTTTTCAAAACTCACAAACAAATGTTCATGGGCTGAAAAGGCTTTTGGAGCAATAAAAAAGTAAAAACTGCTATAACTCAAAAATGCAATAAGATAGGTTCAAACTTTAAAAGACATGTTGTGCAGATGTACAAGCCCCTCTTGCACAGAAAGTATGGGTTAGATATCTCTTGTAGTTTCTTCAGAACACACAAATTATCTGAAAATGCTTTTGAAGCAATAGACACAAAAACAGCTATAAATCCAAAACCTAATATGATAGACTCAAACTTTAAACTATATATTGTGTAGATTTACAGGTCCTACTTGCCCAGCAAAAAGGGATTGAATAGCTCTTGCGCTTTTTTCAAAACTCACAAACAACTGTTCATGGGCTGAAAAGGCTTTTGGAGCAATAAAAAGTAAAAACTGCTATAACTCAAAAATGCAATAAGATAGGTTCAAACTTTGAAAGACATGTTGTGCAGATGTACAAGCCCCTCTTGCACAGAAAGTATGGGTTAGATATCTCTTGTAGTTTCTTCAGAACACACAAATTATCTGAAAATGCTTTTGAAGCAATAGACACAAAAACAGCTATAAATCCAAAACCTAATATGATAGACTCAAACTTTAAACTATATATTGTGTAGATTTACAGGTCCTACTTGCCCAGCAAAAAGGGTTTGAATAGCTCTTGCGCTTTTTTCAAAACTCACAAACAACTGTTCATGGGCTGAAAAGGCTTTTGGAGCAATAAAAAGTAAAAACTGCTATAACTCAAAAATGCAATAAGATAGGTTCAAACTTTAAAAGACATGTTGTGCAGATGTACAAGCCCCTCTTGCACAGAAAGTATGGGTTAGATATCTCTTGTAGTTTCTTCAGAACACACAAATTATCTGAAAATGCTTTTGAAGCAATAGACACAAAAACAGCTATAAATCCAAAACCTAATATGATAGACTCAAACTTTAAACTATATATTGTGTAGATTTACAGGTCCTACTTGCCCAGCAAAAAGGGTTTGAATAGCTCTTGCGCTTTTTTCAAAACTCACAAACAAATGTTCATGGGCTGAAAAGGCTTTTGGAGCAATAAAAAAGTAAAAACTGCTATAACTCAAAAATGCAATAAGATAGGTTCAAACTTTAAAAGACATGTTGTGCAGATGTACAAGCCCCTCTTGCACAGAAAGTATGGGTTAGATATCTCTTGTAGTTTCTTCAGAACACACAAATTATCTGAAAATGCTTTTGAAGCAATAGACACAAAAACAGCTATAAATCAAAAACCTAATATGATAGACTCAAACTTTAAACTATATATTGTGTAGATTTACAGGTCCTACTTGCCCAGCAAAAAGGGATTGAATAGCTCTTGCGCTTTTTTCAAAACTCACAAACAACTGTTCATGGGCTGAAAAGGCTTTTGGAGCAATAAAAAGTAAAAACTGCTATAACTCAAAAATGCAATAAGATAGGTTCAAACTTTAAAAGACTTGTTGTGCAGATGTACAAGCCCCTCTTGCACAGAAAGTATGGGTTAGACATCTCTTGTAGTTTCTTCAGAACACACAAATTATCTGAAAATGCTTTTGAAGCAATAGACACAAAAACAGCTATAAATCCAAAACCTAATATGATAGACTCAAACTTTAAACTATATATTGTGTAGATTTACAGGTCCTACTTGCCCAGCAAAAAGGGTTTGAATAGCTCTTGCGCTTTTTTCAAAACTCACAAACAAATGTTCATGGGCTGAAAAGGCTTTTGGAGCAATAAAAAGTAAAAACTGCTATAACTCAAAAATGCAATAAGATAGGTTCAAACTTTAAAAGACATGTTGTGCAGATGTACAAGCCCCTCTTGCACAGAAAGTATGGGTTAGATATCTCTTGTAGTTTCTTCAGAACACACAAATTATCTGAAAATGCTTTTGAAGCAATAGACACAAAAACAGCTATAAATCCAAAACCTAATATGATAGACTCAAACTTTAAACTATATATTGTGTAGATTTACAGGTCCTACTTGCCCAGCAAAAAGGGATTGAATAGCTCTTGCGCTTTTTTCAAAACTCACAAACAACTGTTCATGGGCTGAAAAGGCTTTTGGAGCAATAAAAAGTAAAAACTGCTATAACTCAAAAATGCAATAAGATAGGTTCAAACTTTGAAAGACATGTTGTGCAGATGTACAAGCCCCTCTTGCACAGAAAGTATGGGTTAGATATCTCTTGTAGTTTCTTCAGAACACACAAATTATCTGAAAATGCTTTTGAAGCAATAGACACAAAAACAGCTATAAATCCAAAACCTAATATGATAGACTCAAACTTTAAACTATATATTGTGTAGATTTACAGGTCCTACTTGCCCAGCAAAAAGGGTTTGAATAGCTCTTGCGCTTTTTTCAAAACTCACAAACAAATGTTCATGGGCTGAAAAGGCTTTTGGAGCAATAAAAAAGTAAAAACTGCTATAACTCAAAAATGCAATAAGATAGGTTCAAACTTTAAAAGACATGTTGGGGAGATGTCCAAGCCCCTCTTGCACAGAAAGTATGGGTTAGATATCTCTTGTAGTTTCTTCAGAACACACAAATTATCTGAAAATGCTTTTGAAGCAATAGACACAAAAACAGCTATAAATCCAAAACCTAATATGATAGACTCAAACTTTAAACTATATATTGTGTAGATTTACAGGTCCTACTTGCCCAGCAAAAAGGGTTTGAATAGCTCTTGCGCTTTTTTCAAAACTCACAAACAAATGTTCATGGGCTGAAAAGGCTTTTGGAGATATAAAAAAGTAAAAACTGCTATAACTCAAAAATGCAATAAGATAGGTTCAAACTTTAAAAGACATGTTGTGCAGATGTACAAGCCCCTCTTGCACAGAAAGTATGGGTTAGATATCTCTTGTAGTTTCTTCAGAACACACAAATTATCTGAAAATGCTTTTGAAGCAATAGACACAAAAACAGCTATAAATCCAAAACCTAATATGATAGACTCAAACTTTAAACTATATATTGTGTAGATTTACAGGTCCTACTTGCCCAGCAAAAAGGGATTGAATAGCTCTTGCGCTTTTTTCAAAACTCACAAACAACTGTTCATGGGCTGAAAAGGCTTTTGGAGCAATAAAAAGTAAAAACTGCTATAACTCAAAAATGCAATAAGATAGGTTCAAACTTTGAAAGACATGTTGTGCAGATGTACAAGCCCCTCTTGCACAGAAAGTATGGGTTAGATATCTCTTGTAGTTTCTTCAGAACACACAAATTATCTGAAAATGCTTTTGAAGCAATAGACACAAAAACAGCTATAAATCCAAAACCTAATATGATAGACTCAAACTTTAAACTATATATTGTGTAGATTTACAGGTCCTACTTGCCCAGCAAAAAGGGTTTGAATAGCTCTTGCACTTTTTTCAAAACTCACAAACAAATGTTCATGGGCTGAAAAGGCTTTTGGAGCAATAAAAAAGTAAAAACTGCTATAACTCAAAAATGCAATAAGATAGGTTCAAACTTTAAAAGACATGTTGTGCAGATGTACAAGCCCCTCTTGTACAGAAAGTATGGGTTAGATATCTCTTGTAGTTTCTTCAGAACACACAAATTATCTGAAAATGCTTTTGAAGCAATAGACACAAAAACAGCTATAAATCCAAAACCTAATATGATAGACTCAAACTTTAAACTATATATTGTGTAGATTTACAGGTCCTACTTGCCCAGCAAAAAGGGATTGAATAGCTCTTGCGCTTTTTTCAAAACTCACAAACAACTGTTCATGGGCTGAAAAGGCTTTTGGAGCAATAAAAAAGTAAAAACTGCTATAACTCAAAAATGCAATAAGATAGGTTCAAACTTTGAAAGACATGTTGTGCAGATGTACAAGCCCCTCTTGCACAGAAAGTATGGGTTAGATATCTCTTGTAGTTTCTTCAGAACACACAAATTATCTGAAAATGCTTTTGAAGCAATAGACACAAAAACAGCTATAAATCCAAAACCTAATATGATAGACTCAAACTTTAAACTATATATTGTGTAGATTTACAGGTCCTACTTGCCCAGCAAAAAGGGTTTGAATAGCTCTTGCGCTTTTTTCAAAACTCACAAACAAATGTTCATGGGCTGAAAAGGCTTTTGGAGCAATAAAAAAGTAAAAACTGCTATAACTCAAAAATGCAATAAGATAGGTTCAAACTTTAAAAGACATGTTGGGGAGATGTCCAAGCCCCTCTTGCACAGAAAGTATGGGTTAGATATCTCTTGTAGTTTCTTCAGAACACACAAATTATCTGAAAATGCTTTTGAAGCAATAGACACAAAAACAGCTATAAATCCAAAACCTAATATGATAGACTCAAACTTTAAACTATATATTGTGTAGATTTACAGGTCCTACTTGCCCAGCAAAAAGGGATTGAATAGCTCTTGCGCTTTTTTCAAAACTCACAAACAACTGTTCATGGGCTGAAAAGGCTTTTGGAGCAATAAAAAAGTAAAAACTGCTATAACTCAAAAATGCAATAAGATAGGTTCAAACTTTAAAAGACATGTTGTGCAGATGTACAAGCCCCTCTTGCACAGAAAGTATGGGTTAGATATCTCTTGTAGTTTCTTCAGAACACACAAATTATCTGAAAATGCTTTTGAAGCAATAGACACAAAAACAGCTATAAATCCAAAACCTAATATGATAGACTCAAACTTTAAACTATATATTGTGTAGATTTACAGGTCCTACTTGCCCAGCAAAAAGGGATTGAATAGCTCTTGCGCTTTTTTCAAAACTCACAAACAACTGTTCATGGGCTGAAAAGGCTTTTGGAGCAATAAAAAGTAAAAACTGCTATAACTCAAAAATGCAATAAGATAGGTTCAAACTTTGAAAGACATGTTGTGCAGATGTACAAGCCCCTCTTGCACAGAAAGTATGGGTTAGATATCTCTTGTAGTTTCTTCAGAACACACAAATTATCTGAAAATGCTTTTGAAGCAATAGACACAAAAACAGCTATAAATCCAAAACCTAATATGATAGACTCAAACTTTAAACTATATATTGTGTAGATTTACAGGTCCTACTTGCCCAGCAAAAAGGGTTTGAATAGCTCTTGCGCTTTTTTCAAAACTCACAAACAAATGTTCATGGGCTGAAAAGGCTTTTGGAGCAATAAAAAAGTAAAAACTGCTATAACTCAAAAATGCAATAAGATAGGTTCAAACTTTAAAAGACATGTTGTGCAGATGTACAAGCCCCTCTTGCACAGAAAGTATGGGTTAGATATCTCTTGTAGTTTCTTCAGAACACACAAATTATCTGAAAATGCTTTTGAAGCAATAGACACAAAAACAGCTATAAATCCAAAACCTAATATGATAGACTCAAACTTTAAACTATATATTGTGTAGATTTACAGGTCCTACTTGCCCAGCAAAAAGGGATTGAATAGCTCATGCGCTTTTTTCAAAACTCACAAACAACTGTTCATGGGCTGAAAAGGCTTTTGGAGCAATAAAAAGTAAAAACTGCTATAACTCAAAAATGCAATAAGATAGGTTCAAACTTTAAAAGACATGTTGTGCAGATGTACAAGCCCCTCTTGCACAGAAAGTATGGGTTAGATATCTCTTGTAGTTTCTTCAGAACACACAAATTATCTGAAAATGCTTTTGAAGCAATAGACACAAAAACAGCTATAAATCCAAAACCTAATATGATAGACTCAAACTTTAAACTATATATTGTGTAGATTTACAGGTCCTACTTGCCCAGCAAAAAGGGATTGAATAGCTCTTGCGCTTTTTTCAAAACTCACAAACAACTGTTCATGGGCTGAAAAGGCTTTTGGAGCAATAAAAAGTAAAAACTGCTATAACTCAAAAATGCAATAAGATAGGTTCAAACTTTAAAAGACATGTTGTGCAGATGTACAAGCCCCTCTTGCACAGAAAGTATGGGTTAGATATCTCTTGTAGTTTCTTCAGAACACACAAATTATCTGAAAATGCTTTTGAAGCAATAGACACAAAAACAGCTATAAATCCAAAACCTAATATGATAGACTCAAACTTTAAACTATATATTGTGTAGATTTACAGGTCCTACTTGCCCAGCAAAAAGGGTTTGAATAGCTCTTGCGCTTTTTTCAAAACTCACAAACAAATGTTCATGGGCTGAAAAGGCTTTTGGAGCAATAAAAAAGTAAAAACTGCTATAACTCAAAAATGCAATAAGATAGGTTCAAACTTTAAAAGACATGTTGTGCAGATGTACAAGCCCCTCTTGCACAGAAAGTATGGGTTAGATATCTCTTGTAGTTTCTTCAGAACACACAAATTATCTGAAAATGCTTTTGAAGCAATAGACACAAAAACAGCTATAAATCCAAAACCTAATATGATAGACTCAAACTTTAAACTATATATTGTGTAGATTTACAGGTCCTACTTGCCCAGCAAAAAGGGTTTGAATAGCTCTTGCGCTTTTTTCAAAACTCACAAACAAATGTTCATGGGCTGAAAAGGCTTTTGGAGCAATAAAAAAGTAAAAACTGCTATAACTCAAAAATGCAATAAGATAGGTTCAAACTTTAAAAGACATGTTGGGGAGATGTCCAAGCCCCTCTTGCACAGAAAGTATGGGTTAGATATCTCTTGTAGTTTCTTCAGAACACACAAATTATCTGAAAATGCTTTTGAAGCAATAGACACAAAAACAGCTATAAATCCAAAACCTAATATGATAGACTCAAACTTTAAACTATATATTGTGTAGATTTACAGGTCCTACTTGCCCAGCAAAAAGGGTTTGAATAGCTCTTGCGCTTTTTTCAAAACTCACAAACAAATGTTCATGGGCTGAAAAGGCTTTTGGAGCAATAAAAAAGTAAAAACTGCTATAACTCAAAAATGCAATAAGATAGGTTCAAACTTTAAAAGTCATGTTTTGCAGATGTACAAGCCCCTCTTGCACAGAAAGTATGGGTTAGATATCTCTTGTAGTTTCTTTAGAACACACAAATTATCTGAAAATGCTTTTGAAGCAATAGACACAAAAACAGCTATAAATCCAAAACCTAATATGATAGACTCAAACTTTAAACTATATATTGTGTAGATTTACAGGTCCTACTTGCCCAGCAAAAAGGGTTTGAATAGCTCTTGCGCTTTTTTCAAAACTCACAAACAAATGTTCATGGGCTGAAAAGGCTTTTGGAGCAATAAAAAAGTAAAAACTGCTATAACTCAAAAATGCAATAAGATAGGTTCAAACTTTAAAAGACATGTTGTGGAGATGTCCAAGCCCCTCTTGCACAGAAAGTATGGGTTAGATATCTCTTGTAGTTTCTTCAGAACACACAAATTATCTGAAAATGCTTTTGAAGCAATAGACACAAAAACAGCTATAAATCCAAAACCTAATATGATAGACTCAAACTTTAAACTATATATTGTGTAGATTTACAGGTCCTACTTGCCCAGCAAAAAGGGTTTGAATAGCTCTTGCGCTTTTTTCAAAACTCACAAACAACTGTTCATGGGCTGAAAAGGCTTTTGGAGCAATAAAAAAGTAAAAACTGCTATAACTCAAAAATGCAATAAGATAGGTTCAAACTTTAAAAGACATGTTGTGCAGATGTACAAGCCCCTCTTGCACAGAAAGTATGGGTTAGATATCTCTTGTAGTTTCTTTAGAACACACAAATTATCTGAAAATGCTTTTGAAGCAATAGACACAAAAACAGCTATAAATCCAAAACCTAATATGATAGACTCAAACTTTAAACTATATATTGTGTAGATTTACAGGTCCTACTTGCCCAGCAAAAAGGGTTTGAATAGCTCTTGCGCTTTTTTCAAAACTCACAAACAAATGTTCATGGGCTGAAAAGGCTTTTGGAGCAATAAAAAAGTAAAAACTGCTATAACTCAAAAATGCAATAAGATAGGTTCAAACTTTAAAAGACATGTTGGGGAGATGTCCAAGCCCCTCTTGCACAGAAAGTATGGGTTAGATATCTCTTGTAGTTTCTTCAGAACACACAAATTATCTGAAAATGCTTTTGAAGCAATAGACACAAAAACAGCTATAAATCCAAAACCTAATATGATAGACTCAAACTTTAAACTATATATTGTGTAGATTTACAGGTCCTACTTGCCCAGCAAAAAGGGTTTGAATAGCTCTTGCGCTTTTTTCAAAACTCACAAACAAATGTTCATGGGCTGAAAAGGCTTTTGGAGCAATAAAAAAGTAAAAACTGCTATAACTCAAAAATGCAATAAGATAGGTTCAAACTTTAAAAGACATGTTGTGCAGATGTACAAGCCCCTCTTGCACAGAAAGTATGGGTTAGATATCTCTTGTAGTTTCTTCAGAACACACAAATTATCTGAAAATGCTTTTGAAGCAATAGACACAAAAACAGCTATAAATCCAAAACCTAATATGATAGACTCAAACTTTAAACTATATATTGTGTAGATTTACAGGTCCTACTTGCCCAGCAAAAAGGGTTTGAATAGCTCTTGAGCTTTTTTCAAAACTCACAAACAAATGTTCATGGGCTGAAAAGGCTTTTGGAGCAATAAAAAAGTAAAAACTGCTATAACTCAAAAATGCAATAAGATAGGTTCAAACTTTAAAAGACATGTTGTGCAGATGTACAAGCCCCTCTTGCACAGAAAGTATGGGTTAGATATCTCTTGTAGTTTCTTCAGAACACACAAATTATCTGAAAATGCTTTTGAAGCAATAGACACAAAAACAGCTATAAATCCAAAACCTAATATGATAGACTCAAACTTTAAACTATATATTGTGTAGATTTACAGGTCCTACTTGCCCAGCAAAAAGGGATTGAATAGCTCTTGCGCTTTTTTCAAAACTCACAAACAACTGTTCATGGGCTGAAAAGGCTTTTGGAGCAATAAAAAGTAAAAACTGCTATAACTCAAAAATGCAATAAGATAGGTTCAAACTTTGAAAGACATGTTGTGCAGATGTACAAGCCCCTCTTGCACAGAAAGTATGGGTTAGATATCTCTTGTAGTTTCTTCAGAACACACAAATTATCTGAAAATGCTTTTGAAGCAATAGACACAAAAACAGCTATAAATCCAAAACCTAATATGATAGACTCAAACTTTAAACTATATATTGTGTAGATTTACAGGTCCTACTTGCCCAGCAAAAAGGGTTTGAATAGCTCTTGCGCTTTTTTCAAAACTCACAAACAACTGTTCATGGGCTGAAAAGGCTTTTGGAGCAATAAAAAGTAAAAACTGCTATAACTCAAAAATGCAATAAGATAGGTTCAAACTTTAAAAGACATGTTGTGCAGATGTACAAGCCCCTCTTGCACAGAAAGTATGGGTTAGATATCTCTTGTAGTTTCTTCAGAACACACAAATTATCTGAAAATGCTTTTGAAGCAATAGACACAAAAACAGCTATAAATCCAAAACCTAATATGATAGACTCAAACTTTAAACTATATATTGTGTAGATTTACAGGTCCTACTTGCCCAGCAAAAAGGGTTTGAATAGCTCTTGCGCTTTTTTCAAAACTCACAAACAAATGTTCATGGGCTGAAAAGGCTTTTGGAGCAATAAAAAAGTAAAAACTGCTATAACTCAAAAATGCAATAAGATAGGTTCAAACTTTAAAAGACATGTTGGGGAGATGTCCAAGCCCCTCTTGCACAGAAAGTATGGGTTAGATATCTCTTGTAGTTTCTTCAGAACACACAAATTATCTGAAAATGCTTTTGAAGCAATAGACACAAAAACAGCTATAAATCCAAAACCTAATATGATAGACTCAAACTTTAAACTATATATTGTGTAGATTTACAGGTCCTACTTGCCCAGCAAAAAGGGTTTGAATAGCTCTTGCGCTTTTTTCAAAACTCACAAACAAATGTTCATGGGCTGAAAAGGCTTTTGGAGCAATAAAAAAGTAAAAACTGCTATAACTCAAAAATGCAATAAGATAGGTTCAAACTTTAAAAGTCATGTTTTGCAGATGTACAAGCCCCTCTTGCACAGAAAGTATGGGTTAGATATCTCTTGTAGTTTCTTTAGAACACACAAATTATCTGAAAATGCTTTTGAAGCAATAGACACAAAAACAGCTATAAATCCAAAACCTAATATGATAGACTCAAACTTTAAACTATATATTGTGTAGATTTACAGGTCCTACTTGCCCAGCAAAAAGGGTTTGAATAGCTCTTGCGCTTTTTTCAAAACTCACAAACAAATGTTCATGGGCTGAAAAGGCTTTTGGAGCAATAAAAAAGTAAAAACTGCTATAACTCAAAAATGCAATAAGATAGGTTCAAACTTTAAAAGACATGTTGTGGAGATGTCCAAGCCCCTCTTGCACAGAAAGTATGGGTTAGATATCTCTTGTAGTTTCTTCAGAACACACAAATTATCTGAAAATGCTTTTGAAGCAATAGACACAAAAACAGCTATAAATCCAAAACCTAATATGATAGACTCAAACTTTAAACTATATATTGTGTAGATTTACAGGTCCTACTTGCCCAGCAAAAAGGGTTTGAATAGCTCTTGCGCTTTTTTCAAAACTCACAAACAACTGTTCATGGGCTGAAAAGGCTTTTGGAGCAATAAAAAAGTAAAAACTGCTATAACTCAAAAATGCAATAAGATAGGTTCAAACTTTAAAAGACATGTTGTGCAGATGTACAAGCCCCTCTTGCACAGAAAGTATGGGTTAGATATCTCTTGTAGTTTCTTTAGAACACACAAATTATCTGAAAATGCTTTTGAAGCAATAGACACAAAAACAGCTATAAATCCAAAACCTAATATGATAGACTCAAACTTTAAACTATATATTGTGTAGATTTACAGGTCCTACTTGCCCAGCAAAAAGGGTTTGAATAGCTCTTGCGCTTTTTTCAAAACTCACAAACAAATGTTCATGGGCTGAAAAGGCTTTTGGAGCAATAAAAAAGTAAAAACTGCTATAACTCAAAAATGCAATAAGATAGGTTCAAACTTTAAAAGACATGTTGGGGAGATGTCCAAGCCCCTCTTGCACAGAAAGTATGGGTTAGATATCTCTTGTAGTTTCTTCAGAACACACAAATTATCTGAAAATGCTTTTGAAGCAATAGACACAAAAACAGCTATAAATCCAAAACCTAATATGATAGACTCAAACTTTAAACTATATATTGTGTAGATTTACAGGTCCTACTTGCCCAGCAAAAAGGGTTTGAATAGCTCTTGCGCTTTTTTCAAAACTCACAAACAAATGTTCATGGGCTGAAAAGGCTTTTGGAGCAATAAAAAAGTAAAAACTGCTATAACTCAAAAATGCAATAAGATAGGTTCAAACTTTAAAAGACATGTTGTGCAGATGTACAAGCCCCTCTTGCACAGAAAGTATGGGTTAGATATCTCTTGTAGTTTCTTCAGAACACACAAATTATCTGAAAATGCTTTTGAAGCAATAGACACAAAAACAGCTATAAATCCAAAACCTAATATGATAGACTCAAACTTTAAACTATATATTGTGTAGATTTACAGGTCCTACTTGCCCAGCAAAAAGGGTTTGAATAGCTCTTGAGCTTTTTTCAAAACTCACAAACAAATGTTCATGGGCTGAAAAGGCTTTTGGAGCAATAAAAAAGTAAAAACTGCTATAACTCAAAAATGCAATAAGATAGGTTCAAACTTTAAAAGACATGTTGTGCAGATGTACAAGCCCCTCTTGCACAGAAAGTATGGGTTAGATATCTCTTGTAGTTTCTTCAGAACACACAAATTATCTGAAAATGCTTTTGAAGCAATAGACACAAAAACAGCTATAAATCCAAAACCTAATATGATAGACTCAAACTTTAAACTATATATTGTGTAGATTTACAGGTCCTACTTGCCCAGCAAAAAGGGATTGAATAGCTCTTGCGCTTTTTTCAAAACTCACAAACAACTGTTCATGGGCTGAAAAGGCTTTTGGAGCAATAAAAAGTAAAAACTGCTATAACTCAAAAATGCAATAAGATAGGTTCAAACTTTGAAAGACATGTTGTGCAGATGTACAAGCCCCTCTTGCACAGAAAGTATGGGTTAGATATCTCTTGTAGTTTCTTCAGAACACACAAATTATCTGAAAATGCTTTTGAAGCAATAGACACAAAAACAGCTATAAATCCAAAACCTAATATGATAGACTCAAACTTTAAACTATATATTGTGTAGATTTACAGGTCCTACTTGCCCAGCAAAAAGGGTTTGAATAGCTCTTGCGCTTTTTTCAAAACTCACAAACAACTGTTCATGGGCTGAAAAGGCTTTTGGAGCAATAAAAAGTAAAAACTGCTATAACTCAAAAATGCAATAAGATAGGTTCAAACTTTAAAAGACATGTTGTGCAGATGTACAAGCCCCTCTTGCACAGAAAGTATGGGTTAGATATCTCTTGTAGTTTCTTCAGAACACACAAATTATCTGAAAATGCTTTTGAAGCAATAGACACAAAAACAGCTATAAATCCAAAACCTAATATGATAGACTCAAACTTTAAACTATATATTGTGTACATTTACAGGTCCTACTTGCCCAGCAAAAAGGGTTTGAATAGCTCTTGCGCTTTTTTCAAAACTCACAAACAAATGTTCATGGGCTGAAAAGGCTTTTGGAGCAATAAAAAAGTAAAAACTGCTATAACTCAAAAATGCAATAAGATAGGTTCAAACTTTAAAAGACATGTTGTGCAGATGTACAAGCCCCTCTTGCACAGAAAGTATGGGTTAGATATCTCTTGTAGTTTCTTCAGAACACACAAATTATCTGAAAATGCTTTTGAAGCAATAGACACAAAAACAGCTATAAATCCAAAACCTAATATGATAGACTCAAACTTTAAACTATATATTGTGTAGATTTACAGGTCCTACTTGCCCAGCAAAAAGGGATTGAATAGCTCTTGCGCTTTTTTCAAAACTCACAAACAACTGTTCATGGGCTGAAAAGGCTTTTGGAGCAATAAAAAGTAAAAACTGCTATAACTCAAAAATGCAATAAGATAGGTTCAAACTTTAAAAGACATGTTGTGCAGATGTACAAGCCCCTCTTGCACAGAAAGTATGGGTTAGATATCTCTTGTAGTTTCTTCAGAACACACAAATTATCTGAAAATGCTTTTGAAGCAATAGACACAAAAACAGCTATAAATCCAAAACCTAATATGATAGACTCAAACTTTAAACTATATATTGTGTAGATTTACAGGTCCTACTTGCCCAGCAAAAAGGGTTTGAATAGCTCTTGCGCTTTTTTCAAAACTCACAAACAAATGTTCATGGGCTGAAAAGGCTTTTGGAGCAATAAAAAAGTAAAAACTGCTATAACTCAAAAATGCAATAAGATAGGTTCAAACTTTAAAAGACATGTTGTGCAGATGTACAAGCCCCTCTTGCACAGAAAGTATGGGTTAGATATCTCTTGTAGTTTCTTCAGAACACACAAATTATCTGAAAATGCTTTTGAAGCAATAGACACAAAAACAGCTATAAATCCAAAACCTAATATGATAGACTCAAACTTTAAACTATATATTGTGTAGATTTACAGGTCCTACTTGCCCAGCAAAAAGGGTTTGAATAGCTCTTGCGCTTTTTTCAAAACTCACAAACAAATGTTCATGGGCTGAAAAGGCTTTTGGAGCAATAAAAAAGTAAAAACTGCTATAACTCAAAAATGCAATAAGATAGGTTCAAACTTTAAAAGACATGTTGGGGAGATGTCCAAGCCCCTCTTGCACAGAAAGTATGGGTTAGATATCTCTTGTAGTTTCTTCAGAACACACAAATTATCTGAAAATGCTTTTGAAGCAATAGACACAAAAACAGCTATAAATCCAAAACCTAATATGATAGACTCAAACTTTAAACTATATATTGTGTAGATTTACAGGTCCTACTTGCCCAGCAAAAAGGGTTTGAATAGCTCTTGCGCTTTTTTCAAAACTCACAAACAAATGTTCATGGGCTGAAAAGGCTTTTGGAGCAATAAAAAAGTAAAAACTGCTATAACTCAAAAATGCAATAAGATAGGTTCAAACTTTAAAAGACATGTTGTGCAGATGTACAAGCCCCTCTTGCACAGAAAGTATGGGTTAGATATCTCTTGTAGTTTCTTTAGAACACACAAATTATCTGAAAATGCTTTTGAAGCAATAGACACAAAAACAGCTATAAATCCAAAACCTAATATGATAGACTCAAACTTTAAACTATATATTGTGTAGATTTACAGGTCCTACTTGCCCAGCAAAAAGGGTTTGAATAGCTCTTGCGCTTTTTTCAAAACTCACAAACAACTGTTCATGGGCTGAAAAGGCTTTTGGAGCAATAAAAAAGTAAAAACTGCTATAACTCAAAAATGCAATAAGATAGGTTCAAACTTTAAAAGACATGTTGTGCAGATGTACAAGCCCCTCTTGCACAGAAAGTATGGGTTAGATATCTCTTGTAGTTTCTTTAGAACACACAAATTATCTGAAAATGCTTTTGAAGCAATAGACACAAAAACAGCTATAAATCCAAAACCTAATATGATAGACTCAAACTTTAAACTATATATTGTGTAGATTTACAGGTCCTACTTGCCCAGCAAAAAGGGATTGAATAGCTCTTGCGCTTTTTTCAAAACTCACAAAGAAATGTTCATGGGCTGTATGTATGGCTTTTGGAGCAATAAAAAAGTAAAAACTGCTATAACTCAAAATGCAATAAGATAGGTTCAAACTTTAAAAGACATGTTGTGCAGATGTACAAGCCCCTCTTGCACAGAAAGTATGGGTTAGATATCTCTTGTAGTTTCTTCAGAACACACAAATTATCTGAAAATGCTTTTGAAGCAATAGACACAAAAACAGCTATAAATCCAAAACCTAATATGATAGACTCAAACTTTAAACTATATATTGTGTAGATTTACAGGTCCTACTTGCCCAGCAAAAAGGGTTTGAATAGCTCTTGCGCTTTTTTCAAAACTCACAAACAAATGTTCATGGGCTGAAAAGGCTTTTGGAGCAATAAAAAAGTAAAAACTGCTATAACTCAAAAATGCAATAAGATAGGTTCAAACTTTAAAAGACATGTTGGGGAGATGTCCAAGCCCCTCTTGCACAGAAAGTATGGGTTAGATATCTCTTGTAGTTTCTTCAGAACACACAAATTATCTGAAAATGCTTTTGAAGCAATAGACACAAAAACAGCTATAAATCCAAAACCTAATATGATAGACTCAAACTTTAAACTATATATTGTGTAGATTTACAGGTCCTACTTGCCCAGCAAAAAGGGTTTGAATAGCTCTTGCGCTTTTTTCAAAACTCACAAACAAATGTTCATGGGCTGAAAAGGCTTTTGGAGCAATAAAAAAGTAAAAACTGCTATAACTCAAAAATGCAATAAGATAGGTTCAAACTTTAAAAGACATGTTGGGGAGATGTCCAAGCCCCTCTTGCACAGAAAGTATGGGTTAGATATCTCTTGTAGTTTCTTCAGAACACACAAATTATCTGAAAATGCTTTTGAAGCAATAGACACAAAAACAGCTATAAATCCAAAACCTAATATGATAGACTCAAACTTTAAACTATATATTGTGTAGATTTACAGGTCCTACTTGCCCAGCAAAAAGGGATTGAATAGCTCTTGCGCTTTTTTCAAAACTCACAAACAAATGTTCATGGGCTGAAAAGGCTTTTGGAGCAATAAAAAAGTAAAAACTGCTATAACTCAAAAATGCAATAAGATAGGTTCAAACTTTAAAAGACATGTTGTGCAGATGTACAAGCCCCTCTTGCACAGAAAGTATGGGTTAGATATCTCTTGTATTTTCTTCAGAACACACAAATTATCTGAAAATGCTTTTGAAGCAATAGACACAAAAACAGCTATAAATCCAAAACCTAATATGATAGACTCAAACTTTAAACTATATATTGTGTAGATTTACAGGTCCTACTTGCCCAGCAAAAAGGGTTTGAATAGCTCTTGCGCTTTTTTCAAAACTCACAAACAAATGTTCATGGGCTGAAAAGGCTTTTGGAGCAATAAAAAAGTAAAAACTGCTATAACTCAAAAATGCAATAAGATAGGTTCAAACTTTAAAAGACATGTTGTGCAGATGTACAAGCCCCTCTTGCACAGAAAGTATGGGTTAGATATCTCTTGTAGTTTCTTCAGAACACACAAATTATCTGAAAATGCTTTTGAAGCAATAGACACAAAAACAGCTATAAATCCAAAACCTAATATGATAGACTCAAACTTTAAACTATATATTGTGTAGATTTACAGGTCCTACTTGCCCAGCAAAAAGGGATTGAATAGCTCTTGCACTTTTTTCGAAACTCACAAACAACTGTTCATGGGCGGAAAAGGCTTTTGGAGCAATAAAAACTTGAAAACTGCTATAACTCAAAAATGCAATAAGATAAGTTCAAACTTTAAAAGACATGTTGTGCAGATGTACAAGCCCCTCTTGCACAGAAAGTTTGGGTTAGATATCTCTTGTAGTTTCTTCAGAACACACAAATTATCTGAAAATGATTTTAAAGCAATAAACACAAAAACAGCTATAAATCCAAAACCTAATATGATAGACTCAAACTTTAAACTATATATTGTGTAGATTTACAGGTCCTACTTGCCCAGCAAAAAAGGTTTGAATAGCTCTTGCACTTTTTTCGAAACTCACAAACAACTGTTCATGGGCTGAAAAGGCTTTTGGAGCAATAAAAACTTGAAAACTGCTATAACTCAAAAATGCAATAAGATAAGTTCAAACTTTAAAAGACATGTTGTGCAGATGTACAAGCCCCTCTTGCACAGAAAGTTTGGGTTAGATATCTCTTGTAGTTGCTTCAGAACACACAAATTATCTGAAAATGCTTTTGAAGCAATAGACACAAAAACAGCTATAAATCCAAAACCTAATATGATAGATTCAAACTTTAAACTACATATTGTGTAGATTTACAGGTCCTACTTGCCCAGCAAAAAGGGTTTGAATAGCTCTTGCACTTTTTTCGAAACTCACAAACAACTGTTCATGGGCTGAAAAGGCTTTTGGAGCAATAAAAACGTAAAAACTGCTATAACTCAAAAATGCAATAAGATAGTTTCAAACTTTAAAAGACATGTTGTGCAGATGTACAAGCCCCTCTTGCACAGAAAGTTTGGGTTAGATATCTCTTGTAGTTTCTACAGAACACACAAATTATCTGAAAATGCTTTTAAAGCAATAGACACAAAAACAGCTATAAATCCAAAACCTAATATGATAGACTCAAACTTTAAACTGTATATTGTGTAGATTTACAGGTCCTACTTGCCCAGCAAAAAGGGTTCGAATAGCTCTTGCACTTTTTTCGAAAACTCACAAACAACTGTTCATGGGCTGAAAAGGCTTTTGGAGCAATAAAAAAGTAAAAACTGCTATAACTCAAAAATGCAATAAGATAAGTTCAAACTTTAAAAGACATGTTGTGCAGATGTACAAGCCCCTCTTGCACAGAAAGTTTGGGTTAGATATCTCTTGTAGTTTCTTTAGAACACACAAATTATCTGAAAATGCTTTTGAAGCAATAGACACAAAAACAGCTATAAATCCAAAACCTAATATGATAGACTCAAACTTTAAACTATATATTGTGTAGATTTACAGGTCCTACTTGCCCAGCAAAAAGGGTTTGAATAGCTCTTGCACTTTTTTCGAAACTCACAAACAACTGTTCATGGGCTGAAAAGGCTTTTGGAGCAATAAAAACTTAAAAACTGCTATAACTCAAAAATGCAATAAGATAAGTTCAAACTTTAAAAGACATGTTGTGCAGATGTACAAGCCCCTCTTGCACAGAAAGTTTGGGTTAGATATCTCTTGTAGTTTCTTCAGAACACACAAATTATCTGAAAATGCTTTTGAAGCAATAGACACAAAAACAGCTATAAATCCAAAACCTAATATGATAGACTCAAACTTTAAACTATATATTGTGTAGATTTACAGGTCCTACTTGCCCAGCAAAAAGGGTTTGAATAGCTCTTGCGCTTTTTTCAAAACTCACAAACAACTGTTCATGGGCTGAAAAGGCTTTTGGAGCAATAAAAAAGTAAAAACTGCTATAACTCAAAAATGCAATAAGATAAGTTCAAACTTTAAAAGACATGTTGTGCAGATGTACAAGCCCCTCTTGCACAGAAAGTTTGGGTTAGATATCTCTTGTAGTTTCTTTAGAACACACAAATTATCTGAAAATGCTTTTGAAGCAATAGACACAAAAACAGCTATAAATCCAAAACCTAATATGATAGACTCAAACTTTAAACTATATATTGTGTAGATTTACAGGTCCTACTTGCCCAGCAAAAAGGGATTGAATAGCTCTTGCACTTTTTTCGAAACTCACAAACAACTGTTCATGGGCGGAAAAGGCTTTTGGAGCAATAAAAACTTGAAAACTGCTATAACTCAAAAATGCAATAAGATAAGTTCAAACTTTAAAAGACATGTTGTGCAGATGTACAAGCCCCTCTTGCACAGAAAGTTTGGGTTAGATATCTCTTGTAGTTTCTTCAGAACACACAAATTATCTGAAAATGATTTTAAAGCAATAAACACAAAAACAGCTATAAATCCAAAACCTAATATGATAGACTCAAACTTTAAACTATATATTGTGTAGATTTACAGGTCCTACTTGCCCAGCAAAAAAGGTTTGAATAGCTCTTGCACTTTTTTCGAAACTCACAAACAACTGTTCATGGGCTGAAAAGGCTTTTGGAGCAATAAAAACTTGAAAACTGCTATAACTCAAAAATGCAATAAGATAAGTTCAAACTTTAAAAGACATGTTGTGCAGATGTACAAGCCCCTCTTGCACAGAAAGTTTGGGTTAGATATCTCTTGTAGTTGCTTCAGAACACACAAATTATCTGAAAATGCTTTTGAAGCAATAGACACAAAAACAGCTATAAATCCAAAACCTAATATGATAGATTCAAACTTTAAACTACATATTGTGTAGATTTACAGGTCCTACTTGCCCAGCAAAAAGGGTTTGAATAGCTCTTGCACTTTTTTCGAAACTCACAAACAACTGTTCATGGGCTGAAAAGGCTTTTGGAGCAATAAAAACGTAAAAACTGCTATAACTCAAAAATGCAATAAGATAGTTTCAAACTTTAAAAGACATGTTGTGCAGATGTACAAGCCCCTCTTGCACAGAAAGTTTGGGTTAGATATCTCTTGTAGTTTCTACAGAACACACAAATTATCTGAAAATGCTTTTAAAGCAATAGACACAAAAACAGCTATAAATCCAAAACCTAATATGATAGACTCAAACTTTAAACTGTATATTGTGTAGATTTACAGGTCCTACTTGCCCAGCAAAAAGGGTTCGAATAGCTCTTGCACTTTTTTCGAAAACTCACAAACAACTGTTCATGGGCTGAAAAGGCTTTTGGAGCAATAAAAAAGTAAAAACTGCTATAACTCAAAAATGCAATAAGATAAGTTCAAACTTTAAAAGACATGTTGTGCAGATGTACAAGCCCCTCTTGCACAGAAAGTTTGGGTTAGATATCTCTTGTAGTTTCTTTAGAACACACAAATTATCTGAAAATGCTTTTGAAGCAATAGACACAAAAACAGCTATAAATCCAAAACCTAATATGATAGACTCAAACTTTAAACTATATATTGTGTAGATTTACAGGTCCTACTTGCCCAGCAAAAAGGGTTTGAATAGCTCTTGCACTTTTTTCGAAACTCACAAACAACTGTTCATGGGCTGAAAAGGCTTTTGGAGCAATAAAAACTTAAAAACTGCTATAACTCAAAAATGCAATAAGATAAGTTCAAACTTTAAAAGACATGTTGTGCAGATGTACAAGCCCCTCTTGCACAGAAAGTTTGGGTTAGATATCTCTTGTAGTTTCTTCAGAACACACAAATTATCTGAAAATGCTTTTGAAGCAATAGACACAAAAACAGCTATAAATCCAAAACCTAATATGATAGACTCAAACTTTAAACTATATATTGTGTAGATTTACAGGTCCTACTTGCCCAGCAAAAAGGGTTTGAATAGCTCTTGCGCTTTTTTCAAAACTCACAAACAACTGTTCATGGGCTGAAAAGGCTTTTGGAGCAATAAAAACTTAAAAACTGCTATAACTCAAAAATGCAATAAGATAAGTTCAAACTTTAAAAGACATGTTGTGCAGATGTACAAGCCCCTCTTGCACAGAAAGTTTGGGTTAGATATCTCTTGTAGTTGCTTCAGAACACACAAATTATCTGAAAATGCTTTTGAAGCAATAGACACAAAAACAGCTATAAATCCAAAACCTAATATGATAGATTCAAACTTTAAACTACATATTGTGTAGATTTACAGGTCCTACTTGCCCAGCAAAAAGGGTTTGAATAGCTCTTGCACTTTTTTCGAAACTCACAAACAACTGTTCATGGGCTGAAAAGGCTTTTGGAGCAATAAAAACTGCTATAACTCAAAAATGCAATAAGATAGTTTCAAACTTTAAAAGACATGTTGTGCAGATGTACAAGCCCCTCTTGCACAGAAAGTTTGGGTTAGATATCTCTTGTAGTTTCTACAGAACACACAAATTATCTGAAAATGCTTTTAAAGCAATAGACACAAAAACAGCTATAAATCCAAACCCTAATATGATAGACTCAAACTTTAAACTGTATATTGTGTAGATTTACAGGTCCTACTTGCCCAGCAAAAAGGGTTCGAATAGCTCTTGCACTTTTTTCGAAAACTCACAAACAACTGTTCATGGGCTGAAAAGGCTTTTGGAGCAATAAAAAAGTAAAAACTGCTATAACTCAAAAATGCAATAAGATAAGTTCAAACTTTAAAAGACATGTTGTGCAGATGTACAAGCCCCTCTTGCACAGAAAGTTTGGGTTAGATATCTCTTGTAGTTTCTTCAGAACACACAAATTATCTGAAAATGCTTTTGAAGCAATAGACACAAAAACAGCTATAAATCCAAAACCTAATATGATAGACTCAAACTTTAAACTATATATTGTGTAGATTTACAGGTCCTACTTGCCCAGCAAAAAGGGTTTGAATAGCTCTTGCACTTTTTTCGAAACTCACAAACAACTGTTCATGGGCTGAAAAGGCTTTTGGAGCAATAAAAACTTAAAAACTGCTATAACTCAAAAATGCAATAAGATAAGTTCAAACTTTAAAAGACATGTTGTGCAGATGTACAAGCCCCTCTTGCACAGAAAGTTTGGGTTAGATATCTCTTGTAGTTTCTTCAGAACACACAAATTATCTGAAAATGCTTTTGAAGCAATAGACACAAAAACAGCTATAAATCCAAAACCTAATATGATAGACTCAAACTTTAAACTATATATTGTGTAGATTTACAGGTCCTACTTGCCCAGCAAAAAGGGTTTGAATAGCTCTTGCGCTTTTTTCAAAACTCACAAACAACTGTTCATGGGCTGAAAAGGCTTTTGGAGCAATAAAAACTTAAAAACTGCTATAACTCAAAAATGCAATAAGATAAGTTCAAACTTTAAAAGACATGTTGTGCAGATGTACAAGCCCCTCTTGCACAGAAAGTTTGGGTTAGATATCTCTTGTAGTTTCTTCAGAACACACAAATTATCTGAAAATGCTTTTGAAGCAATAGACACAAAAACAGCTATAAATCCAAAACCTAATATGATAGACTCAAACTTTAAACTATATATTGTGTAGATTTACAGGTCCTACTTGCCCAGCAAAAAGGGTTTGAATAGCTCTTGCACTTTTTTCCAAACTCACAAACAACTGTTCATGGGCTGAAAAGGCTTTTGGAGCAATAAAAACTTAAAAACTGCTATAACTCAAAAATGCAATAAGATAAGTTCAAACTTTAAAAGACATGTTGTGCAGATGTACAAGCCCCTCTTGCACAGAAAGTTTGGGTTAGATATCTCTTGTAGTTTCTTCAGAACACACAAATTATCTGAAAATGCTTTTGAAGCAATAGACACAAAAACAGCTATAAATCCAAAACCTAATATGATAGACTCAAACTTTAAACTATATATTGTGTAGATTTATAGGTCCTACTTGCCCAGCAAAAAGGGTTTGAATAGCTCTTGCGCTTTTTTCAAAACTCACAAACAACTGTTCATGGGCTGAAAAGGCTTTTGGAGCAATAAAAACTTAAAAACTGCTATAACTCAAAAATGCAATAAGATAAGTTCAAACTTTAAAAGACATGTTGTGCAGATGTACAAGCCCCTCTTGCACAGAAAGTTTGGGTTAGATATCTCTTGTAGTTTCTTCAGAACACACAAATTATCTGAAAATGCTTTTGAAGCAATAGACACAAAAACAGCTATAAATCCAAAACCTAATATGATAGACTCAAACTTTAAACTATATATTGTGTAGATTTACAGGTCCTACTTGCCCAGCAAAAAGGGTTTGAATAGCTCTTGCACTTTTTTCCAAACTCACAAACAACTGTTCATGGGCTGAAAAGGCTTTTGGAGCAATAAAAACTTAAAAACTGCTATAACTCAAAAATGCAATAAGATAAGTTCAAACTTTAAAAGACATGTTGTGCAGATGTACAAGCCCCTCTTGCACAGAAAGTTTGGGTTAGATATCTCTTGTAGTTTCTTCAGAACACACAAATTATCTGAAAATGCTTTTAAAGCAATAAACACAAAAACAGCTATAAATCCAAAACCTAATATGATAGACTCAAACTTTAAACTATATATTGTGTAGATTTACAGGTCCTACTTGCCCAGCAAAAAGGGTTTGAATAGCTCTTGCACTTTCTTCGAAACTCACAAACAACTGTTCATGGGCTGAAAAGGCTTTTGGAGCAATAAAAACTTGAAAACTGCTATAACTCAAAAATGCAATAAGATAAGTTCAAACTTTAAAAGACATGTTGTGCAGATGTACAAGCCCCTCTTGCACATAAAGTTTGGGTTAGATATCTCTTGTAGTTGCTTCAGAACACACAAATTATCTGAAAATGCTTTTGAAGCAATAGACACAAAAACAGCTATAAATCCAAAACCTAATATGATAGACTCAAACTTTAAACTATATATTGTGTAGATTTACAGGTCCTACTTGCCCAGAAAAAAGGGTTTGAATAGCTCTTGCACTTTTTTCGAAACTCACAAACAACTGTTCATGGGCTGAAAAGGCTTTTGGAGCAATAAAAACTTGAAAACTGCTATAACTCAAAAATGCAATAAGATAAGTTCAAACTTTAAAAGACATGTTGTGCAGATGTACAAGCCCCTCTTGCACAGAAAGTTTGGGTTAGATATCTCTTGTAGTTGCTTCAGAACACACAAATTATCTGAAAATGCTTTTGAAGCAATAGACACAAAAACAGCTATAAATCCAAAACCTAATATGATAGACTCAAACTTTAAACTACATATTGTGTAGATTTACAGGTCCTACTTGCCCAGCAAAAAGGGTTTGAATAGCTCTTGCACTTTTTTCGAAACTCACAAACAACTGTTCATGGGCTGAAAAGGCTTTTGGAGCAATAAAAACGTAAAAACTGCTATAACTCAAAAATGCAATAAGATAAGTTCAAACTTTAAAAGACATGTTGTGCAGATGTACAAGCCCCTCTTGCACTGAAAGTTTGGCTTAGATATCTCTTGTAGTTTCTTCAGAACACACAAATTATCTGAAAATGCTTTTAAAGCAATAAACACAAAAACAGCTATAAATCCAAAACCTAATATGATAGACTCAAACTTTAAACTATATATTGTGTAGATTTACAGGTCCTGCTTGCCCAGCAAAAAGGGTTTGAATAGCTCTTGCACTTTTTTCGAAACTCACAAACAACTGTTCATGGGCTGAAAAGGCTTTTGGAGCAATAAAAACTTGAAAACTGCTATAACTCAAAAATGCAATAAGATAAGTTCAAACTTTAAAAGACATGTTGTGCAGATGTACAAGCCCCTCTTGCGCAGAAAGTTTGGGTTAGATATCTCTTGTAGTTTCTTCAGAACACACAAATTATCTGAAAATGCTTTTAAAGCAATAAACACAAAAACAGCTATAAATCCAAAACCTAATATGTTAGACTCAAACTTTAAACTATATATTGTGTAGATTTACAGGTCCTACTTGCCCAGCAAAAAAGGTTTGAATAGCTCTTGCACTTTTTTGGAAACTCACAAACAACTGTTCATGGGCTGAAAAGGCTTTTGGAGCAATAAAAACTTGAAAACTGCTATAACTCAAAAATGCAATAAGATAAGTTCAAACTTTAAAAGACATGTTATGCAGATGTACAAGCCCCTCTTGCACAGAAAGTTTGGGTTAGATATCTCTTGTTGTTTCTTCAGAACACACAAATTATCTGAAAATGCTTTTAAAGCAATAAACACAAAAACAGCTATAAATCCAAAACCTAATATGATAGACTCAAACTTTAAACTATATATTGTGTAGATTTACAGGTCCTACTTGCCCAGCAAAAAGGGTTTGAATAGCTCTTGCACTTTTTTCCAAACTCATAAACAACTGTTCATGGGCTGAAAAGGCTTTTGGAGCAATAAAAACTTAAAAACTGCTATAACTCAAAAATGCAATAAGATAAGTTCAAACTTTAAAAGACATGTTGTGCAGATGTACAAGCCCCTCTTGCACAGAAAGTTTGGGTTAGATATCTCTTGTAGTTTCTTCAGAACACACAAATTATCTGAAAATGCTTTTGAAGCAATAGACACAAAAACAGCTATAAATCCAAAACCTAATATGATAGACTCAAACTTTAAACTGTATATTGTGTAGATTTACAGGTCCTACTTGCCCAGCAAAAAGGGTTCGAATAGCTCTTGCACTTTTTTCGAAAACTCACAAACAACTGTTCATGGGCTGAAAAGGCTTTTGGAGCAATAAAAACGTAAAAACTGCTATAACTCAAAAATGCAATAAGATAAGTTCAAACTTTAAAAGACATGTTGTGCAGATGTACAAGCCCCTCTTGCACAGAAAGTTTGGGTTAGATATCTCTTGTAGTTTCTTCAGAACACACAAATTATCTGAAAATGCTTTTGAAGCAATAGACACAAAAACAGCTATAAATCCAAAACCTAATATGATAGACTCAAACTTTAAACTATATATTGTGTAGATTTACAGGTCCTACTTGCCCAGCAAAAAGGGATTGAATAGCTCTTGCGCTTTTTTCAAAACTCACAAACAACTGTTCATGGGCTGAAAAGGCTTTTGGAGCAATAAAAAGTAAAAACTGCTATAACTCAAAAATGCAATAAGATAGGTTCAAACTTTAAAAGACATGTTGTGCAGATGTACAAGCCCCTCTTGCACAGAAAGTATGGGTTAGATATCTCTTGTAGTTTCTTCAGAACACACAAATTATCTGAAAATGCTTTTGAAGCAATAGACACAAAAACAGCTATAAATCCAAAACCTAAATATGATAGACTCAAACTTTAAACTATATATTGTGTAGATTTACAGGTCCTACTTGCCCAGCAAAAAGGGATTGAATAGCTCTTGCGCTTTTTTCAAAACTCACAAACAACTGTTCATGGGCTGAAAAGGCTTTTGGAGCAATAAAAACTTAAAAACTGCTATAACTCAAGAATGCAATAAGATAAGTTCAAACTTTAAAAGACATGTTGTGCAGATGTACAAGCCCCTCTTGCACAGAAAGTTTGGGTTAGATATCTCTTGTAGTTTCTACAGAACACACAAATTATCTGAAAATGCTTTTGAAGCAATAGACACAAAAACAGCTATAAATCCAAAACCTAATATGATAGACTCAAACTTTAAACTATATATTGTGTAGATTTACAGGTCCTACTTGCCCAGCAAAAAGGGTTTGAATAGCTCTTGCACTTTTTTCGAAAACTCACAAACAAATGTTCATGGGCTGAAAAGGCTTTTAGAGCAATAAAAAAGTAAAAACTGCTATAACTCAAAAATGCAATAAGATAGGTTCAAACTTTAAAAGACATGTTGTGCAGATGTACAAGCCCCTCTTGCACAGAAAGTATGGGTTAGATATCTCTTGTAGTTTCTTCAGAACACACAAATTATCTGAAAATGCTTTTGAAGCAATAGACACAAAAACAGCTATAAATCCAAAACCTAATATGATAGACTCAAACTTTAAACTATATATTGTGTAGATTTACAGGTCCTACTTGCCCAGCAAAAAGGGATTGAATAGCTCTTGCGCTTTTTTCAAAACTCACAAACAACTGTTCATGGGCTGAAAAGGCTTTTGGAGCAATAAAAAGTAAAAACTGCTATAACTCAAAAATGCAATAAGATAAGTTCAAACTTTAAAAGACTTGTTGTGCAGATGTACAAGCCCCTCTTGCACAGAAAGTATGGGTTAGACATCTCTTGTAGTTTCTTCAGAACACACAAATTATCTGAAAATGCTTTTGAAGCAATAGACACAAAAACAGCTATAAATCCAAAACCTAATATGATAGACTCAAACTTTAAACTATATATTGTGTAGATTTACAGGTCCTACTTGCCCAGCAAAAAGGGTTTGAATAGCTCTTGCGCTTTTTTCAAAACTCACAAACAAATGTTCATGGGCTGAAAAGGCTTTTGGAGCAATAAAAAAGTAAAAACTGCTATAACTCAAAAATGCAATAAGATAGGTTCAAACTTTAAAAGACATGTTGTGCAGATGTACAAGCCCCTCTTGCACAGAAAGTATGGGTTAGATATCTCTTGTAGTTTCTTCAGAACACACAAATTATCTGAAAATGCTTTTGAAGCAATAGACACAAAAACAGCTATAAATCCAAAACCTAATATGATAGACTCAAACTTTAAACTATATATTGTGTACATTTACAGGTCCTACTTGCCCAGCAAAAAGGGTTTGAATAGCTCTTGCGCTTTTTTCAAAACTCACAAACAAATGTTCATGGGCTGAAAAGGCTTTTGGAGCAATAAAAAAGTAAAAACTGCTATAACTCAAAAATGCAATAAGATAGGTTCAAACTTTAAAAGACATGTTGGGGAGATGTCCAAGCCCCTCTTGCACAGAAAGTATGGGTTAGATATCTCTTGTAGTTTCTTCAGAACACACAAATTATCTGAAAATGCTTTTGAAGCAATAGACACAAAAACAGCTATAAATCCAAAACCTAATATGATAGACTCAAACTTTAAACTATATATTGTGTAGATTTACAGGTCCTACTTGCCCAGCAAAAAGGGTTTGAATAGCTTTTGCGCTTTTTTCAAAACTCACAAACAAATGTTCATGGGCTGAAAAGGCTTTTGGAGCAATAAAAAAGTAAAAACTGCTATAACTCAAAAATGCAATAAGATAGGTTCAAACTTTAAAAGACATGTTGGGGAGATGTCCAAGCCCCTCTTGCACAGAAAGTATGGGTTAGATATCTCTTGTAGTTTCTTCAGAACACACAAATTATCTGAAAATGCTTTTGAAGCAATAGACACAAAAACAGCTATAAATCCAAAACCTAATATGATAGACTCAAACTTTAAACTATATATTGTGTAGATTTACAGGTCCTACTTGCCCAGCAAAAAGGGTTTGAATAGCTCTTGCGCTTTTTTCAAAACTCACAAACAAATGTTCATGGGCTGAAAAGGCTTTTGGAGCAATAAAAAAGTAAAAACTGCTATAACTCAAAAATGCAATAAGATAGGTTCAAACTTTAAAAGACATGTTGTGCAGATGTACAAGCCCCTCTTGCACAGAAAGTATGGGTTAGATATCTCTTGTAGTTTCTTCAGAACACACAAATTATCTGAAAATGCTTTTGAAGCAATAGACACAAAAACAGCTATAAATCCAAAACCTAATATGATAGACTCAAACTTTAAACTATATATTGTGTAGATTTACAGGTCCTACTTGCCCAGCAAAAAGGGATTGAATAGCTCTTGCGCTTTTTTCAAAACTCACAAACAACTGTTCATGGGCTGAAAAGGCTTTTGGAGCAATAAAAAGTAAAAACTGCTATAACTCAAAAATGCAATAAGATAGGTTCAAACTTTGAAAGACATGTTGTGCAGATGTACAAGCCCCTCTTGCACAGAAAGTATGGGTTAGATATCTCTTGTAGTTTCTTCAGAACACACAAATTATCTGAAAATGCTTTTGAAGCAATAGACACAAAAACAGCTATAAATCCAAAACCTAATATGATAGACTCAAACTTTAAACTATATATTGTGTAGATTTACAGGTCCTACTTGCCCAGCAAAAAGGGTTTGAATAGCTCTTGCGCTTTTTTCAAAACTCACAAACAAATGTTCATGGGCTGAAAAGGCTTTTGGAGCAATAAAAAAGTAAAAACTGCTATAACTCAAAAATGCAATAAGATAGGTTCAAACTTTAAAAGACATGTTGTGCAGATGTACAAGCCCCTCTTGCACAGAAAGTATGGGTTAGATATCTCTTGTAGTTTCTTCAGAACACACAAATTATCTGAAAATGCTTTTGAAGCAATAGACACAAAAACAGCTATAAATCCAAAACCTAATATGATAGACTCAAACTTTAAACTATATATTGTGTAGATTTACAGGTCCTACTTGCCCAGCAAAAAGGGATTGAATAGCTCTTGCGCTTTTTTCAAAACTCACAAACAAATGTTCATGGGCTGAAAAGGCTTTTGGAGCAATAAAAAAGTAAAAACTGCTATAACTCAAAAATGCAATAAGACAGGTTCAAACTTTAAAAGACATGTTGTGCAGATGTACAAGCCCCTCTTGCACAGAAAGTATGGGTTAGATATCTCTTGTAGTTACTTCAGAACACACAAATTATCTGAAAATGCTTTTGAAGCAATAGACACAAAAACAGCTATAAATCCAAAACCTAATATGATAGACTCAAACTTTAAACTATATATTGTGTAGATTTACAGGTCCTACTTGCCCAGCAAAAAGGGATTGAATAGCTCTTGCACTTTTTTCAAAACTCACAAACAACTGTTCATGGGCTGAAAAGGCTTTTGGAGCAATAAAAAGTAAAAACTGCTATAACTCAAAAATGCAATAAGATAGGTTCAAACTTTAAAAGACATGTTGTGCAGATGTACAAGCCCCTCTTGCACAGAAAGTATGGGTTAGATATCTCTTGTAGTTTCTTCAGAACACACAAATTATCTGAAAATGCTTTTGAAGCAATAGACACAAAAACAGCTATAAATCCAAAACCTAATATGATAGACTCAAACTTTAAACTATATATTGTGTAGATTTACAGGTCCTACTTGCCCAGCAAAAAGGGTTTGAATAGCTCTTGCGCTTTTTTCAAAACTCACAAACAAATGTTCATGGGCTGAAAAGGCTTTTGGAGCAATAAAAAAGTAAAAACTGCTATAACTCAAAAATGCAATAAGATAGGTTCAAACTTTAAAAGACATGTTGTGCAGATGTACAAGCCCCTCTTGCACAGAAAGTATGGGTTAGATATCTCTTGTAGTTTCTTCAGAACACACAAATTATCTGAAAATGCTTTTGAATCAATAGACACAAAAACAGCTATAAATCCAAAACCTAATATGATAGACTCAAACTTTAAACTATATATTGTGTAGATTTACAGGTCCTACTTGCCCAGCAAAAAGGGATTGAATAGCTCTTGCGCTTTTTTCAAAACTCACAAACAACTGTTCATGGGCTGAAAAGGCTTTTGGAGCAATAAAAAAGTAAAAACTGCTATAACTCAAAAATGCAATAAGATAGGTTCAAACTTTGAAAGACATGTTGTGCAGATGTACAAGCCCCTCTTGCACAGAAAGTATGGGTTAGATATCTCTTGTAGTTTCTTCAGAACACACAAATTATCTGAAAATGCTTTTGAAGCAATAGACACAAAAACAGCTATAAATCCAAAACCTAATATGATAGACTCAAACTTTAAACTATATATTGTGTAGATTTACAGGTCCTACTTGCCCAGCAAAAAGGGATTGAATAGCTCTTGCGCTTTTTTCAAAACTCACAAACAACTGTTCATGGGCTGAAAAGGCTTTTGGAGCAATAAAAAGTAAAAACTGCTATAACTCAAAAATACAATAAGATAGGTTCAAACTTTGAAAGACATGTTGTGCAGATGTACAAGCCCCTCTTGCACAGAAAGTATGGGTTAGATATCTCTTGTAGTTTCTTCAGAACACACAAATTATCTGAAAATGCTTTTGAAGCAATAGACACAAAAACAGCTATAAATCCAAAACCTAATATGATAGACTCAAACTTTAAACTATATATTGTGTAGATTTACAGGTCCTACTTGCCCAGCAAAAAGGGTTTGAATAGCTCTTGCGCTTTTTTCAAAACTCACAAACAAATGTTCATGGGCTGAAAAGGCTTTTGGAGCAATAAAAAAGTAAAAACTGCTATAACTCAAAAATGCAATAAGATAGGTTCAAACTTTAAAAGACATGTTGTGCAGATGTACAAGCCCCTCTTGCACAGAAAGTATGGGTTAGATATCTCTTGTAGTTTCTTCAGAACACACAAATTATCTGAAAATGCTTTTGAAGCAATAGACACAAAAACAGCTATAAATCCAAAACCTAATATGATAGACTCAAACTTTAAACTATATATTGTGTAGATTTACAGGTCCTACTTGCCCAGCAAAAAGGGATTGAATAGCTCTTGCGCTTTTTTCAAAACTCACAAACAACTGTTCATGGGCTGAAAAGGCTTTTGGAGCAATAAAAAGTAAAAACTGCTATAACTCAAAAATGCAATAAGATCAAATCAATCAAATCAATTTATTTTTGTAAGGCCCAAAATCACAACAACAGTTGCCTCTGAGGGCCACAGGGAGAAATGAATCAACAATGTCTGTGGTGGCGATGGAGTCAGACAATGTCTGTGATGGCGAGGGACGATGTCCCAGGGTCCTCTGTCCTTAGACTCTCCTTCTCGGCCAGGAAAAACTACAAAAAAAACCTCTTTGGGAAAAAAGCGTAGAAACCTGGAGGAGTTCCAGTGAAGGAGAGATCCGACTCTCACAGACGGACAGACGGACACGAGGAGACTGGAGCTGGACCCACTCTTCAGGCAGATGAGGGACCGACTGAGGCGAACTGGACCCACTCTTCAGGCAGATGAGGGACCGTCGGAGTCGAGCAGGACCCACTCTTCAGGCAGATGAGGGACCGTCGGAGGCGAACTGGACCCACTCCTCAGGCAGATGAGGGACCGTGGGAGGCGAGCTGGACCCACTCTTCAGGTAGATGAGGCACCGTCGGAGGCGAGCTGGACCCACTCTTCAGGCAGATGAGGGACCGACTGAGGCGAACTGGAGCCACTCTTCAGGCAGATGAGGGACCGTCCACATGGGGCAGGGACCACTTCACCAGGAGAGGGACATCTGGGTCCACAGGTCCTCAGGAGTGAGAGAAAGAAAAAGAAGGCGGTGAACAGTTTGCAAGTGGAATTAAAAAATAAATATTGTTTGATAGCATAAGTAGTCAGAAGAAGAGGATAGTGCTCAAGCTGTCATACTTCCCCCAGCACAGTTACTCCTAGGGCAGCGTAGCTGAAGCTGTGGGTTTATCTTTCTGTTCCTAACTACTCTGACCATAAGCCATTTCGAAGAGGAACGTTTTAAGCCTGGACTTAATAGATAGGTTCAAACTTTAAAAGACATGTTGTGCAGATGTACAAGCCCCTCTTGCACAGAAAGTATGGGTTAGATATCTCTTGTAGTTTCTTCAGAACACACAAATTATCTGAAAATGCTTTTGAAGCAATAGACACAAAAACAGCTATAAATCCAAAACCTAATATGATAGACTCAAACTTTAAACTATATATTGTGTAGATTTACAGGTCCTACTTGCCCAGCAAAAAGGGTTTGAATAGCTCTTGCGCTTTTTTCAAAACTCACAAACAAATGTTCATGGGCTGAAAAGGCTTTTGGAGCAATAAAAAAGTAAAAACTGCTATAACTCAAAAATGCAATAAGATAGGTTCAAACTTTAAAAGACATGTTGGGGAGATGTCCAAGCCCCTCTTGCACAGAAAGTATGGGTTAGATATCTCTTGTAGTTTCTTCAGAACACACAAATTATCTGAAAATGCTTTTGAAGCAATAGACACAAAAACAGCTATAAATCCAAAACCTAATATGATAGACTCAAACTTTAAACTATATATTGTTTAGATTTACAGGTCCTACTTGCCCAGCAAAAAGGGATTGAAGAGCTCTTGCGTTTTTTTCAAAACTCACAAACAACTGTTCATGGGCTGAAAAGGCTTTTGGAGCAATAAAAAGTAAAAACTGCTATAACTCAAAAATGCAATAAGATAGGTTCAAACTTTAAAAGACATGTTGTGCAGATGTACAAGCCCCTCTTGCACAGAAAGTATGGGTTAGATATCTCTTGTAGTTTCTTCAGAACACACAAATTATCTGAAAATGCTTTTGAAGCAATAGACACAAAAACAGCTATAAATCCAAAACCTAATATGATAGACTCAAACTTTAAACTATATATTGTGTAGATTTACAGGTCCTACTTGCCCAGCAAAAAGGGTTTGAATAGCTCTTGCGCTTTTTTCAAAACTCACAAACAAATGTTCATGGGCTGAAAAGGCTTTTGGAGCAATAAAAAAGTAAAAACTGCTATAACTCAAAAATGCAATAAGATAGGTTCAAACTTTAAAAGACATGTTGTGCAGATGTACAAGCCCCTCTTGCACAGAAAGTATGGGTTAGATATCTCTTGTAGTTTCTTCAGAACACACAAATTATCTGAAAATGCTTTTGAAGCAATAGACACAAAAACAGCTATAAATCCAAAACCTAATATGATAGACTCAAACTTTAAACTATATATTGTGTAGATTTACAGGTCCTACTTGCCCAGCAAAAAGGGTTTGAATAGCTCTTGCGCTTTTTTCAAAACTCACAAACAAATGTTCATGGGCTGAAAAGGCTTTTGGAGCAATAAAAAAGTAAAAACTGCTATAACTCAAAAATGCAATAAGATAGGTTCAAACTTTAAAAGACATGTTGTGCAGATGTACAAGCCCCTCTTGCACAGAAAGTATGGGTTAGATATCTCTTGTAGTTTCTTCAGAACACACAAATTATCTGAAAATGCTTTTGAAGCAATAGACACAAAAACAGCTATAAATCCAAAACCTAATATGATAGACTCAAACTTTAAACTATATATTGTGTAGATTTACAGGTCCTACTTGCCCAGCAAAAAGGGATTGAATAGCTCTTGCGCTTTTTTCAAAACTCACAAACAACTGTTCATGGGCTGAAAAGGCTTTTGGAGCAATAAAAAGTAAAAACTGCTATAACTCAAAAATGCAATAAGATCAAATCAATCAAATCAATTTATTTTTGTAAGGCCCAAAATCACAACAACAGTTGCCTCTGAGGGCCACAGGGAGAAATGAATCAACAATGTCTGTGGTGGCGATGGAGTCAGACAATGTCTGTGATGGCGAGGGACGATGTCCCAGGGTCCTCTGTCCTTAGACTCTCCTTCTCGGCCAGGAAAAACTACAAAAAAAACCTCTTTGGGAAAAAAGCGTAGAAACCTGGAGGAGTTCCAGTGAAGGAGAGATCCGACTCTCACAGACGGACAGACGGACACGAGGAGACTGGAGCTGGACCCACTCTTCAGGCAGATGAGGGACCGACTGAGGCGAACTGGACCCACTCTTCAGGCAGATGAGGGACCGTCGGAGTCGAGCAGGACCCACTCTTCAGGCAGATGAGGGACCGTCGGAGGCGAACTGGACCCACTCCTCAGGCAGATGAGGGACCGTGGGAGGCGAGCTGGACCCACTCTTCAGGTAGATGAGGCACCGTCGGAGGCGAGCTGGACCCACTCTTCAGGCAGATGAGGGACCGACTGAGGCGAACTGGAGCCACTCTTCAGGCAGATGAGGGACCGTCCACATGGGGCAGGGACCACTTCACCAGGAGAGGGACATCTGGGTCCACAGGTCCTCAGGAGTGAGAGAAAGAAAAAGAAGGCGGTGAACAGTTTGCAAGTGGAATTAAAAAATAAATATTGTTTGATAGCATAAGTAGTCAGAAGAAGAGGATAGTGCTCAAGCTGTCATACTTCCCCCAGCACAGTTACTCCTAGGGCAGCGTAGCTGAAGCTGTGGGTTTATCTTTCTGTTCCTAACTACTCTGACCATAAGCCATTTCGAAGAGGAACGTTTTAAGCCTGGACTTAATAGATAGGTTCAAACTTTAAAAGACATGTTGTGCAGATGTACAAGCCCCTCTTGCACAGAAAGTATGGGTTAGATATCTCTTGTAGTTTCTTCAGAACACACAAATTATCTGAAAATGCTTTTGAAGCAATAGACACAAAAACAGCTATAAATCCAAAACCTAATATGATAGACTCAAACTTTAAACTATATATTGTGTAGATTTACAGGTCCTACTTGCCCAGCAAAAAGGGTTTGAATAGCTCTTGCGCTTTTTTCAAAACTCACAAACAAATGTTCATGGGCTGAAAAGGCTTTTGGAGCAATAAAAAAGTAAAAACTGCTATAACTCAAAAATGCAATAAGATAGGTTCAAACTTTAAAAGACATGTTGGGGAGATGTCCAAGCCCCTCTTGCACAGAAAGTATGGGTTAGATATCTCTTGTAGTTTCTTCAGAACACACAAATTATCTGAAAATGCTTTTGAAGCAATAGACACAAAAACAGCTATAAATCCAAAACCTAATATGATAGACTCAAACTTTAAACTATATATTGTTTAGATTTACAGGTCCTACTTGCCCAGCAAAAAGGGATTGAATAGCTCTTGCGCTTTTTTCAAAACTCACAAACAACTGTTCATGGGCTGAAAAGGCTTTTGGAGCAATAAAAAGTAAAAACTGCTATAACTCAAAAATGCAATAAGATAGGTTCAAACTTTAAAAGACATGTTGTGCAGATGTACAAGCCCCTCTTGCACAGAAAGTATGGGTTAGATATCTCTTGTAGTTTCTTCAGAACACACAAATTATCTGAAAATGCTTTTGAAGCAATAGACACAAAAACAGCTATAAATCCAAAACCTAATATGATAGACTCAAACTTTAAACTATATATTGTGTAGATTTACAGGTCCTACTTGCCCAGCAAAAAGGGTTTGAATAGCTCTTGCGCTTTTTTCAAAACTCACAAACAAATGTTCATGGGCTGAAAAGGCTTTTGGAGCAATAAAAAAGTAAAAACTGCTATAACTCAAAAATGCAATAAGATAGGTTCAAACTTTAAAAGACATGTTGTGCAGATGTACAAGCCCCTCTTGCACAGAAAGTATGGGTTAGATATCTCTTGTAGTTTCTTCAGAACACACAAATTATCTGAAAATGCTTTTGAAGCAATAGACACAAAAACAGCTATGAATCCAAAACCTAATATGATAGACTCAAACTTTAAACTATATATTGTGTAGATTTACAGGTCCTACTTGCCCAGCAAAAAGTGTTTGAATAGCTCTTGCGCTTTTTTCAAAACTCACAAACAAATGTTCATGGGCTGAAAAGGCTTTTGGAGCAATAAAAAAGTAAAAACTGCTATAACTCAAAAATGCAATAAGATAGGTTCAAACTTTAAAAGACATGTTGTGCAGATGTACAAGCCCCTCTTGCACAGAAAGTATGGGTTAGATATCTCTTGTAGTTTCTTCAGAACACACAAATTATCTGAAAATGCTTTTGAAGCAATAGACACAAAAACAGCTATAAATCCAAAACCTAATATGATAGACTCAAACTTTAAACTATATATTGTGTAGATTTACAGGTCCTACTTGCCCAGCAAAAAGGGTTTGAATAGCTCTTGCGCTTTTTTCAAAACTCACAAACAAATGTTCATGGGCTGAAAAGGCTTTTGGAGCAATAAAAAAGTAAAAACTGCTATAACTCAAAAATGCAATAAGATAGGTTCAAACTTTAAAAGACATGTTGTGCAGATGTACAAGCCCCTCTTGCACAGAAAGTATGGGTTAGATATCTCTTGTAGTTTCTTTAGAACACACAAATTATCTGAAAATGCTTTTGAAGCAATAGACACAAAAACAGCTATAAATCCAAAACCTAATATGATAGACTCAAACTTTAAACTATATATTGTGTAGATTTACAGGTCCTACTTGCCCAGCAAAAAGGGTTTGAATAGCTCTTGCGCTTTTTTCAAAACTCACAAACAAATGTTCATGGGCTGAAATGGCTTTTGGAGCAATAAAAAAGTAAAAACTGCTATAACTCAAAAATGCAATAAGATAGGTTCAAACTTTAAAAGACATGTTGTGGAGATGTCCAAGCCCCTCTTGCACAGAAAGTATGGGTTAGATATCTCTTGTAGTTTCTTCAGAACACACAAATTATCTGAAAATGCTTTTGAAGCAATAGACACAAAAACAGCTATAAATCCAAAACCTAATATGATAGACTCAAACTTTAAACTATATATTGTGTAGATTTACAGGTCCTACTTGCCCAGCAAAAAGGGTTTGAATAGCTCTTGCGCTTTTTTCAAAACTCACAAACAACTGTTCATGGGCTGAAAAGGCTTTTGGAGCAATAAAAAAGTAAAAACTGCTATAACTCAAAAATGCAATAAGATAGGTTCAAACTTTAAAAGACATGTTGTGCAGATGTACAAGCCCCTCTTGCACAGAAAGTATGGGTTAGATATCTCTTGTAGTTTCTTTAGAACACACAAATTATCTGAAAATGCTTTTGAAGCAATAGACACAAAAACAGCTATAAATCCAAAACCTAATATGATAGACTCAAACTTTAAACTATATATTGTGTAGATTTACAGGTCCTACTTGCCCAGCAAAAAGGGATTGAATAGCTCTTGCGCTTTTTTCAAAACTCACAAACAAATGTTCATGGGCTGAAAAGGCTTTTGGAGCAATAAAAAAGTAAAAACTGCTATAACTCAAAAATGCAATAAGATAGGTTCAAACTTTAAAAGACATGTTGTGCAGATGTACAAGCCCCTCTTGCACAGAAAGTATGGGTTAGATATCTCTTGTAGTTTCTTCAGAACACACAAATTATCTGAAAATGCTTTTGAAGCAATAGACACAAAAACAGCTATAAATCCAAAACCTAATATGATAGACTCAAACTTTAAACTATATATTGTGTAGATTTACAGGTCCTACTTGCCCAGCAAAAAGGGATTGAATAGCTCTTGCGCTTTTTTCAAAACTCACAAACAAATGTTCATGGGCTGAAAAGGCTTTTGGAGCAATAAAAAAGTAAAAACTGCTATAACTCAAAAATGCAATAAGATAGGTTCAAACTTTAAAAGACATGTTGTGCAGATGTACAAGCCCCTCTTGCACAGAAAGTATGGGTTAGATATCTCTTGTAGTTACTTCAGAACACACAAATTATCTGAAAATGCTTTTGAAGCAATAGACACAAAAACAGCTATAAATCCAAAACCTAATATGATAGACTCAAACTTTAAACTATATATTGTGTAGATTTACAGGTCCTACTTGCCCAGCAAAAAGGGATTGAATAGCTCTTGCACTTTTTTCAAAACTCACAAACAACTGTTCATGGGCTGAAAAGGCTTTTGGAGCAATAAAAAGTAAAAACTGCTATAACTCAAAAATGCAATAAGATAGGTTCAAACTTTAAAAGACATGTTGTGCAGATGTACAAGCCCCTCTTGCACAGAAAGTATGGGTTAGATATCTCTTGTAGTTTCTTCAGAACACACAAATTATCTGAAAATGCTTTTGAAGCAATAGACACAAAAACAGCTATAAATCCAAAACCTAATATGATAGACTCAAACTTTAAACTATATATTGTGTAGATTTACAGGTCCTACTTGCCCAGCAAAAAGGGTTTGAATAGCTCTTGCGCTTTTTTCAAAACTCACAAACAAATGTTCATGGGCTGAAAAGGCTTTTGGAGCAATAAAAAAGTAAAAACTGCTATAACTCAAAAATGCAATAAGATAGGTTCAAACTTTAAAAGACATGTTGGGGAGATGTCCAAGCCCCTCTTGCACAGAAAGTATGGGTTAGATATCTCTTGTAGTTTCTTCAGAACACACAAATTATCTGAAAATGCTTTTGAAGCAATAGACACAAAAACAGCTATAAATCCAAAACCTAATATGATAGACTCAAACTTTAAACTATATATTGTGTAGATTTACAGGTCCTACTTGCCCAGCAAAAAGGGTTTGAATAGCTCTTGCGCTTTTTTCAAAACTCACAAACAAATGTTCATGGGCTGAAAAGGCTTTTGGAGCAATAAAAAAGTAAAAACTGCTATAACTCAAAAATGCAATAAGATAGGTTCAAACTTTAAAAGACATGTTGTGCAGATGTACAAGCCCCTCTTGCACAGAAAGTATGGGTTAGATATCTCTTGTAGTTTCTTCAGAACACACAAATTATCTGAAAATGCTTTTGAAGCAATAGACACAAAAACAGCTATAAATCCAAAACCTAATATGATAGACTCAAACTTTAAACTATATATTGTGTAGATTTACAGGTCCTACTTGCCCAGCAAAAAGGGATTGAATAGCTCTTGCGCTTTTTTCAAAACTCACAAACAACTGTTCATGGGCTGAAAAGGCTTTTGGAGCAATAAAAAGTAAAAACTGCTATAACTCAAAAATGCAATAAGATAGGTTCAAACTTTGAAAGACATGTTGTGCAGATGTACAAGCCCCTCTTGCACAGAAAGTATGGGTTAGATATCTCTTGTAGTTTCTTCAGAACACACAAATTATCTGAAAATGCTTTTGAAGCAATAGACACAAAAACAGCTATAAATCCAAAACCTAATATGATAGACTCAAACTTTAAACTATATATTGTGTAGATTTACAGGTCCTACTTGCCCAGCAAAAAGTGTTTGAATAGCTCTTGCGCTTTTTTCAAAACTCACAAACAAATGTTCATGGGCTGAAAAGGCTTTTGGAGCAATAAAAAAGTAAAAACTGCTATAACTCAAAAATGCAATAAGATAGGTTCAAACTTTAAAAGACATGTTGTGCAGATGTACAAGCCCCTCTTGCACAGAAAGTATGGGTTAGATATCTCTTGTAGTTTCTTCAGAACACACAAATTATCTGAAAATGCTTTTGAATCAATAGACACAAAAACAGCTATAAATCCAAAACCTAATATGATAGACTCAAACTTTAAACTATATATTGTGTAGATTTACAGGTCCTACTTGCCCAGCAAAAAGGGATTGAATAGCTCTTGCGCTTTTTTCAAAACTCACAAACAACTGTTCATGGGCTGAAAAGGCTTTTGGAGCAATAAAAAAGTAAAAACTGCTATAACTCAAAAATGCAATAAGATAGGTTCAAACTTTGAAAGACATGTTGTGCAGATGTACAAGCCCCTCTTGCACAGAAAGTATGGGTTAGATATCTCTTGTAGTTTCTTCAGAACACACAAATTATCTGAAAATGCTTTTGAAGCAATAGACACAAAAACAGCTATAAATCCAAAACCTAATATGATAGACTCAAACTTTAAACTATATATTGTGTAGATTTACAGGTCCTACTTGCCCAGCAAAAAGGGATTGAATAGCTCTTGCGCTTTTTTCAAAACTCACAAACAACTGTTCATGGGCTGAAAAGGCTTTTGGAGCAATAAAAAGTAAAAACTGCTATAACTCAAAAATGCAATAAGATAGGTTCAAACTTTGAAAGACATGTTGTGCAGATGTACAAGCCCCTCTTGCACAGAAAGTATGGGTTAGATATCTCTTGTAGTTTCTTCAGAACACACAAATTATCTGAAAATGCTTTTGAAGCAATAGACACAAAAACAGCTATAAATCCAAAACCTAATATGATAGACTCAAACTTTAAACTATATATTGTGTAGATTTACAGGTCCTACTTGCCCAGCAAAAAGTGTTTGAATAGCTCTTGCGCTTTTTTCAAAACTCACAAACAAATGTTCATGGGCTGAAAAGGCTTTTGGAGCAATAAAAAAGTAAAAACTGCTATAACTCAAAAATGCAATAAGATAGGTTCAAACTTTAAAAGACATGTTGTGCAGATGTACAAGCCCCTCTTGCACAGAAAGTATGGGTTAGATATCTCTTGTAGTTTCTTCAGAACACACAAATTATCTGAAAATGCTTTTGAATCAATAGACACAAAAACAGCTATAAATCCAAAACCTAATATGATAGACTCAAACTTTAAACTATATATTGTGTAGATTTACAGGTCCTACTTGCCCAGCAAAAAGGGATTGAATAGCTCTTGCGCTTTTTTCAAAACTCACAAACAACTGTTCATGGGCTGAAAAGGCTTTTGGAGCAATAAAAAAGTAAAAACTGCTATAACTCAAAAATGCAATAAGATAGGTTCAAACTTTGAAAGACATGTTGTGCAGATGTACAAGCCCCTCTTGCACAGAAAGTATGGGTTAGATATCTCTTGTAGTTTCTTCAGAACACACAAATTATCTGAAAATGCTTTTGAAGCAATAGACACAAAAACAGCTATAAATCCAAAACCTAATATGATAGACTCAAACTTTAAACTATATATTGTGTAGATTTACAGGTCCTACTTGCCCAGCAAAAAGGGATTGAATAGCTCTTGCGCTTTTTTCAAAACTCACAAACAACTGTTCATGGGCTGAAAAGGCTTTTGGAGCAATAAAAAGTAAAAACTGCTATAACTCAAAAATACAATAAGATAGGTTCAAACTTTGAAAGACATGTTGTGCAGATGTACAAGCCTCTCTTGCACAGAAAGTATGGGTTAGATATCTCTTGTAGTTTCTTCAGAACACACAAATTATCTGAAAATGCTTTTGAAGCAATAGACACAAAAACAGCTATAAATCTAAAACCTAATATGATAGACTCAAACTTTAAACTATATATTGTGTAGATTTACAGGTCCTACTTGCCCAGCAAAAAGGGTTTGAATAGCTCTTGCGCTTTTTTCAAAACTCACAAACAAATGTTCATGGGCTGAAAAGGCTTTTGGAGCAATAAAAAAGTAAAAACTGCTATAACTCAAAAATGCAATAAGATAGGTTCAAACTTTAAAAGACATGTTGTGCAGATGTACAAGCCCCTCTTGCACAGAAAGTATGGGTTAGATATCTCTTGTAGTTTCTTCAGAACACACAAATTATCTGAAAATGCTTTTGAAGCAATAGACACAAAAACAGCTATAAATCCAAAACCTAATATGATAGACTCAAACTTTAAACTATATATTGTGTAGATTTACAGGTCCTACTTGCCCAGCAAAAAGGGATTGAATAGCTCTTGCGCTTTTTTCAAAACTCACAAACAACTGTTCATGGGCTGAAAAGGCTTTTGGAGCAATAAAAAGTAAAAACTGCTATAACTCAAAAATGCAATAAGATAGGTTCAAACTTTAAAAGACATGTTGTGCAGATGTACAAGCCCCTCTTGCACAGAAAGTATGGGTTAGATATCTCTTGTAGTTTCTTCAGAACACACAAATTATCTGAAAATGCTTTTGAAGCAATAGACACAAAAACAGCTATAAATCCAAAACCTAATATGATAGACTCAAACTTTAAACTATATATTGTGTAGATTTACAGGTCCTACTTGCCCAGCAAAAAGGGTTTGAATAGCTCTTGCGCTTTTTTCAAAACTCACAAACAAATGTTCATGGGCTGAAAAGGCTTTTGGAGCAATAAAAAAGTAAAAACTGCTATAACTCAAAAATGCAATAAGATAGGTTCAAACTTTAAAAGACATGTTGTGCAGATGTACAAGCCCCTCTTGCACAGAAAGTATGGGTTAGATATCTCTTGTAGTTTCTTCAGAACACACAAATTATCTGAAAATGCTTTTGAAGCAATAGACACAAAAACAGCTATAAATCCAAAACCTAATATGATAGACTCAAACTTTAAACTATATATTGTGTAGATTTACAGGTCCTACTTGCCCAGCAAAAAGGGATTGAATAGCTCTTGCGCTTTTTTCAAAACTCACAAACAACTGTTCATGGGCTGAAAAGGCTTTTGGAGCAATAAAAAGTAAAAACTGCTATAACTCAAAAATGCAATAAGATAGGTTCAAACTTTAAAAGACATGTTGTGCAGATGTACAAGCCCCTCTTGCACAGAAAGTATGGGTTAGATATCTCTTGTAGTTTCTTCAGAACACACAAATTATCTGAAAATGCTTTTGAAGCAATAGACACAAAAACAGCTATAAATCCAAAACCTAATATGATAGACTCAAACTTTAAACTATATATTGTGTAGATTTACAGGTCCTACTTGCCCAGCAAAAAGGGTTTGAATAGCTCTTGCGCTTTTTTCAAAACTCACAAACAAATGTTCATGGGCTGAAAAGGCTTTTGGAGCAATAAAAAAGTAAAAACTGCTATAACTCAAAAATGCAATAAGATAGGTTCAAACTTTAAAAGACATGTTGGGGAGATGTCCAAGCCCCTCTTGCACAGAAAGTATGGGTTAGATATCTCTTGTAGTTTCTTCAGAACACACAAATTATCTGAAAATGCTTTTGAAGCAATAGACACAAAAACAGCTATAAATCCAAAACCTAATATGATAGACTCAAACTTTAAACTATATATTGTGTAGATTTACAGGTCCTACTTGCCCAGCAAAAAGGGTTTGAATAGCTCTTGCGCTTTTTTCAAAACTCACAAACAAATGTTCATGGGCTGAAAAGGCTTTTGGAGCAATAAAAAAGTAAAAACTGCTATAACTCAAAAATGCAATAAGATAGGTTCAAACTTTAAAAGACATGTTGTGGAGATGTCCAAGCCCCTCTTGCACAGAAAGTATGGGTTAGATATCTCTTGTAGTTTCTTCAGAACACACAAATTATCTGAAAATGCTTTTGAAGCAATAGACACAAAAACAGCTATAAATCCAAAACCTAATATGATAGACTCAAACTTTAAACTATATATTGTGTAGATTTACAGGTCCTACTTGCCCAGCAAAAATGGTTTGAATAGCTCTTGCGCTTTTTTCAAAACTCACAAACAACTGTTCATGGGCTGAAAAGGCTTTTGGAGCAATAAAAAAGTAAAAACTGCTATAACTCAAAAATGCAATAAGATAGGTTCAAACTTTAAAAGACATGTTGTGCAGATGTACAAGCCCCTCTTGCACAGAAAGTATGGGTTAGATATCTCTTGTAGTTTCTTTAGAACACACAAATTATCTGAAAATGCTTTTGAAGCAATAGACACAAAAACAGCTATAAATCCAAAACCTAATATGATAGACTCAAACTTTAAACTATATATTGTGTAGATTTACAGGTCCTACTTGCCCAGCAAAAAGGGATTGAATAGCTCTTGCGCTTTTTTCAAAACTCACAAAGAAATGTTCATGGGCTGTATGTATGGCTTTTGGAGCAATAAAAAAGTAAAAACTGCTATAACTCAAAATGCAATAAGATAGGTTCAAACTTTAAAAGACATGTTGTGCAGATGTACAAGCCCCTCTTGCACAGAAAGTATGGGTTAGATATCTCTTGTAGTTTCTTCAGAACACACAAATTATCTGAAAATGCTTTTGAAGCAATAGACACAAAAACAGCTATAAATCCAAAACCTAATATGATAGACTCAAACTTTAAACTATATATTGTGTAGATTTACAGGTCCTACTTGCCCAGCAAAAAGGGTTTGAATAGCTCTTGCGCTTTTTTCAAAACTCACAAACAAATGTTCATGGGCTGAAAAGGCTTTTGGAGCAATAAAAAAGTAAAAACTGCTATAACTCAAAAATGCAATAAGATAGGTTCAAACTTTAAAAGACATGTTAGGGAGATGTCCAAGCCCCTCTTGCACAGAAAGTATGGGTTAGATATCTCTTGTAGTTTCTTCAGAACACACAAATTATCTGAAAATGCTTTTGAAGCAATAGACACAAAAACAGCTATAAATCCAAAACCTAATATGATAGACTCAAACTTTAAACTATATATTGTGTAGATTTACAGGTCCTACTTGCCCAGCAAAAAGGGTTTGAATAGCTCTTGCGCTTTTTTCAAAACTCACAAACAAATGTTCATGGGCTGAAAAGGCTTTTGGAGCAATAAAAAAGTAAAAACTGCTATAACTCAAAAATGCAATAAGATAGGTTCAAACTTTAAAAGACATGTTGGGGAGATGTCCAAGCCCCTCTTGCACAGAAAGTATGGGTTAGATATCTCTTGTAGTTTCTTCAGAACACACAAATTATCTGAAAATGCTTTTGAAGCAATAGACACAAAAACAGCTATAAATCCAAAACCTAATATGATAGACTCAAACTTTAAACTATATATTGTGTAGATTTACAGGTCCTACTTGCCCAGCAAAAAGGGTTTGAATAGCTCTTGCGCTTTTTTCAAAACTCACAAACAAATGTTCATGGGCTGAAAAGGCTTTTGGAGCAATAAAAAAGTAAAAACTGCTATAACTCAAAAATGCAATAAGATAGGTTCAAACTTTAAAAGACATGTTGTGCAGATGTACAAGCCCCTCTTGCACAGAAAGTATGGGTTAGATATCTTTTGTAGTTTCTTCAGAACACACAAATTATCTGAAAATGCTTTTGAAGCAATAGACACAAAAACAGCTATAAATCCAAAACCTAATATGATAGACTCAAACTTTAAACTATATATTGTGTAGATTTACAGGTCCTACTTGCCCAGCAAAAAGGGTTTGAATAGCTCTTGCGCTTTTTTCAAAACTCACAAACAAATGTTCATGGGCTGAAAAGGCTTTTGGAGCAATAAAAAAGTAAAAACTGCTATAACTCAAAAATGCAATAAGATAGGTTCAAACTTTAAAAGACATGTTGTGCAGATGTACAAGCCCCTCTTGCACAGAAAGTATGGGTTAGATATCTCTTGTAGTTTCTTCAGAACACACAAATTATCTGAAAATGCTTTTGAAGCAATAGACACAAAAACAGCTATAAATCCATAACCTAATATGATAGACTCAAACTTTAAACTATATATTGTGTAGATTTACAGGTCCTACTTGCCCAGCAAAAAGGGATTGAATAGCTCTTGCGCTTTTTTCAAAACTCACAAACAACTGTTCATGGGCTGAAAAGGCTTTTGGAGCAATAAAAAGTAAAATCTGCTATAACTCAAAAATGCAATAAGATAGGTTCAAACTTTAAAAGACATGTTGTGCAGATGTACAAGCCCCTCTTGCACAGAAAGTATGGGTTAGATATCTCTTGTAGTTTCTTCAGAACACACAAATTATCTGAAAATGCTTTTGAAGCAATAGACACAAAAACAGCTATAAATCCAAAACCTAATATGATAGACTCAAACTTTAAACTATATATTGTGTAGATTTACAGGTCCTACTTGCCCAGCAAAAAGGGTTTGAATAGCTCTTGCGCTTTTTTCAAAACTCACAAACAAATGTTCATGGGCTGAAAAGGCTTTTGGAGCAATAAAAAAGTAAAAACTGCTATAACTCAAAAATGCACTAAGATAGGTTCAAACTTTAAAAGACATGTTGGGGAGATGTCCAAGCCCCTCTTGCACAGAAAGTATGGGTTAGATATCTCTTGTAGTTTCTTCAGAACACACAAATTATCTGAAAATGCTTTTGAAGCAATAGACACAAAAACAGCTATAAATCCAAAACCTAATATGATAGACTCAAACTTTAAACTATATATTGTGTAGATTTACAGGTCCTACTTGCCCAGCAAAAAGGGTTTGAATAGCTCTTGCGCTTTTTTCAAAACTCACAAACAACTGTTCATGGGCTGAAAAGGCTTTTGGAGCAATAAAAAGTAAAAACTGCTATAACTCAAAAAATGCAATAAGATAGGTTCAAACTTTAAAAGACATGTTGTGCAGATGTACAAGCCCCTCTTGCACAGAAAGTATGGGTTAGATATCTCTTGTAGTTTCTTCAGAACACACAAATTATCTGAAAATGCTTTTGAAGCAATAGACACAAAAACAGCTATAAATCCAAAACCTAAATATGATAGACTCAAACTTTAAACTATATATTGTGTAGATTTACAGGTCCTACTTGCCCAGCAAAAAGGGATTGAATAGCTCTTGCGCTTTTTTCAAAACTCACAAACAACTGTTCATGGGCTGAAAAGGCTTTTGGAGCAATAAAAACTTAAAAACTGCTATAACTCAAAAATGCAATAAGATAGGTTCAAACTTTGAAAGACATGTTGTGCAGATGTACAAGCCCCTCTTGCACAGAAAGTATGGGTTAGATATCTCTTGTAGTTTCTTCAGAACACACAAATTATCTGAAAATGCTTTTGAAGCAATAGACACAAAAACAGCTATAAATCCAAAACCTAATATGATAGACTCAAACTTTAAACTATATATTGTGTAGATTTACAGGTCCTACTTGCCCAGCAAAAAGGGTTTGAATAGCTCTTGCGCTTTTTTCAAAACTCACAAACAAATGTTCATGGGCTGAAAAGGCTTTTGGAGCAATAAAAAAGTAAAAACTGCTATAACTCAAAAATGCAATAAGATAGGTTCAAACTTTAAAAGACATGTTGTGCAGATGTACAAGCCCCTCTTGCACAGAAAGTATGGGTTAGATATCTCTTGTAGTTTCTTCAGAACACACAAATTATCTGAAAATGCTTTTGAAGCAATAGACACAAAAACAGCTATAAATCCAAAACCTAATATGATAGACTCAAACTTTAAACTATATATTGTGTAGATTTACAGGTCCTACTTGCCCAGCAAAAAGGGATTGAATAGCTCTTGCGCTTTTTTCAAAACTCACAAACAACTGTTCATGGGCTGAAAAGGCTTTTGGAGCAATAAAAAGTAAAAACTGCTATAACTCAAAAATGCAATAAGATAGGTTCAAACTTTAAAAGACATGTTGTGCAGATGTACAAGCCCCTCTTGCACAGAAAGTATGGGTTAGATATCTCTTGTAGTTTCTTCAGAACACACAAATTATCTGAAAATGCTTTTGAAGCAATAGACACAAAAACAGCTATAAATCCAAAACCTAATATGATAGACTCAAACTTTAAACTATATATTGTGTACATTTACAGGTCCTACTTGCCCAGCAAAAAGGGTTTGAATAGCTCTTGCGCTTTTTTCAAAACTCACAAACAAATGTTCATGGGCTGAAAAGGCTTTTGCAGCAATAAAAAAGTAAAAACTGCTATAACTCAAAAATGCAATAAGATAGGTTCAAACTTTAAAAGACATGTTGTGCAGATGTACAAGCCCCTCTTGCACAGAAAGTATGGGTTAGATATCTCTTGTAGTTTCTTCAGAACACACAAATTATCTGAAAATGCTTTTGAAGCAATAGACACAAAAACAGCTATAAATCCAAAACCTAATATGATAGACTCAAACTTTAAACTATATATTGTGTAGATTTACAGGTCCTACTTGCCCAGCAAAAAGGGATTGAATAGCTCTTGCGCTTTTTTCAAAACTCACAAACAACTGTTCATGGGCTGAAAAGGCTTTTGGAGCAATAAAAAGTAAAATCTGCTATAACTCAAAAATGCAATAAGATAGGTTCAAACTTTAAAAGACATGTTGTGCAGATGTACAAGCCCCTCTTGCACAGAAAGTATGGGTTAGATATCTCTTGTAGTTTCTTCAGAACACACAAATTATCTGAAAATGCTTTTGAAGCAATAGACACAAAAACAGCTATAAATCCAAAACCTAATATGATAGACTCAAACTTTAAACTATATATTGTGTAGATTTACAGGTCCTACTTGCCCAGCAAAAAGGGTTTGAATAGCTCTTGCGCTTTTTTCAAAACTCACAAACAAATGTTCATGGGCTGAAAAGGCTTTTGGAGCAATAAAAAAGTAAAAACTGCTATAACTCAAAAATGCAATAAGATAGGTTCAAACTTTAAAAGACATGTTGGGGAGATGTCCAAGCCCCTCTTGCACAGAAAGTATGGGTTAGATATCTCTTGTAGTTTCTTCAGAACACACAAATTATCTGAAAATGCTTTTGAAGCAATAGACACAAAAACAGCTATAAATCCAAAACCTAATATGATAGACTCAAACTTTAAACTATATATTGTGTAGATTTACAGGTCCTACTTGCCCAGCAAAAAGGGTTTGAATAGCTCTTGCGCTTTTTTCAAAACTCACAAACAACTGTTCATGGGCTGAAAAGGCTTTTGGAGCAATAAAAAGTAAAAACTGCTATAACTCAAAAATGCAATAAGATAGGTTCAAACTTTAAAAGACATGTTGTGCAGATGTACAAGCCCCTCTTGCACAGAAAGTATGGGTTAGATATCTCTTGTAGTTTCTTCAGAACACACAAATTATCTGAAAATGCTTTTGAAGCAATAGACACAAAAACAGCTATAAATCCAAAACCTAAATATGATAGACTCAAACTTTAAACTATATATTGTGTAGATTTACAGGTCCTACTTGCCCAGCAAAAAGGGATTGAATAGCTCTTGCGCTTTTTTCAAAACTCACAAACAACTGTTCATGGGCTGAAAAGGCTTTTGGAGCAATAAAAACTTAAAAACTGCTATAACTCAAAAATGCAATAAGATAGGTTCAAACTTTGAAAGACATGTTGTGCAGATGTACAAGCCCCTCTTGCACAGAAAGTATGGGTTAGATATCTCTTGTAGTTTCTTCAGAACACACAAATTATCTGAAAATGCTTTTGAAGCAATAGACACAAAAACAGCTATAAATCCAAAACCTAATATGATAGACTCAAACTTTAAACTATATATTGTGTAGATTTACAGGTCCTACTTGCCCAGCAAAAAGGGTTTGAATAGCTCTTGCGCTTTTTTCAAAACTCACAAACAAATGTTCATGGGCTGAAAAGGCTTTTGGAGCAATAAAAAAGTAAAAACTGCTATAACTCAAAAATGCAATAAGATAGGTTCAAACTTTAAAAGACATGTTGTGCAGATGTACAAGCCCCTCTTGCACAGAAAGTATGGGTTAGATATCTCTTGTAGTTTCTTCAGAACACACAAATTATCTGAAAATGCTTTTGAAGCAATAGACACAAAAACAGCTATAAATCCAAAACCTAATATGATAGACTCAAACTTTAAACTATATATTGTGTAGATTTACAGGTCCTACTTGCCCAGCAAAAAGGGATTGAATAGCTCTTGCGCTTTTTTCAAAACTCACAAACAACTGTTCATGGGCTGAAAAGGCTTTTGGAGCAATAAAAAGTAAAAACTGCTATAACTCAAAAATGCAATAAGATAGGTTCAAACTTTAAAAGACATGTTGTGCAGATGTACAAGCCCCTCTTGCACAGAAAGTATGGGTTAGATATCTCTTGTAGTTTCTTCAGAACACACAAATTATCTGAAAATGCTTTTGAAGCAATAGACACAAAAACAGCTATAAATCCAAAACCTAATATGATAGACTCAAACTTTAAACTATATATTGTGTAGATTTACAGGTCCTACTTGCCCAGCAAAAAGGGTTTGAATAGCTCTTGCGCTTTTTTCAAAACTCACAAACAAATGTTCATGGGCTGAAAAGGCTTTTGGAGCAATAAAAAAGTAAAAACTGCTATAACTCAAAAATGCAATAAGATAGGTTCAAACTTTAAAAGACATGTTGTGCAGATGTACAAGCCCCTCTTGCACAGAAAGTATGGGTTAGATATCTCTTGTAGTTTCTTCAGAACACACAAATTATCTGAAAATGCTTTTGAAGCAATAGACACAAAAACAGCTATAAATCCAAAACCTAATATGATAGACTCAAACTTTAAACTATATATTGTGTAGATTTACAGGTCCTACTTGCCCAGCAAAAAGGGTTTGAATAGCTCTTGCGCTTTTTTCAAAACTCACAAACAAATGTTCATGGGCTGAAAAGGCTTTTGGAGCAATAAAAAAGTAAAAACTGCTATAACTCAAAAATGCAATAAGATAGGTTCAAACTTTAAAAGACATGTTGGGGAGATGTCCAAGCCCCTCTTGCACAGAAAGTATGGGTTAGATATCTCTTGTAGTTTCTTCAGAACACACAAATTATCTGAAAATGCTTTTGAAGCAATAGACACAAAAACAGCTATAAATCCAAAACCTAATATGATAGACTCAAACTTTAAACTATATATTGTGTAGATTTACAGGTCCTACTTGCCCAGCAAAAAGGGTTTGAATAGCTCTTGCGCTTTTTTCAAAACTCACAAACAACTGTTCATGGGCTGAAAAGGCTTTTGGAGCAATAAAAACTTAAAAACTGCTATAACTCAAAAATGCAATAAGATAGGTTCAAACTTTGAAAGACATGTTGTGCAGATGTACAAGCCCCTCTTGCACAGAAAGTATGGGTTAGATATCTCTTGTAGTTTCTTCAGAACACACAAATTATCTGAAAATGCTTTTGAAGCAATAGACACAAAAACAGCTATAAATCCAAAACCTAATATGATAGACTCAAACTTTAAACTATATATTGTGTAGATTTACAGGTCCTACTTGCCCAGCAAAAAGGGTTTGAATAGCTCTTGCGCTTTTTTCAAAACTCACAAACAAATGTTCATGGGCTGAAAAGGCTTTTGGAGCAATAAAAAAGTAAAAACTGCTATAACTCAAAAATGCAATAAGATAGGTTCAAACTTTAAAAGACATGTTGTGCAGATGTACAAGCCCCTCTTGCACAGAAAGTATGGGTTAGATATCTCTTGTAGTTTCTTCAGAACACACAAATTATCTGAAAATGCTTTTGAAGCAATAGACACAAAAACAGCTATAAATCCAAAACCTAATATGATAGACTCAAACTTTAAACTATATATTGTGTAGATTTACAGGTCCTACTTGCCCAGCAAAAAGGGATTGAATAGCTCTTGCGCTTTTTTCAAAACTCACAAACAACTGTTCATGGGCTGAAAAGGCTTTTGGAGCAATAAAAAGTAAAAACTGCTATAACTCAAAAATGCAATAAGATAGGTTCAAACTTTAAAAGACATGTTGTGCAGATGTACAAGCCCCTCTTGCACAGAAAGTATGGGTTAGATATCTCTTGTAGTTTCTTCAGAACACACAAATTATCTGAAAATGCTTTTGAAGCAATAGACACAAAAACAGCTATAAATCCAAAACCTAATATGATAGACTCAAACTTTAAACTATATATTGTGTAGATTTACAGGTCCTACTTGCCCAGCAAAAAGGGTTTGAATAGCTCTTGCGCTTTTTTCAAAACTCACAAACAAATGTTCATGGGCTGAAAAGGCTTTTGGAGCAATAAAAAAGTAAAAACTTCTATAACTCAAAAATGCAATAAGATAGGTTCAAACTTTAAAAGACATGTTGTGCAGATGTACAAGCCCCTCTTGCACAGAAAGTATGGGTTAGATATCTCTTGTAGTTTCTTCAGAACACACAAATTATCTGAAAATGCTTTTGAAGCAATAGACACAAAAACAGCTATAAATCCAAAACCTAATATGATAGACTCAAACTTTAAACTATATATTGTGTAGATTTACAGGTCCTACTTGCCCAGCAAAAAGGGTTTGAATAGCTCTTGCGCTTTTTTCAAAACTCACAAACAAATGTTCATGGGCTGAAAAGGCTTTTGGAGCAATAAAAAAGTAAAAACTGCTATAACTCAAAAATGCAATAAGATAGGTTCAAACTTTAAAAGACATGTTGGGGAGATGTCCAAGCCCCTCTTGCACAGAAAGTATGGGTTAGATATCTCTTGTAGTTTCTTCAGAACACACAAATTATCTGAAAATGCTTTTGAAGCAATAGACACAAAAACAGCTATAAATCCAAAACCTAATATGATAGACTCAAACTTTAAACTATATATTGTGTAGATTTACAGGTCCTACTTGCCCAGCAAAAAGGGTTTGAATAGCTCTTGCGCTTTTTTCAAAACTCACAAACAAATGTTCATGGGCTGAAAAGGCTTTTGGAGCAATAAAAAAGTAAAAACTGCTATAACTCAAAAATGCAATAAGATAGGTTCAAACTTTAAAAGACATGTTGTGCAGATGTACAAGCCCCTCTTGCACAGAAAGTATGGGTTAGATATCTCTTGTAGTTTCTTTAGAACACACAAATTATCTGAAAATGCTTTTGAAGCAATAGACACAAAAACAGCTATAAATCCAAAACCTAATATGATAGACTCAAACTTTAAACTATATATTGTGTAGATTTACAGGTCCTACTTGCCCAGCAAAAAGGGTTTGAATAGCTCTTGCGCTTTTTTCAAAACTCACAAACAAATGTTCATGGGCTGAAAAGGCTTTTGGAGCAATAAAAAAGTAAAAACTGCTATAACTCAAAAATGCAATAAGATAGGTTCAAACTTTAAAAGACATGTTGTGGAGATGTCCAAGCCCCTCTTGCACAGAAAGTATGGGTTAGATATCTCTTGTAGTTTCTTCAGAACACACAAATTATCTGAAAATGCTTTTGAAGCAATAGACACAAAAACAGCTATAAATCCAAAACCTAATATGATAGACTCAAACTTTAAACTATATATTGTGTAGATTTACAGGTCCTACTTGCCCAGCAAAAAGGGTTTGAATAGCTCTTGCGCTTTTTTCAAAACTCACAAACAACTGTTCATGGGCTGAAAAGGCTTTTGGAGCAATAAAAAAGTAAAAACTGCTATAACTCAAAAATGCAATAAGATAGGTTCAAACTTTAAAAGACATGTTGTGCAGATGTACAAGCCCCTCTTGCACAGAAAGTATGGGTTAGATATCTCTTGTAGTTTCTTTAGAACACACAAATTATCTGAAAATGCTTTTGAAGCAATAGACACAAAAACAGCTATAAATCCAAAACCTAATATGATAGACTCAAACTTTAAACTATATATTGTGTAGATTTACAGGTCCTACTTGCCCAGCAAAAAGGGATTGAATAGCTCTTGCGCTTTTTTCAAAACTCACAAAGAAATGTTCATGGGCTGTATGTATGGCTTTTGGAGCAATAAAAAAGTAAAAACTGCTATAACTCAAAATGCAATAAGATAGGTTCAAACTTTAAAAGACATGTTGTGCAGATGTACAAGCCCCTCTTGCACAGAAAGTATGGGTTAGATATCTCTTGTAGTTTCTTCAGAACACACAAATTATCTGAAAATGCTTTTGAAGCAATAGACACAAAAACAGCTATAAATCCAAAACCTAATATGATAGACTCAAACTTTAAACTATATATTGTGTAGATTTACAGGTCCTACTTGCCCAGCAAAAAGGGATTGAATAGCTCTTGCGCTTTTTTCAAAACTCACAAACAAATGTTCATGGGCTGAAAAGGCTTTTGGAGCAATAAAAAAGTAAAAACTGCTATAACTCAAAAATGCAATAAGATAGGTTCAAACTTTAAAAGACATGTTGGGGAGATGTCCAAGCCCCTCTTGCACAGAAAGTATGGGTTAGATATCTCTTGTAGTTTCTTCAGAACACACAAATTATCTGAAAATGCTTTTGAAGCAATAGACACAAAAACAGCTATAAATCCAAAACCTAATATGATAGACTCAAACTTTAAACTATATATTGTGTAGATTTACAGGTCCTACTTGCCCAGCAAAAAGGGTTTGAATAGCTCTTGCGCTTTTTTCAAAACTCACAAACAAATGTTCATGGGCTGAAAAGGCTTTTGGAGCAATAAAAAAGTAAAAACTGCTATAACTCAAAAATGCAATAAGATAGGTTCAAACTTTAAAAGACATGTTGTGCAGATGTACAAGCCCCTCTTGCACAGAAAGTATGGGTTAGATATCTCTTGTAGTTTCTTCAGAACACACAAATTATCTGAAAATGCTTTTGAAGCAATAGACACAAAAACAGCTATAAATCCAAAACCTAATATGATAGACTCAAACTTTAAACTATATATTGTGTAGATTTACAGGTCCTACTTGCCCAGCAAAAAGGGTTTGAATAGCTCTTGCGCTTTTTTCAAAACTCACAAACAAATGTTCATGGGCTGAAAAGGCTTTTGGAGCAATAAAAAAGTAAAAACTGCTATAACTCAAAAATGCAATAAGATAGGTTCAAACTTTGAAAGACATGTTGTGCAGATGTACAAGCCCCTCTTGCACAGAAAGTATGGGTTAGATATCTCTTGTAGTTTCTTCAGAACACACAAATTATCTGAAAATGCTTTTGAAGCAATAGACACAAAAACAGCTATAAATCCAAAACCTAATATGATAGACTCAAACTTTAAACTATATATTGTGTAGATTTACAGGTCCTACTTGCCCAGCAAAAAGGGATTGAATAGCTCTTGCGCTTTTTTCAAAACTCACAAACAACTGTTCATGGGCTGAAAAGGCTTTTGGAGCAATAAAAAGTAAAAACTGCTATAACTCAAAAATGCAATAAGATAGGTTCAAACTTTAAAAGACATGTTGTGCAGATGTACAAGCCCCTCTTGCACAGAAAGTATGGGTTAGATATCTCTTGTAGTTTCTTCAGAACACACAAATTATCTGAAAATGCTTTTGAAGCAATAGACACAAAAACAGCTATAAATCCAAAACCTAAATATGATAGACTCAAACTTTAAACTATATATTGTGTAGATTTACAGGTCCTACTTGCCCAGCAAAAAGGGATTGAATAGCTCTTGCGCTTTTTTCAAAACTCACAAACAACTGTTCATGGGCTGAAAAGGCTTTTGGAGCAATAAAAACTTAAAAACTGCTATAACTCAAAAATGCAATAAGATAAGTTCAAACTTTAAAAGACATGTTGTGCAGATGTACAAGCCCCTCTTGCACAGAAAGTTTGGGTTAGATATCTCTTGTAGTTTCTTCAGAACACACAAATTATCTGAAAATGCTTTTAAAGCAATAAACACAAAAACAGCTATAAATCCAAAACCTAATATGATAGACTAGAACTTTAAACTATATATTGTGTAGATTTACAGGTCCTACTTGCCCAGCAAAAAGGGTTTGAATAGCTCTTGCACTTTTTTCGAAACTCACAAACAACTGTTCATGGGCTGAAAAGGCTTTTGGAGCAATAAAAACTTGAAAACTGCTATAACTCAAAAATGCAATAAGATAAGTTCAAACTTTAAAAGACATGTTGTGCAGATGTACAAGCCCCTCTTGCACAGAAAGTTTGGGTTAGATATCTCTTGTAGTTTCTTCAGAACACACAAATTATCTGAAAATGATTTTAAAGCAATAAACACAAAAACAGCTATAAATCCAAAACCTAATATGATAGACTCAAACTTTAAACTATATATTGTGTAGATTTACAGGTCCTACTTGCCCAGCAAAAAAGGTTTGAATAGCTCTTGCACTTTTTTCGAAACTCACAAACAACTGTTCATGGGCTGAAAAGGCTTTTGGAGCAATAAAAACTTGAAAACTGCTATAACTCAAAAATGCAATAAGATAAGTTCAAACTTTAAAAGACATGTTGTGCAGATGTACAAGCCCCTCTTGCACAGAAAGTTTGGGTTAGATATCTCTTGTAGTTGCTTCAGAACACACAAATTATCTGAAAATGCTTTTGAAGCAATAGACACAAAAACAGCTATAAATCCAAAACCTAATATGATAGATTCAAATTTTAAACTACATATTGTGTAGATTTACAGGTCCTACTTGCCCAGCAAAAAGGGTTTGAATAGCTCTTGCACTTTTTTCGAAACTCACAAACAACTGTTCATGGGCTGAAAAGGGTTTTGGAGCAATAAAAACGTAAAAACTGCTATAACTCAAAAATGCAATAAGATAGTTTCAAACTTTAAAAGACATGTTGTGCAGATGTACAAGACCCTCTTGCACAGAAAGTTTGGGTTAGATATCTCTTGTAGTTTCTACAGAACACACAAATTATCTGAAAATGCTTTTAAAGCAATAGACACAAAAACAGCTATAAATCCAAAACCTAACATGATAGACTCAAACTTTAAACTGTATATTGTGTAGATTTACAGGTCCTACTTGCCCAGCAAAAAGGGTTCGAATAGCTCTTGCACTTTTTTCGAAAACTCACAAACAACTGTTCATGGGCTGAAAAGGCTTTTGGAGCAATAAAAAAGTAAAAACTGCTATAACTCAAAAATGCAATAAGATAAGTTCAAACTTTAAAAGACATGTTGTGCAGATGTACAAGCCCCTCTTGCACAGAAAGTTTGGGTTAGATATCTCTTGTAGTTTCTTCAGAACACACAAATTATCTGAAAATGCTTTTGAAGCAATAGACACAAAAACAGCTATAAATCCAAAACCTAATATGATAGACTCAAACTTTAAACTATATATTGTGTAGATTTACAGGTCCTACTTGCCCAGCAAAAAGGGTTTGAATAGCTCTTGCACTTTTTTCGAAACTCACAAACAACTGTTCATGGGCTGAAAAGGCTTTTGGAGCAATAAAAACTTAAAAACTGCTATAACTCAAAAATGCAATAAGATAAGTTCAAACTTTAAAAGACATGTTGTGCAGATGTACAAGCCCCTCTTGCACAGAAAGTTTGGGTTAGATATCTCTTGTAGTTTCTTCAGAACACACAAATTATCTGAAAATGCTTTTGAAGCAATAGACACAAAAACAGCTATAAATCCAAAACCTAATATGATAGACTCAAACTTTAAACTATATATTGTGTAGATTTACAGGTCCTACTTGCCCAGCAAAAAGGGTTTGAATAGCTCTTGCGCTTTTTTCAAAACTCACAAACAACTGTTCATGGGCTGAAAAGGCTTTTGGAGCAATAAAAACTTAAAAACTGCTATAACTCAAAAATGCAATAAGATAAGTTCAAACTTTAAAAGACATGTTGTGCAGATGTACAAGCCCCTCTTGCACAGAAAGTTTGGGTTAGATATCTCTTGTAGTTGCTTCAGAACACACAAATTATCTGAAAATGCTTTTGAAGCAATAGACACAAAAACAGCTATAAATCCAAAACCTAATATGATAGATTCAAACTTTAAACTACATATTGTGTAGATTTACAGGTCCTACTTGCCCAGCAAAAAGGGTTTGAATAGCTCTTGCACTTTTTTCGAAACTCACAAACAACTGTTCATGGGCTGAAAAGGCTTTTGGAGCAATAAAAACGTAAAAACTGCTATAACTCAAAAATGCAATAAGATAGTTTCAAACTTTAAAAGACATGTTGTGCAGATGTACAAGCCCCTCTTGCACAGAAAGTTTGGGTTAGATATCTCTTGTAGTTTCTACAGAACACACAAATTATCTGAAAATGCTTTTAAAGCAATAGACACAAAAACAGCTATAAATCCAAAACCTAATATGATAGACTCAAACTTTAAACTGTATATTGTGTAGATTTACAGGTCCTACTTGCCCAGCAAAAAGGGTTCGAATAGCTCTTGCACTTTTTTCGAAAACTCACAAACAACTGTTCATGGGCTGAAAAGGCTTTTGGAGCAATAAAAAAGTAAAAACTGCTATAACTCAAAAATGCAATAAGATAAGTTCAAACTTTAAAAGACATGTTGTGCAGATGTACAAGCCCCTCTTGCACAGAAAGTTTGGGTTAGATATCTCTTGTAGTTTCTTCAGAACACACAAATTATCTGAAAATGCTTTTGAAGCAATAGACACAAAAACAGCTATAAATCCAAAACCTAATATGATAGACTCAAACTTTAAACTATATATTGTGTAGATTTACAGGTCCTACTTGCCCAGCAAAAAGGGTTTGAATAGCTCTTGCACTTTTTTCGAAACTCACAAACAACTGTTCATGGGCTGAAAAGGCTTTTGGAGCAATAAAAACTTAAAAACTGCTATAACTCAAAAATGCAATAAGATAAGTTCAAACTTTAAAAGACATGTTGTGCAGATGTACAAGCCCCTCTTGCACAGAAAGTTTGGGTTAGATATCTCTTGTAGTTTCTTCAGAACACACAAATTATCTGAAAATGCTTTTGAAGCAATAGACACAAAAACAGCTATAAATCCAAAACCTAATATGATAGACTCAAACTTTAAACTATATATTGTGTAGATTTACAGGTCCTACTTGCCCAGCAAAAAGGGTTTGAATAGCTCTTGCGCTTTTTTCAAAACTCACAAACAACTGTTCATGGGCTGAAAAGGCTTTTGGAGCAATAAAAGCTTAAAAACTGCTATAACTCAAAAATGCAATAAGATAAGTTCAAACTTTAAAAGACATGTTGTGCAGATGTACAAGCCCCTCTTGCACAGAAAGTTTGGGTTAGATATCTCTTGTAGTTTCTTCAGAACACACAAATTATCTGAAAATGCTTTTGAAGCAATAGACACAAAAACAGCTATAAATCCAAAACCTAATATGATAGACTCAAACTTTAAACTATATATTGTGTAGATTTACAGGTCCTACTTGCCCAGCAAAAAGGGTTTGAATAGCTCTTGCACTTTTTTCCAAACTCACAAACAACTGTTCATGGGCTGAAAAGGCTTTTGGAGCAATAAAAACTTAAAAACTGCTATAACTCAAAAATGCAATAAGATAAGTTCAAACTTTAAAAGACATGTTGTGCAGATGTACAAGCCCCTCTTGCACAGAAAGTTTGGGTTAGATATCTCTTGTAGTTTCTTCAGAACACACAAATTATCTGAAAATGCTTTTGAAGCAATAGACACAAAAACAGCTATAAATCCAAAACCTAATATGATAGACTCAAACTTTAAACTATATATTGTGTAGATTTATAGGTCCTACTTGCCCAGCAAAAAGGGTTTGAATAGCTCTTGCGCTTTTTTCAAAACTCACAAACAACTGTTCATGGGCTGAAAAGGCTTTTGGAGCAATAAAAACTTAAAAACTGCTATAACTCAAAAATGCAATAAGATAAGTTCAAACTTTAAAAGACATGTTGTGCAGATGTACAAGCCCCTCTTGCACAGAAAGTTTGGGTTAGATATCTCTTGTAGTTTCTTCAGAACACACAAATTATCTGAAAATGCTTTTGAAGCAATAGACACAAAAACAGCTATAAATCCAAAACCTAATATGATAGACTCAAACTTTAAACTATATATTGTGTAGATTTACAGGTCCTACTTGCCCAGCAAAAAGGGTTTGAATAGCTCTTGCACTTTTTTCCAAACTCACAAACAACTGTTCATGGGCTGAAAAGGCTTTTGGAGCAATAAAAACTTAAAAACTGCTATAACTCAAAAATGCAATAAGATAAGTTCAAACTTTAAAAGACATGTTGTGCAGATGTACAAGCCCCTCTTGCACAGAAAGTTTGGGTTAGATATCTCTTGTAGTTTCTTCAGAACACACAAATTATCTGAAAATGCTTTTAAAGCAATAAACACAAAAACAGCTATAAATCCAAAACCTAATATGATAGACTCAAACTTTAAACTATATATTGTGTAGATTTACAGGTCCTACTTGCCCAGCAAAAAGGGTTTGAATAGCTCTTGCACTTTCTTCGAAACTCACAAACAACTGTTCATGGGCTGAAAAGGCTTTTGGAGCAATAAAAACTTGAAAACTGCTATAACTCAAAAATGCAATAAGATAAGTTCAAACTTTAAAAGACATGTTGTGCAGATGTACAAGCCCCTCTTGCACAGAAAGTTTGGGTTAGATATCTCTTGTAGTTTCTTCAGAACACACAAATTATCTGAAAATGCTTTTGAAGCAATAGACACAAAAACAGCTATAAATCCAAAACCTAATATGATAGACTCAAACTTTAAACTATATATTGTGTAGATTTACAGGTCCTACTTGCCCAGAAAAAAGGGTTTGAATAGCTCTTGCACTTTTTTCGAAACTCACAAACAACTGTTCATGGGCTGAAAAGGCTTTTGGAGCAATAAAAACTTGAAAACTGCTATAACTCAAAAATGCAATAAGATAAGTTCAAACTTTAAAAGACATGTTGTGCAGATGTACAAGCCCCTCTTGCACAGAAAGTTTGGGTTAGATATCTCTTGTAGTTTCTTCCGAACACACAAATTATCTGAAAATGCTTTTAAAGCAATAAACACAAAAACAGCTATAAATCCAAAACCTAATATGATAGACTCAAACTTTAAACTATATATTGTGTAGATTTACAGGTCCTACTTGCCCAGCAAAAAGGGTTTGAATAGCTCTTGCACTTTTTTCGAAAACTCACAAACAACTGTTCATGGGCTGAAAAGGCTTTTGGAGCAATAAAAACTTGAAAACTGCTATAACTCAAAAATGCAATAAGATAAGTTCAAACTTTAAAAGACATGTTGTGCAGATGTACAAGCCCCTCTTGCAGAGAAAGTTTGGGTTAGATATCTCTTGTAGTTTCTTCAGAACACACAAATTATCTGAAAATGCTTTTGAAGCAATAGACACAAAAACAGCTATAAATCCAAAACCTAATATGATAGACTCAAACTTTAAAGTATATATTGTGTAGATTTACAGGTCCTACTTGCCCAGCAAAAAGGGTTTGAATAGCTCTTGCACTTTTTTCCAAACTCACAAACAACTGTTCATGGGCTGAAAAGGCTTTTGGAGCAATAAAAACTTAAAAACTGCTATAACTCAAAAATGCAATAAGATAAGTTCAAACTTTAAAAGACATGTTGTGCAGATGTACAAGCCCCTCTTGCACAGAAAGGTTGGGTTAGATATCTCTTGTAGTTTCTTCAGAACACACAAATTATCTGAAAATGCTTTTGAAGCAATAGACACAAAAACAGCTATAAATCCAAAACCTAATATGATAGACTCAAACTTTAAACTATATATTGTGTAGATTTACAGGTCCTACTTGCCCAGCAAAAAGGGTTTGAATAGCTCTTGCACTTTTTTCGAAACTCACAAACAACTGTTCATGGGCTGAAAAGGCTTTTGGAGCAATAAAAACGTAAAAACTGCTATAACTCAAAAATGCAATAAGATAAGTTCAAACTTTAAAAGACATGTTGTGCAGATGTACAAGCCCCTCTTGCACAGAAAGTTTGGGTTAGATATCTCTTGTAGTTTCTTCAGAACACACAAATTATCTGAAAATGCTTTTAAAGCAATAAACACAAAAACAGCTATAAATCCAAAACCTAATATGATAGACTCAAACTTTAAACTATATATTGTGTAGATTTACAGGTCCTACTTGCCCAGCAAAAAGGGTTTGAATAGCTCTTGCACTTTTTTCGAAACTCACAAACAACTGTTCATGGGCTGAAAAGGCTTTTGGAGCAATAAAAACTTGAAAACTGCTATAACTCAAAAATGCAATAAGATAAGTTCAAACTTTAAAAGACATGTTGTGCAGATGTACAAGCCCCTCTTGCACAGAAAGTTTGGGTTAGATATCTCTTGTAGTTGCTTCAGAACACACAAATTATCTGAAAATGCTTTTGAAGCAATAGACACAAAAACAGCTATAAATCCAAAACCTAATATGATAGACTCAAACTTTAAACTACATATTGTGTAGATTTACAGGTCCTACTTGCCCAGCAAAAAGGGTTTGAATAGCTCTTGCACTTTTTTCGAAACTCACAAACAACTGTTCATGGGCTGAAAAGGCTTTTGGAGCAATAAAAACGTAAAAACTGCTATAACTCAAAAATGCAATAAGATAAGTTCAAACTTTAAAAGACATGTTGTGCAGATGTACAAGCCCCTCTTGCACAGAAAGTTTGGGTTAGATATCTCTTGTAGTTTCTTCAGAACACACAAATTATCTGAAAATGCTTTTAAAGCAATAAACACAAAAACAGCTATAAATCCAAAACCTAATATGATAGACTCAAACTTTAAACTATATATTGTGTAGATTTACAGGTCCTGCTTGCCCAGCAAAAAGGGTTTGAATAGCTCTTGCACTTTTTTCGAAACTCACAAACAACTGTTCATGGGCTGAAAAGGCTTTTGGAGCAATAAAAACTTGAAAACTGCTATAACTCAAAAATGCAATAAGATAAGTTCAAACTTTAAAAGACATGTTGTGCAGATGTACAAGCCCCTCTTGCACAGAAAGTTTGGGTTAGATATCTCTTGTAGTTTCTTCAGAACACACAAATTATCTGAAAATGCTTTTAAAGCAATAAACACAAAAACAGCTATAAATCCAAAACCTAATATGTTAGACTCAAACTTTAAACTATATATTGTGTAGATTTACAGGTCCTACTTGCCCAGCAAAAAAGGTTTGAATAGCTCTTGCACTTTTTTCGAAACTCACAAACAACTGTTCATGGGCTGAAAAGGCTTTTGGAGCAATAAAAACTTGAAAACTGCTATAACTCAAAAATGCAATAAGATAAGTTCAAACTTTAAAAGACATGTTGTGCAGATGTACAAGCCCCTCTTGCACAGAAAGTTTGGGTTAGATATCTCTTGTAGTTTCTTCAGAACACACAAATTATCTGAAAATGCTTTTAAAGCAATAAACACAAAAACAGCTATAAATCCAAAACCTAATATGATAGACTCAAACTTTAAACTATATATTGTGTAGATTTACAGGTCCTACTTGCCCAGCAAAAAGGGTTTGAATAGCTCTTGCACTTTTTTCCAAACTCACAAACAACTGTTCATGGGCTGAAAAGGCTTTTGGAGCAATAAAAACTTGAAAACTGCTATAACTCAAAAATGCAATAAGATAAGTTCAAACTTTAAAAGACATGTTGTGCAGATGTACAAGCCCCTCTTGCACAGAAAGTTTGGGTTAGAGATCTCTTGTAGTTTCTTCAGAACACACAAATTATCTGAAAATGCTTTTAAAGCAATAAACACAAAAACAGCTATAAATCCAAAACCTAATATGATAGACTCAAACTTTAAACTATATATTGTGTAGATTTACAGGTCCTACTTGCCCAGCAAAAAGGGTTTGAATAGCTCTTGCACTTTTTTCGAAACTCACAAACAACTGTTCATGGGCTGAAAAGGCTTTTGGAGCAATAAAAACTTGAAAACTGCTATAACTCAAAAATGCAATAAGATAAGTTCAAACTTTAAAAGACATGTTGTGCAGATGTACAAGCCCCTCTTGCACAGAAAGTTTGGGTTAGATATCCCTTGTAGTTTCTTCAGAACACACAAATTATCTGAAAATGCTTTTAAAGCAATAAACACAAAAACAGCTATAAATCCAAAACCTAATATGATAGACTCAAACTTTAAACTATATATTGTGTAGATTTACAGGTCCTACTTGCCCAGCAAAAAAGGTTTGAATAGCTCTTGCACTTTTTTCGAAACTCACAAACAACTGTTCATGGGCTGAAAAGGCTTTTGGAGCAATAAAAACTTGAAAACTGCTATAACTCAAAAATGCAATAAGATAAGTTCAAACTTTAAAAGACATGTTGTGCAGATGTACAAGCCCCTCTTGCACAGAAAGTTTGGGTTAGATATCTCTTGTAGTTGCTTCAGAACACACAAATTATCTGAAAATGCTTTTGAAGCAATAGACACAAAAACAGCTATAAATCCAAAACCTAATATGATAGACTCAAACTTTAAACTACATATTGTGTAGATTTACAGGTCCTACTTGCCCAGCAAAAAGGGTTTGAATAGCTCTTGCACTTTTTTCGAAACTCACAAACAACTGTTCATGGGCTGAAAAGGCTTTTGGAGCAATAAAAACGTAAAAACTGCTATAACTCAAAAATGCAATAAGATAGTTTCAAACTTTAAAAGACATGTTGTGCAGATGTACAAGCCCCTCTTGCACAGAAAGTTTGGGTTAGATATCTCTTGTAGTTTCTACAGAACACACAAATTATCTGAAAATGCTTTTGAAGCAATAGACACAAAAACAGCTATAAATCCAAAACCTAATATGATAGACTCAAACTTTAAACTGTATATTGTGTAGATTTACAGGTCCTACTTGCCCAGCAAAAAGGGTTCGAATAGTTCTTGCACTTTTTTCGAAAACTCACAAACAACTGTTCATGGGCTGAAAAGGCTTTTGGAGCAATAAAAAAGTAAAAACTGCTATAACTCAAAAATGCAATAAGATAAGTTCAAACTTTAAAAGACATGTTGTGCAGATGTACATGCCCCTCTTGCACTGAAAGTTTGGGTTAGATATCTCTTGTAGTTGCTTCAGAACACACAAATTATCTGAAAATGCTTTTGAAGCAATAGACACAAAAACAGCTATAAATCCAAAACCTAATATGATAGACTCAAACTTTAAACTATATATTGTGTAGATTTACAGGTCCTACTTGCCCAGCAAAAAGGGTTTGAATAGCTCTTGCACTTTTTTCGAAACTCACAAACAACTGTTCATGGGCTGAAAAGGCTTTTGGAGCAATAAAAACTTAAAAACTGCTATAACTCAAAAATGCAATAAGATAAGTTCAAACTTTAAAAGACATGTTGTGCAGATGTACAAGCCCCTCTTGCACAGAAAGTTTGGGTTAGATATCTCTTGTAGTTTCTTCAGAACACACAAATTATCTGAAAATGCTTTTGAAGCAATAGACACAAAAACAGCTATAAATCCAAAACCTAATATGATAGACTCAAACTTTAAACTATATATTGTGTAGATTTACAGGTCCTACTTGCCCAGCAAAAAGGGTTTGAATAGCTCTTGCACTTTTTTCCAAACTCACAAACAACTGTTCATGGGCTGAAAAGGCTTTTGGAGCAATAAAAACTTAAAAACTGCTATAACTCAAAAATGCAATAAGATAAGTTCAAACTTTAAAAGACATGTTGTGCAGATGTACAAGCCCCTCTTGCACAGAAAGTTTGGGTTAGATATCTCTTGTAGTTTCTTCAGAACACACAAATTATCTGAAAATGCTTTTGAAGCAATAGACACAAAAACAGCTATAAATCCAAAACCTAATATGATAGACTCAAACTTTAAACTATATATTGTGTAGATTTACAGGTCCTACTTGCCCAGCAAAAAGGGTTTGAATAGCTCTTGCACTTTTTTCCAAACTCACAAACAACTGTTCATGGGCTGAAAAGGCTTTTGGAGCAATAAAAACTTAAAAACTGCTATAACTCAAACATGCAATAAGATAAGTTCAAACTTTAAAAGACATGTTGTGCAGATGTACAAGCCCCTCTTGCACAGAAAGTTTGGGTTAGATATCTCTTGTAGTTTCTTCAGAACACACAAATTATCTGAAAATACTTTTAAAGCAATAAACACAAAAACAGCTATAAATCCAAAACCTAATATGATAGACTCAAACTTTAAACTATATATTGTGTAGATTTACAGGTCCTACTTGCCCAGCAAAAAGGGTTTGAATAGCTCTTGCACTTTCTTCGAAACTCACAAACAACTGTTCATGGGCTGAAAAGGCTTTTGGAGCAATAAAAACTTGAAAACTGCTATAACTCAAAAATGCAATAAGATAAGTTCAAACTTTAAAAGACATGTTGTGCAGATGTACAAGCCCCTCTTGCACAGAAAGTTTGGGTTAGATATCTCTTGTAGTTGCTTCAGAACACACAAATTATCTGAAAATGCTTTTGAAGCAATAGACACAAAAACAGCTATAAATCCAAAACCTAATATGATAGACTCAAACTTTAAACTATATATTGTGTAGATTTACAGGTCCTACTTGCCCAGAAAAAAGGGTTTGAATAGCTCTTGCACTTTTTTCGAAACTCACAAACAACTGTTCATGGGCTGAAAAGGCTTTTGGAGCAATAAAAACTTGAAAACTGCTATAACTCAAAAATGCAATAAGATAAGTTCAAACTTTAAAAGACATGTTGTGCAGATGTACAAGCCCCTCTTGCACAGAAAGTTTGGGTTAGATATCTCTTGTAGTTTCTTCCGAACACACAAATTATCTGAAAATGCTTTTAAAGCAATAAACACAAAAACAGCTATAAATCCAAAACCTAATATGATAGACTCAAACTTTAAACTATATATTGTGTAGATTTACAGGTCCTACTTGCCCAGCAAAAAGGGTTTGAATAGCTCTTGCACTTTTTTCGAAAACTCACAAACAACTGTTCATGGGCTGAAAAGGCTTTTGGAGCAATAAAAACTTAAAAACTGCTATAACTCAAAAATGCAATAAGATAAGTTCAAACTTTAAAAGACATGTTGTGCAGATGTACAAGCCCCTCTTGCACAGAAAGTTTGGGTTAGATATCTCTTGTAGTTTCTTCAGAACACACAAATTATCTGAAAATGCTTTTGAAGCAATAGACACAAAAACAGCTATAAATCCAAAACCTAATATGATAGACTCAAACTTTAAACTATATATTGTGTAGATTTACAGGTCCTACTTGCCCAGCAAAAAGGGTTTGAATAGCTCTTGCACTTTTTTCCAAACTCACAAACAACTGTTCATGGGCTGAAAAGGCTTTTGGAGCAATAAAAACTTAAAAACTGCTATAACTCAAAAATGCAATAAGATAAGTTCAAACTTTAAAAGACATGTTGTGCAGATGTACAAGCCCCTCTTGCACAGAAAGTTTGGGTTAGATATCTCTTGTAGTTTCTTCAGAACACACAAATTATCTGAAAATGCTTTTGAAGCAATAGACACAAAAACAGCTATAAATCCAAAACCTAATATGATAGACTCAAACTTTAAACTGTATATTGTGTAGATTTACAGGTCCTACTTGCCCAGCAAAAAGGGTTCGAATAGCTCTTGCACTTTTTTCGAAAACTCACAAACAACTGTTCATGGGCTGAAAAGGCTTTTGGAGCAATAAAAACGTAAAAACTGCTATAACTCAAAAATGCAATAAGATAAGTTCAAACTTTAAAAGACATGTTGTGCAGATGTACAAGCCCCTCTTGCACAGAAAGTTTGGGTTAGATATCTCTTGTAGTTTCTTCAGAACACACAAATTATCTGAAAATGCTTTTGAAGCAATAGACACAAAAACAGCTATAAATCCAAAACCTAATATGATAGACTCAAACTTTAAACTATATATTGTGTAGATTTACAGGTCCTACTTGCCCAGCAAAAAGGGTTTGAATAGCTCTTGCACTTTTTTCGAAACTCACAAACAACTGTTCATGGGCTGAAAAGGCTTTTGGAGCAATAAAAACGTAAAAACTGCTATAACTCAAAAATGCAATAAGATAAGTTCAAACTTTAAAAGACATGTTGTGCAGATGTACAAGCCCCTCTTGCACAGAAAGTTTGGGTTAGATATCTCTTGGTGTTTCTTCAGAACACACAAATTATCTGAAAATGCTTTTAAAGCAATAAACACAAAAACAGCTATAAATCCAAAACCTAATATGATAGACTCAAACTTTAAACTATATATTGTGTAGATTTACAGGTCCTACTTGCCCAGCAAAAAGGGTTTGAATAGCTCTTGCACTTTTTTCGAAACTCACAAACAACTGTTCATGGGCTGAAAAGGCTTTTGGAGCAATAAAAACTTGAAAACTGCTATAACTCAAAAATGCAATAAGATAAGTTCAAACTTTAAAAGACATGTTGTGCAGATGTACAAGCCCCTCTTGCACAGAAAGTTTGGGTTAGATATCTCTTGTAGTTTCTTCAGAACACACAAATTATCTGAAAATGCTTTTAAAGCAATAAACACAAAAACAGCTATAAATCCAAAACCTAATATGATAGACTCAAACTTTAAACTATATATTGTGTAGATTTACAGGTCCTACTTGCCCAGCAAAAAGGGTTTGAATAGCTCTTGCACTTTTTTCGAAACTCACAAACAACTGTTCATGGGCTGAAAAGGCTTTTGGAGCAATAAAAACTTGAAAACTGCTATAACTCAAAAATGCAATAAGATAAGTTCAAACTTTAAAAGACATGTTGTGCAGATGTACAAGCCCCTCTTGCACAGAAAGTTTGGGTTAGATATCTCTTGTAGTTTCTTCAGAACACACAAATTATCTGAAAATGCTTTTAAAGAAATAACTACAAAAACAGCTATAAATCCAAAACCTAATATGATAGACTCAAACTTTAAACTATATATTGTGTAGATTTACAGGTCCTACTTGCCCAGCAAAAAGGGTTTGAATAGCTCTTGCACTTTTTTCCAAACTCACAAACAACTGTTCATGGGCTGAAAAGGCTTTTGGAGCAATAAAAACTTAAAAACTGCTATAACTCAAAAATGCAATAAGATAAGTTCAAACTTTAAAAGACATGTTGTGCAGATGTACAAGCCCCTCTTGCACAGAAAGTTTGGGTTAGATATCTCTTGTAGTTTCTTCAGAACACACAAATTATCTGAAAATGCTTTTGAAGCAATAGACACAAAAACAGCTATAAATCCAAAACCTAATATGATAGACTCAAACTTTAAACTGTATATTGTGTAGATTTACAGGTCCTACTTGCCCAGCAAAAAGGGTTCGAATAGCTCTTGCACTTTTTTCGAAAACTCACAAACAACTGTTCATGGGCTGAAAAGGCTTTTGGAGCAATAAAAACGTAAAAACTGCTATAACTCAAAAATGCAATAAGATAAGTTCAAACTTTAAAAGACATGTTGTGCAGATGTACAAGCCCCTCTTGCACAGAAAGTTTGGGTTAGATATCTCTTGTAGTTTCTTCAGAACACACAAATTATCTGAAAATGCTTTTGAAGCAATAGACACAAAAACAGCTATAAATCCAAAACCTAATATGATAGACTCAAACTTTAAACTATATATTGTGTAGATTTACAGGTCCTACTTGCCCAGCAAAAAGGGTTTGAATAGCTCTTGCACTTTTTTCGAAACTCACAAACAACTGTTCATGGGCTGAAAAGGCTTTTGGAGCAATAAAAACGTAAAAACTGCTATAACTCAAAAATGCAATAAGATAAGTTCAAACTTTAAAAGACATGTTGTGCATATGTACAAGCCCCTCTTGCACAGAAAGTTTGGGTTAGATATCTCTTGTAGTTTCTTCAGAACACACAAATTATCTGAAAATGCTTTTGAAGCAATAGACACAAAAACAGCTATAAATCCAAAACCTAATATGATAGACTCAAACTTTAAACTATATATTGTGTAGATTTACAGGTCCTACTTGCCCAGCAAAAAGGGTTTGAATAGCTCTTGCACTTTTTTCGAAACTCACAAACAACTGTTCATGGGCTGAAAAGGCTTTTGGAGCAATAAAAACTTAAAAACTGCTATAACTCAAAAATGCAATAAGATAAGTTCAAACTTTAAAAGACATGTTGTGCAGATGTACAAGCCCCTCTTGCACAGAAAGTTTGGGTTAGATATCTCTTGTAGTTTCTTCAGAACACACAAATTATCTGAAAATGCTTTTAAAGCAATAAACACAAAAACTGCTATAAATCCAAAACCTAATATGATAGACTCAAACTTTAAACTATATATTGTGTAGATTTACAGGTCCTACTTGCCCAGCAAAAAGGGTTTGAATAGCTCTTGCACTTTTTTCGAAACTCACAAACAACTGTTCATGGGCTGAAAAGGCTTTTGGAGCAATAAAAACGTAAAAACTGCTATAACTCAAAAATGCAATAAGATAAGTTCAAACTTTAAAAGACATGTTGTGCAGATGTACAAGCCCCTCTTGCACAGAAAGTTTGGGTTAGATATCTCTTGTAGTTTCTTCAGAACACACAAATTATCTGAAAATGCTTTTGAAGCAATAGACACAAAAACAGCTATAAATCCAAAACCTAATATGATAGACTCAAACTTTAAACTATATATTGTGTAGATTTACAGGTCCTACTTGCCCAGCAAAAAGGGTTTGAATAGCTCTTGCACTTTTTTCGAAACTCACAAACAACTGTTCATGGGCTGAAAAGGCTTTTGGAGCAATAAAAACGTAAAAACTGCTATAACTCAAAAATGCAATAAGATAAGTTCAAACTTTAAAAGACATGTTGTGCAGATGTACAAGCCCCTCTTGCACAGAAAGTTTGGGTTAGATATCTCTTGTAGTTTCTTCAGAACACACAAATTATCTGAAAATGCTTTTAAAGCAATAAACACAAAAACAGCTATAAATCCAAAACCTAATATGATAGACTCAAACTTTAAACTATATATTGTGTAGATTTACAGGTCCTACTTGCCCAGCAAAAAGGGTTTGAATAGCTCTTGCGCTTTTTTCAAAACTCACAAACAAATGTTCATGGGCTGAAAAGGCTTTTGGAGCAATAAAAACGTAAAAACTGCTATAACTCAAAAATGCAATAAGATAAGTTCAAACTTTAAAAGACATGTTGTGCAGATGTACAAGCCCCTCTTGCACAGAAAGTTTGGGTTAGATATCTCTTGGTGTTTCTTCAGAACACACAAATTATCTGAAAATGCTTTTAAAGCAATAAACACAAAAACAGCTATAAATCCAAAACCTAATATGATAGACTCAAACTTTAAACTATATATTGTGTAGATTTACAGGTCCTACTTGCCCAGCAAAAAGGGTTTGAATAGCTCTTGCACTTTTTTCGAAACTCACAAACAACTGTTCATGGGCTGAAAAGGCTTTTGGAGCAATAAAAACTTGAAAACTGCTATAACTCAAAAATGCAATAAGATAAGTTCAAACTTTAAAAGACATGTTGTGCAGATGTACAAGCCCCTCTTGCACAGAAAGTTTGGGTTAGATATCTCTTGTAGTTTCTTCAGAACACACAAATTATCTGAAAATGCTTTTAAAGCAATAAACACAAAAACAGCTATAAATCCAAAACCTAATATGATAGACTCAAACTTTAAACTATATATTGTGTAGATTTACAGGTCCTACTTGCCCAGCAAAAAGGGTTTGAATAGCTCTTGCACTTTTTTCGAAACTCACAAACAACTGTTCATGGGCTGAAAAGGCTTTTGGAGCAATAAAAACTTGAAAACTGCTATAACTCAAAAATGCAATAAGATAAGTTCAAACTTTAAAAGACATGTTGTGCAGATGTACAAGCCCCTCTTGCACAGAAAGTTTGGGTTAGATATCTCTTGTAGTTTCTTCAGAACACACAAATTATCTGAAAATGCTTTTAAAGAAATAACTACAAAAACAGCTATAAATCCAAAACCTAATATGATAGACTCAAACTTTAAACTATATATTGTGTAGATTTACAGGTCCTACTTGCCCAGCAAAAAGGGTTTGAATAGCTCTTGCACTTTTTTCCAAACTCACAAACAACTGTTCATGGGCTGAAAAGGCTTTTGGAGCAATAAAAACTTAAAAACTGCTATAACTCAAAAATGCAATAAGATAAGTTCAAACTTTAAAAGACATGTTGTGCAGATGTACAAGCCCCTCTTGCACAGAAAGTTTGGGTTAGATATCTCTTGTAGTTTCTTCAGAACACACAAATTATCTGAAAATGCTTTTGAAGCAATAGACACAAAAACAGCTATAAATCCAAAACCTAATATGATAGACTCAAACTTTAAACTGTATATTGTGTAGATTTACAGGTCCTACTTGCCCAGCAAAAAGGGTTCGAATAGCTCTTGCACTTTTTTCGAAAACTCACAAACAACTGTTCATGGGCTGAAAAGGCTTTTGGAGCAATAAAAACGTAAAAACTGCTATAACTCAAAAATGCAATAAGATAAGTTCAAACTTTAAAAGACATGTTGTGCAGATGTACAAGCCCCTCTTGCACAGAAAGTTTGGGTTAGATATCTCTTGTAGTTTCTTCAGAACACACAAATTATCTGAAAATGCTTTTGAAGCAATAGACACAAAAACAGCTATAAATCCAAAACCTAATATGATAGACTCAAACTTTAAACTATATATTGTGTAGATTTACAGGTCCTACTTGCCCAGCAAAAAGGGTTTGAATAGCTCTTGCACTTTTTTCGAAACTCACAAACAACTGTTCATGGGCTGAAAAGGCTTTTGGAGCAATAAAAACGTAAAAACTGCTATAACTCAAAAATGCAATAAGATAAGTTCAAACTTTAAAAGACATGTTGTGCAGATGTACAAGCCCCTCTTGCACAGAAAGTTTGGGTTAGATATCTCTTGTAGTTTCTTCAGAACACACAAATTATCTGAAAATGCTTTTAAAGCAATAAACACAAAAACTGCTATAAATCCAAAACCTAATATGATAGACTCAAACTTTAAACTATATATTGTGTAGATTTACAGGTCCTACTTGCCCAGCAAAAAGGGTTTGAATAGCTCTTGCACTTTTTTCGAAACTCACAAACAACTGTTCATGGGCTGAAAAGGCTTTTGGAGCAATAAAAACGTAAAAACTGCTATAACTCAAAAATGCAATAAGATAAGTTCAAACTTTAAAAGACATGTTGTGCAGATGTACAAGCCCCTCTTGCACAGAAAGTTTGGGTTAGATATCTCTTGTAGTTTCTTCAGAACACACAAATTATCTGAAAATGCTTTTGAAGCAATAGACACAAAAACAGCTATAAATCCAAAACCTAATATGATAGACTCAAACTTTAAACTATATATTGTGTAGATTTACAGGTCCTACTTGCCCAGCAAAAAGGGTTTGAATAGCTCTTGCACTTTTTTCGAAACTCACAAACAACTGTTCATGGGCTGAAAAGGCTTTTGGAGCAATAAAAACGTAAAAACTGCTATAACTCAAAAATGCAATAAGATAAGTTCAAACTTTAAAAGACATGTTGTGCAGATGTACAAGCCCCTCTTGCACAGAAAGTTTGGGTTAGATATCTCTTGTAGTTTCTTCAGAACACACAAATTATCTGAAAATGCTTTTAAAGCAATAAACACAAAAACAGCTATAAATCCAAAACCTAATATGATAGACTCAAACTTTAAACTATATATTGTGTAGATTTACAGGTCCTACTTGCCCAGCAAAAAGGGTTTGAATAGCTCTTGCACTTTTTTCGAAACTCACAAACAACTGTTCATGGGCTGAAAAGGCTTTTGGAGCAATAAAAACGTAAAAACTGCTATAACTCAAAAATGCAATAAGATAAGTTCAAACTTTAAAAGACATGTTGTGCAGATGTACAAGCCCCTCTTGCACAGAAAGTTTGGGTTAGATATCTCTTGTAGTTTCTTCAGAACACACAAATTATCTGAAAATGCTTTTAAAGCAATAAACACAAAAACAGCTATAAATCCAAAACCTAATATGATAGACTCAAACTTTAAACTATATATTGTGTAGATTTACAGGTCCTACTTGCCCAGCAAAAAGGGTTTGAATAGCTCTTGCACTTTTTTCGAAACTCACAAACAACTGTTCATGGGCTGAAAAGGCTTTTGGAGCAATAAAAACTTGAAAACTGCTATAACTCAAAAATGCAATAAGATAAGTTCAAACTTTAAAAGACATGTTGTGCAGATGTACAAGCCCCTCTTGCACAGAAAGTTTGGGTTAGATATCTCTTGTAGTTTCTTCAGAACACACAAATTATCTGAAAATGCTTTTAAAGCAATAAACACAAAAACAGCTATAAATCCAAAACCTAATATGATAGACTCAAACTTTAAACTATATATTGTGTAGATTTACAGGTCCTACTTGCCCAGCAAAAAGGGTTTGAATAGCTCTTGCACTTTTTTCGAAACTCACAAACAACTGTTCATGGGCTGAAAAGGCTTTTGGAGCAATAAAAACTTGAAAACTGCTATAACTCAAAAATGCAATAAGATAAGTTCAAACTTTAAAAGACATGTTGTGCAGATGTACAAGCCCCTCTTGCACAGAAAGTTTGGGTTAGATATCTCTTGTAGTTTCTTCAGAACACACAAATTATCTGAAAATGCTTTTAAAGAAATAACTACAAAAACAGCTATAAATCCAAAACCTAATATGATAGACTCAAACTTTAAACTATATATTGTGTAGATTTACAGGTCCTACTTGCCCAGCAAAAAGGGTTTGAATAGCTCTTGCACTTTTTTCCAAACTCACAAACAACTGTTCATGGGCTGAAAAGGCTTTTGGAGCAATAAAAACTTAAAAACTGCTATAACTCAAAAATGCAATAAGATAAGTTCAAACTTTAAAAGACATGTTGTGCAGATGTACAAGCCCCTCTTGCACAGAAAGTTTGGGTTAGATATCTCTTGTAGTTTCTTCAGAACACACAAATTATCTGAAAATGCTTTTGAAGCAATAGACACAAAAACAGCTATAAATCCAAAACCTAATATGATAGACTCAAACTTTAAACTGTATATTGTGTAGATTTACAGGTCCTACTTGCCCAGCAAAAAGGGTTCGAATAGCTCTTGCACTTTTTTCGAAAACTCACAAACAACTGTTCATGGGCTGAAAAGGCTTTTGGAGCAATAAAAACGTAAAAACTGCCATAACTCAAAAATGCAATAAGATAAGTTCAAACTTTAAAAGACATGTTGTGCAGATGTACAAGCCCCTGTTGCACAGAAAGTTTGGGTTAGATATCTCTTGTAGTTTCTTCAGAACACACAAATTATCTGAAAATGCTTTTGAAGCAATAGACACAAAAACAGCTATAAATCCAAAACCTAATATGATAGACTCAAACTTTAAACTATATATTGTGTAGATTTACAGGTCCTACTTGCCCAGCAAAAAGGGTTTGAATAGCTCTTGCACTTTTTTCGAAACTCACAAACAACTGTTCATGGGCTGAAAAGGCTTTTGGAGCAATAAAAACGTAAAAACTGCTATAACTCAAAAATGCAATAAGATAAGTTCAAACTTTAAAAGACATGTTGTGCAGATGTACAAGCCCCTCTTGCACAGAAAGTTTGGGTTAGATATCTCTTGTAGTTTCTTCAGAACACACAAATTATCTGAAAATGCTTTTAAAGCAATAAACACAAAAACTGCTATAAATCCAAAACCTAATATGATAGACTCAAACTTTAAACTATATATTGTGTAGATTTACAGGTCCTACTTGCCCAGCAAAAAGGGTTTGAATAGCTCTTGCACTTTTTTCGAAACTCACAAACAACTGTTCATGGGCTGAAAAGGCTTTTGGAGCAATAAAAACTTGAAAACTGCTATAACTCAAAAATGCAATAAGATAAGTTCAAACTTTAAAAGACATGTTGTGCAGATATACAAGCCCCTCTTGCACAGAAAGTTTGGGTTAGATATCTCTTGTAGTTTCTTCAGAACACACAAATTATCTGAAAATGCTTTTAAAGCAATAAACACAAAAACAGCTATAAATCCAAAACCTAATATGATAGACTCAAACTTTAAACTATATATTGTGTAGATTTACAGGTCCTACTTGCCCAGCAAAAAAGGTTTGAATAGCTCTTGCACTTTTTTCGAAACTCACAAACAACTGTTCATGGGCTGAAAAGGCTTTTGGAGCAATAAAAACTTGAAAACTGCTATAACTCAAAAATGCAATAAGATAAGTTCAAACTTTAAAAGACATGTTGTGCAGATGTACAAGCCCCTCTTGCACATAAAGTTTGGGTTAGATATCTCTTGTAGTTGCTTCAGAACACACAAATTATCTGAAAATGCTTTTGAAGCAATAGACACAAAAACAGCTATAAATCCAAAACCTAATATGATAGACTCAAACTTTAAACTATATATTGTGTAGATTTACAGGTCCTACTTGCCCAGCAAAAAGGGATTGAATAGCTCTTGCGCTTTTTTCAAAACTCACAAACAACTGTTTATGGGCTGAAAAGGCTTTTGGAGCAATAAAAAGTAAAAACTGCTATAACTCAAAAATGCAATAAGATAGGTTCAAACTTTAAAAGACATGTTGTGCAGATGTACAAGCCCCTCTTGCACAGAAAGTATGGGTTAGATATCTCTTGTAGTTTCTTCAGAACACACAAATTATCTGAAAATGCTTTTGAAGCAATAGACACAAAAACAGCTATAAATCCAAAACCTAATATGATAGACTCAAACTTTAAACTATATATTGTGTAGATTTACAGGTCCTACTTGCCCAGCAAAAAGGGATTGAATAGCTCTTGCGCTTTTTTCAAAACTCACAAACAACTGTTCATGGGCTGAAAAGGCTTTTGGAGCAATAAAAAGTAAAAACTGCTATAACTCAAAAATGCAATAAGATAGGTTCAAACTTTAAAAGACATGTTGTGCAGATGTACAAGCCCCTCTTGCACAGAAAGTATGGGTTAGATATCTCTTGTAGTTTCTTCAGAACACACAAATTATCTGAAAATGCTTTTGAAGCAATAGACACAAAAACAGCTATAAATCCAAAACCTAATATGATAGACTCAAACTTTAAACTATATATTGTGTAGATTTACAGGTCCTACTTGCCCAGCAAAAAGGGTTTGAATAGCTCTTGCGCTTTTTTCAAAACTCACAAACAAATGTTCATGGGCTGAAAAGGCTTTTGGAGCAATAAAAAAGTAAAAACTGCTATAACTCAAAAATGCAATAAGATAGGTTCAAACTTTAAAAGACATGTTGGGGAGATGTCCAAGCCCCTCTTGCACAGAAAGTATGGGTTAGATATCTCTTGTAGTTTCTTCAGAACACACAAATTATCTGAAAATGCTTTTGAAGCAATAGACACAAAAACAGCTATAAATCCAAAACCTAATATGATAGACTCAAACTTTAAACTATATATTGTGTAGATTTACAGGTCCTACTTGCCCAGCAAAAAGGGATTGAATAGCTCTTGCGCTTTTTTCAAAACTCACAAACAACTGTTCATGGGCTGAAAAGGCTTTTGGAGCAATAAAAAGTAAAAACTGCTATAACTCAAAAATGCAATAAGATAGGTTAAAACTTTAAAAGACATGTTGTGCAGATGTACAAGCCCCTCTTGCACAGAAAGTATGGGTTAGATATCTCTTGTAGTTTCTTCAGAACACACAAATTATCTGAAAATGCTTTTGAAGCAATAGACACAAAAACAGCTATAAATCCAAAACCTAATATGATAGACTCAAACTTTAAACTATATATTGTGTAGATTTACAGGTCCTACTTGCCCAGCAAAAAGGGTTTGAATAGCTCTTGCGCTTTTTTCAAAACTCACAAACAAATGTTCATGGGCTGAAAAGGCTTTTGGAGCAATAAAAGAGTAAAAACTGCTATAACTCAAAAATGCAATAAGATAGGTTCAAACTTTAAAAGACATGTTGTGCAGATGTACAAGCCCCTCTTGCACAGAAAGTATGGGTTAGATATCTCTTGTAGTTTCTTCAGAACACACAAATTATCTGAAAATGCTTTTGAAGCAATAGACACAAAAACAGCTATAAATCCAAAACCTAATATGATAGACTCAAACTTTAAACTATATATTGTGTAGATTTACAGGTCCTACTTGCCCAGCAAAAAGGGTTTGAATAGCTCTTGCGCTTTTTTCAAAACTCACAAACAAATGTTCATGGGCTGAAAAGGCTTTTGGAGCAATAAAAAAGTAAAAACTGCTATAACTCAAAAATGCAATAAGATAGGTTCAAACTTTAAAAGACATGTTGGGGAGATGTCCAAGCCCCTCTTGCACAGAAAGTATGGGTTAGATATCTCTTGTAGTTTCTTCAGAACACACAAATTATCTGAAAATGCTTTTGAAGCAATAGACACAAAAACAGCTATAAATCCAAAACCTAATATGATAGACTCAAACTTTAAACTATATATTGTGTAGATTTACAGGTCCTACTTGCCCAGCAAAAAGGGTTTGAATAGCTCTTGCGCTTTTTTCAAAACTCACAAACAAATGTTCATGGGCTGAAAAGGCTTTTGGAGCAATAAAAAAGTAAAAACTGCTATAACTCAAAAATGCAATAAGATAGGTTCAAACTTTAAAAGACATGTTGTGCAGATGTACAAGCCCCTCTTGCACAGAAAGTATGGGTTAGATATCTCTTGTAGTTTCTTCAGAACACACAAATTATCTGAAAATGCTTTTGAAGCAATAGACACAAAAACAGCTATAAATCCAAAACCTAATATGATAGACTCAAACTTTAAACTATATATTGTGTAGATTTACAGGTCCTACTTGCCCAGCAAAAAGGGATTGAATAGCTCTTGCGCTTTTTTCAAAACTCACAAACAACTGTTCATGGGCTGAAAAGGCTTTTGGAGCAATAAAAAGTAAAAACTGCTATAACTCAAAAATGCAATAAGATAGGTTCAAACTTTAAAAGACATGTTGTGCAGATGTACAAGCCCCTCTTGCACAGAAAGTATGGGTTAGATATCTCTTGTAGTTTCTTCAGAACACACAAATTATCTGAAAATGCTTTTGAAGCAATAGACACAAAAACAGGTATAAATCCAAAACCTAATATGATAGACTCAAACTTTAAACTATATATTGTGTAGATTTACAGGTCCTACTTGCCCAGCAAAAAGGGTTTGAATAGCTCTTGCGCTTTTTTCAAAACTCACAAACAACTGTTCATGGGCTGAAAAGGCTTTTGGAGCAATAAAAAGTAAAAACTGCTATAACTCAAAAATGCAATAAGATAGGTTCAAACTTTAAAAGACATGTTGTGCAGATGTACAAGCCCCTCTTGCACAGAAAGTATGGGTTAGATATCTCTTGTAGTTTCTTCAGAACACACAAATTATCTGAAAATGCTTTTGAAGCAATAGACACAAAAACAGCTATAAATCCAAAACCTAATATGATAGACTCAAACTTTAAACTATATATTGTGTAGATTTACAGGTCCTACTTGCCCAGCAAAAAGGGTTTGAATAGCTCTTGCGCTTTTTTCAAAACTCACAAACAAATGTTCATGGGCTGAAAAGGCTTTTGGAGCAATAAAAAAGTAAAAACTGCTATAACTCAAAAATGCAATAAGATAAGTTCAAACTTTAAAAGACATGTTGTGCAGATGTACAAGCCCCTCTTGCACAGAAAGTTTGGGTTAGATATCTCTTGTAGTTTCTTCAGAACACACAAATTATCTGAAAATGCTTTTAAAGCAATAAACACAAAAACAGCTATAAATCCAAAACCTAATATGATAGACTCAAACTTTAAACTATATATTGTGTAGATTTACAGGTCCTACTTGCCCAGCAAAAAAGGTTTGAATAGCTCTTGCACTTTTTTCGAAACTCACAAACAACTGTTCATGGGCTGAAAAGGCTTTTGGAGCAATAAAAACTTGAAAACTGCTATAACTCAAAAATGCAATAAGATAAGTTCAAACTTTAAAAGACATGTTGTGCAGATGTACAAGCCCCTCTTGCACAGAAAGTTTGGGTTAGATATCTCTTGTAGTTGCTTCAGAACACACAAATTATCTGAAAATGCTTTTGAAGCAATAGACACAAAAACAGCTATAAATCCAAAACCTAATATGATAGACTCAAACTTTAAACTACATATTGTGTAGATTTACAGGTCCTACTTGCCCAGCAAAAAGGGTTTGAATAGCTCTTGCACTTTTTTCGAAACTCACAAACAACTGTTCATGGGCTGAAAAGGCTTTTGGAGCAATAAAAACTTGAAAACTGCTATAACTCAAAAATGCAATAAGATAAGTTTAAACTTTAAAAGACATGTTGTGCAGATGTACAAGCCCCTCTTGCACAGAAAGTTTGGGTTAGATATCTCTTGTATTTTCTTCCGAACACACAAATTATCTGAAAATGCTTTTAAAGCAATAAACACAAAAACAGCTATAAATCCAAAACCTAATATGATAGACTCAAACTTTAAACTATATATTGTGTAGATTTACAGGTCCTACTTGCCCAGCAAAAAGGGTTTGAATAGCTCTTGCACTTTTTTCGAAACTCACAAACAACTGTTCATGGGCTGAAAAGGCTTTTGGAGCAATAAAAACGTAAAAACTGCTATAACTCAAAAATGCAATAAGATAGTTTCAAACTTTAAAAGACATGTTGTGCAGATGTACAAGCCCCTCTTGCACAGAAAGTTTGGGTTAGATATCTCTTGTAGTTTCTACAGAACACACAAATTATCTGAAAATGCTTTTGAAGCAATAGACACAAAAACAGCTATAAATCCAAAACCTAATATGATAGACTCAAACGTTAAACTATATATTGTGTAGATTTACAGGTCCTACTTGCCCAGCAAAAAGGGATTGAATAGCTCTTGCGCTTTTTTCAAAACTCACAAACAACTGTTTATGGGCTGAAAAGGCTTTTGGAGCAATAAAAAGTAAAAACTGCTATAACTCAAAAATGCAATAAGATAGGTTCAAACTTTAAAAGACATGTTGTGCAGATGTACAAGCCCCTCTCGCACAGAAAGTATGGGTTAGATATCTCTTGTAGTTTCTTCAGAACACACAAATTATCTGAAAATGCTTTTGAAGCAATAGACACAAAAACAGCTATAAATCCAAAACCTAATATGATAGACTCAAACTTTAAACTATATATTGTGTAGATTTACAGGTCCTACTTGCCCAGCAAAAAGGGTTTGAATAGCTCTTGCGCTTTTTTCAAAACTCACAAACAAATGTTCATGGGCTGAAAAGGCTTTTGGAGCAATAAAAAAGTAAAAACTGCTATAACTCAAAAATGCAATAAGATAGGTTCAAACTTTAAAAGACATGTTGGGGAGATGTCCAAGCCCCTCTTGCACAGAAAGTATGGGTTAGATATCTCTTGTAGTTTCTTCAGAACACACAAATTATCTGAAAATGCTTTTGAAGCAATAGACACAAAAACAGCTATAAATCCAAAACCTAATATGATAGACTCAAACTTTAAACTATATATTGTGTAGATTTACAGGTCCTACTTGCCCAGCAAAAAGGGATTGAATAGCTCTTGCGCTTTTTTCAAAACTCACAAACAACTGTTCATGGGCTGAAAAGGCTTTTGGAGCAATAAAAAGTAAAAACTGCTATAACTCAAAAATGCAATAAGATAGGTTCAAACTTTAAAAGACATGTTGTGCAGATGTACAAGCCCCTCTTGCACAGAAAGTATGGGTTAGATATCTCTTGTAGTTTCTTCAGAACACACAAATTATCTGAAAATGCTTTTGAAGCAATAGACACAAAAACAGCTATAAATCCAAAACCTAATATGATAGACTCAAACTTTAAACTATATATTGTGTAGATTTACAGGTCCTACTTGCCCAGCAAAAAGGGTTTGAATAGCTCTTGCGCTTTTTTCAAAACTCACAAACAAATGTTCATGGGCTGAAAAGGCTTTTGGAGCAATAAAAGAGTAAAAACTGCTATAACTCAAAAATGCAATAAGATAGGTTCAAACTTTAAAAGACATGTTGTGCAGATGTACAAGCCCCTCTTGCACAGAAAGTATGGGTTAGATATCTCTTGTAGTTTCTTCAGAACACACAAATTATCTGAAAATGCTTTTGAAGCAATAGACACAAAAACAGCTATAAATCCAAAACCTAATATGATAGACTCAAACTTTAAACTATATATTGTGTAGATTTACAGGTCCTACTTGCCCAGCAAAAAGGGTTTGAATAGCTCTTGCGCTTTTTTCAAAACTCACAAACAAATGTTCATGGGCTGAAAAGGCTTTTGGAGCAATAAAAAAGTAAAAACTGCTATAACTCAAAAATGCAATAAGATAGGTTCAAACTTTAAAAGACATGTTGGGGAGATGTCCAAGCCCCTCTTGCACAGAAAGTATGGGTTAGATATCTCTTGTAGTTTCTTCAGAACACACAAATTATCTGAAAATGCTTTTGAAGCAATAGACACAAAAACAGCTATAAATCCAAAACCTAATATGATAGACTCAAACTTTAAACTATATATTGTGTAGATTTACAGGTCCTACTTGCCCAGCAAAAAGGGTTTGAATAGCTCTTGCGCTTTTTTCAAAACTCACAAACAAATGTTCATGGGCTGAAAAGGCTTTTGGAGCAATAAAAAGTAAAAACTGCTATAACTCAAAAATGCAATAAGATAGGTTCAAACTTTAAAAGACATGTTGTGCAGATGTACAAGCCCCTCTTGCACAGAAAGTATGGGTTAGATATCTCTTGTAGTTTCTTCAGAACACACAAATTATCTGAAAATGCTTTTGAAGCAATAGACACAAAAACAGGTATAAATCCAAAACCTAATATGATAGACTCAAACTTTAAACTATATATTGTGTAGATTTACAGGTCCTACTTGCCCAGCAAAAAGGGTTTGAATAGCTCTTGCGCTTTTTTCAAAACTCACAAACAACTGTTCATGGGCTGAAAAGGCTTTTGGAGCAATAAAAAGTAAAAACTGCTATAACTCAAAAATGCAATAAGATAGGTTCAAACTTTAAAAGACATGTTGTGCAGATGTACAAGCCCCTCTTGCACAGAAAGTATGGGTTAGATATCTCTTGTAGTTTCTTCAGAACACACAAATTATCTGAAAATGCTTTTGAAGCAATAGACACAAAAACAGCTATAAATCCAAAACCTAATATGATAGACTCAAACTTTAAACTATATATTGTGTAGATTTACAGGTCCTACTTGCCCAGCAAAAAGGGTTTGAATAGCTCTTGCGCTTTTTTCAAAACTCACAAACAAATGTTCATGGGCTGAAAAGGCTTTTGGAGCAATAAAAAAGTAAAAACTGCTATAACTCAAAAATGCAATAAGATAGGTTCAAACTTTAAAAGACATGTTGTGCAGATGTCCAAGCCCCTCTTGCACAGAAAGTATGGGTTAGATATCTCTTGTAGTTTCTTCAGAACACACAAATTATCTGAAAATGCTTTTGAAGCAATAGACACAAAAACAGCTATAAATCCAAAACCTAATATGATAGACTCAAACTTTAAACTATATATTGTGTAGATTTACAGGTCCTACTTGCCCAGCAAAAAGGGATTGAATAGCTCTTGCGCTTTTTTCAAAACTCACAAACAACTGTTCATGGGCTGAAAAGGCTTTTGGAGCAATAAAAAGTAAAAACTGCTATAACTCAAAAATGCAATAAGATAGGTTCAAACTTTAAAAGACATGTTGTGCAGATGTACAAGCCCCTCTTGCACAGAAAGTATGGGTTAGATATCTCTTGTAGTTTCTTCAGAACACACAAATTATCTGAAAATGCTTTTGAAGCAATAGACACAAAAACAGCTATAAATCCAAAACCTAATATGATAGACTCAAACTTTAAACTATATATTGTGTAGATTTACAGGTCCTACTTGCCCAGCAAAAAGGGTTTGAATAGCTCTTGCGCTTTTTTCAAAACTCACAAACAAATGTTCATGGGCTGAAAAGGCTTTTGGAGCAATAAAAAAGTAAAAACTGCTATAACTCAAAAATGCAATAAGATAGGTTCAAACTTTAAAAGACATGTTGGGGAGATGTCCAAGCCCCTCTTGCACAGAAAGTATGGGTTAGATATCTCTTGTAGTTTCTTCAGAACACACAAATTATCTGAAAATGCTTTTGAAGCAATAGACACAAAAACAGCTATAAATCCAAAACCTAATATGATAGACTCAAACTTTAAACTATATATTGTGTAGATTTACAGGTCCTACTTGCCCAGCAAAAAGGGTTTGAATAGCTCTTGCGCTTTTTTCAAAACTCACAAACAAATGTTTATGGGCTGAAAAGGCTTTTGGAGCAATAAAAAAGTAAAAACTGCTATAACTCAAAAATGCAATAAGATAGGTTCAAACTTTAAAATACATGTTGTGCAGATGTACAAGCCCCTCTTGCACAGAAAGTATGGGTTAGATATCTCTTGTAGTTTCTTCAGAACACACAAATTATCTGAAAATGCTTTTGAAGCAATAGACACAAAAACAGCTATAAATCCAAAACCTAATATGATAGACTCAAACTTTAAACTATATATTGTGTAGATTTACAGGTCCTACTTGCCCAGCAAAAAGGGATTGAATAGCTCTTGTGCTTTTTTCAAAACTCACAAACAACTGTTCATGGGCTGAAAAGGCTTTTGGAGCAATAAAAAGTAAAAACTGCTATAACTCAAAAATGCAATAAGATAGGTTCAAACTTTAAAAGACATGTTGTGCAGATGTACAAGCCCCTCTTGCACAGAAAGTATGGGTTAGATATCTCTTGTAGTTTCTTCAGAACACACAAATTATCTGAAAATGCTTTTGAAGCAATAGACACAAAAACAGCTATAAATCCAAAACCTAATATGATAGACTCAAACTTTAAACTATATATTGTGTAGATTTACAGGTCCTACTTGCCCAGCAAAAAGGGTTTGAATAGCTCTTGCGCTTTTTTCAAAACTCACAAACAAATGTTCATGGGCTGAAAAGGCTTTTGGAGCAATAAAAAAGTAAAAACTGCTATAACTCAAAAATGCAATAAGATAGGTTCAAACTTTAAAAGACATGTTGGGGAGATGTCCAAGCCCCTCTTGCACAGAAAGTATGGGTTAGATATCTCTTGTAGTTTCTTCAGAACACACAAATTATCTGAAAATGCTTTTGAAGCAATAGACACAAAAACAGCTATAAATCCAAAACCTAATATGATAGACTCAAACTTTAAACTATATATTGTGTAGATTTACAGGTCCTACTTGCCCAGCAAAAAGGGTTTGAATAGCTCTTGCGCTTTTTTCAAAACTCACAAACAAATGTTCATGGGCTGAAAAGGCTTTTGGAGCAATAAAAAAGTAAAAACTGCTATAACTCAAAAATGCAATAAGATAGGTTCAAACTTTAAAAGACATGTTGTGCAGATGTACAAGCCCCTCTTGCACAGAAAGTATGGGTTAGATATCTCTTGTAGTTTCTTCAGAACACACAAATTATCTGAAAATGCTTTTGAAGCAATAGACACAAAAACAGTTATAAATCCAAAACCTAATATGATAGACTCAAACTTTAAACTATGTATTGTGTAGATTTACAGGTCCTACTTGCCCAGCAAAAAGGGATTGAATAGCTCTTGCGCTTTTTTCAAAACTCACAAACAAATGTTCATGGGCTGAAAAGGCTTTTGGAGCAATAAAAGAGTAAAAACTGCTATAACTCAAAAATGCAATAAGATAGGTTCAAACTTTAAAAGACATGTTGTGCAGATGTACAAGCCCCTCTTGCACAGAAAGTATGGGTTAGATATCTCTTGTAGTTTCTTCAGAACACACAAATTATCTGAAAATGCTTTTGAAGCAATAGACACAAAAACAGCTATAAATCCAAAACCTAATATGATAGACTCAAACTTTAAACTATATATTGTGTAGATTTGCAGGTCCTACTTGCCCAGCAAAAAGGGTTTGAATAGCTCTTGCGCTTTTTTCAAAACTCACAAACAAATGTTCATGGGCTGAAAAGGCTTTTGGAGCAATAAAAAAGTAACAACTGCTATAACTCAAAAATGCAATAAGATAGGTTCAAACTTTAAAAGACATGTTGGGGAGATGTCCAAGCCCCTCTTGCACAGAAAGTATGGGTTAGATATCTCTTGTAGTTTCTTCAGAACACACAAATTATCTGAAAATGCTTTTGAAGCAATAGACACAAAAACAGCTATAAATCCAAAACCTAATATGATAGACTCAAACTTTAAACTATATATTGTGTAGATTTACAGGTCCTACTTGCCCAGCAAAAAGGGATTGAATAGCTCTTGCGCTTTTTTCAAAACTCACAAACAACTGTTCATGGGCTGAAAAGGCTTTTGGAGCAATAAAAAGTAAAAACTGCTATAACTCAAAAATGCAATAAGATAGGTTCAAACTTTAAAAGACATGTTGTGCAGATGTCCAAGCCCCTCTTGCACAGAAAGTATGGGTTAGATATCTCTTGTAGTTTCTTCAGAACACACAAATTATCTGAAAATGCTTTTGAAGCAATAGACACAAAAACAGCTATAAATCCAAAACCTAATATGATAGACTCAAACTTTAAACTATATATTGTGTAGATTTACAGGTCCTACTTGCCCAGCAAAAAGGGATTGAATAGCTCTTGCGCTTTTTTCAAAACTCACAAACAACTGTTCATGGGCTGAAAAGGCTTTTGGAGCAATAAAAAAGTAAAAACTGCTATAACTCAAAAATGCAATAAGATAGGTTCAAACTTTAAAAGACATGTTGGGGAGATGTCCAAGCCCCTCTTGCACAGAAAGTATGGGTTAGATATCTCTTGTAGTTTCTTCAGAACACACAAATTATCTGAAAATGCTTTTGAAGCAATAGACACAAAAACAGGTATAAATCCAAAACCTAATATGATAGACTCAAACTTTAAACTATATATTGTGTAGATTTACAGGTCCTACTTGCCCAGCAAAAAGGGTTTGAATAGCTCTTGCGCTTTTTTCAAAACTCACAAACAAATGTTCATGGGCTGAAAAGGCTTTTGGAGCAATAAAAAAGTAAAAACTGCTATAACTCAAAAATGCAATAAGATAGGTTCAAACTTTAAAAGACATGTTGTGCAGATGTACAAGCCCCTCTTGCACAGAAAGTATGGGTTAGATATCTCTTGTAGTTTCTTTAGAACACACAAATTATCTGAAAATGCTTTTGAAGCAATAGACACAAAAACAGCTATAAATCCAAAACCTAATATGATAGACTCAAACTTTAAACTATATATTGTGTAGATTTACAGGTCCTACTTGCCCAGCAAAAAGGGTTTGAATAGCTCTTGCGCTTTTTTCAAAACTCACAAACAAATGTTCATGGGCTGAAAAGGCTTTTGGAGCAATAAAAGAGTAAAAACTGCTATAACTCAAAAATGCAATAAGATAGGTTCAAACTTTAAAAGACATGTTGTGCAGATGTACAAGCCCCTCTTGCACAGAAAGTATGGGTTAGATATCTCTTGTAGTTTCTTCAGAACACACAAATTATCTGAAAATGCTTTTGAAGCAATAGACACAAAAACAGCTATAAATCCAAAACCTAATATGATAGACTCAAACTTTAAACTATATATTGTGTAGATTTACAGGTCCTACTTGCCCAGCAAAAAGGGATTGAATAGCTCTTGCGCTTTTTTCAAAACTCACAAACAACTGTTCATGGGCTGAAAAGGCTTTTGGAGCAATAAAAAGTAAAAACTGCTATAACTCAAAAATGCAATAAGATAGGTTCAAACTTTAAAAGACATGTTGTGCAGATGTACAAGCCCCTCTTGCACAGAAAGTATGGGTTAGATATCTCTTGTAGTTTCTTCAGAACACACAAATTATCTGAAAATGCTTTTGAAGCAATAGACACAAAAACAGCTATAAATCCAAAACCTAATATGATAGACTCAAACTTTAAACTATATATTGTGTAGATTTACAGGTCCTACTTGCCCAGCAAAAAGGGTTTGAATAGCTCTTGCGCTTTTTTAAAAACTCACAAACAAATGTTCATGGGCTGAAAAGGCTTTTGGAGCAATAAAAGAGTAAAAACTGCTATAACTCAAAAATGCAATAAGATAGGTTCAAACTTTAAAAGACATGTTGTGCAGATGTACAAGCCCCTCTTGCACAGAAAGTATGGGTTAGATATCTCTTGTAGTTTCTTCAGAACACACAAATTATCTGAAAATGCTTTTGAAGCAATAGACACAAAAACAGCTATAAATCCAAAACCTAATATGATAGACTCAAACTTTAAACTATATATTGTGTAGATTTGCAGGTCCTACTTGCCCAGCAAAAAGGGTTTGAATAGCTCTTGCGCTTTTTTCAAAACTCACAAACAAATGTTCATGGGCTGAAAAGGCTTTTGGAGCAATAAAAAAGTAACAACTGCTATAACTCAAAAATGCAATAAGATAGGTTCAAACTTTAAAAGACATGTTGGGGAGATGTCCAAGCCCCTCTTGCACAGAAAGTATGGGTTAGATATCTCTTGTAGTTTCTTCAGAACACACAAATTATCTGAAAATGCTTTTGAAGCAATAGACACAAAAACAGCTATAAATCCAAAACCTAATATGATAGACTCAAACTTTAAACTATATATTGTGTAGATTTACAGGTCCTACTTGCCCAGCAAAAAGGGTTTGAATAGCTCTTGCGCTTTTTTCAAAACTCACAAACAAATGTTCATGGGCTGAAAAGGCTTTTGGAGCAATAAAAAAGTAAAAACTGCTATAACTCAAAAATGCAATAAGATAGGTTCAAACTTTAAAAGACATGTTGTGCAGATGTACAAGCCCCTCTTGCACAGAAAGTATGGGTTAGATATCTCTTGTAGTTTCTTTAGAACACACAAATTATCTGAAAATGCTTTTGAAGCAATAGACACAAAAACAGCTATAAATCCAAAACCTAATATGATAGACTCAAACTTTAAACTATATATTGTGTAGATTTACAGGTCCTACTTGCCCAGCAAAAAGGGTTTGAATAGCTCTTGCGCTTTTTTCAAAACTCACAAACAAATGTTCATGGGCTGAAAAGGCTTTTGGAGCAATAAAAAAGTAAAAACTGCTATAACTCAAAAATGCAATAAGATAGGTTCAAACTTTAAAAGACATGTTGGGGAGATGTCCAAGCCCCTCTTGCACAGAAAGTATGGGTTAGATATCTCTTGTAGTTTCTTCAGAACACACAAATTATCTGAAAATGCTTTTGAAGCAATAGACACAAAAACAGCTATAAATCCAAAACCTAATATGATAGACTCAAACTTTAAACTATATATTGTGTAGATTTACAGGTCCTACTTGCCCAGCAAAAAGGGATTGAATAGCTCTTGCGCTTTTTTCAAAACTCACAAACAACTGTTCATGGGCTGAAAAGGCTTTTGGAGCAATAAAAAGTAAAAACTGCTATAACTCAAAAATGCAATAAGATAGGTTCAAACTTTAAAAGACATGTTGGGGAGATGTCCAAGCCCCTCTTGCACAGAAAGTATGGGTTAGATATCTCTTGTAGTTTTCTTCAGAACACACAAATTATCTGAAAATGCTTTTGAAGCAATAGACACAAAAACAGCTATAAATCCAAAACCTAATATGATAGACTCAAACTTTAAACTATATATTGTGTAGATTTACAGGTCCTACTTGCCCAGCAAAAAGGGATTGAATAGCTCTTGCGCTTTTTTCAAAACTCACAAACAACTGTTCATGGGCTGAAAAGGCTTTTGGAGCAATAAAAAGTAAAAACTGCTATAACTCAAAAATGCAATAAGATAGGTTCAAACTTTAAAAGACATGTTGGGGAGATGTCCAAGCCCCTCTTGCACAGAAAGTATGGGTTAGATATCTCTTGTAGTTTCTTCAGAACACACAAATTATCTGAAAATGCTTTTGAAGCAATAGACACAAAAACAGGTATAAATCCAAAACCTAATATGATAGACTCAAACTTTAAACTATATATTGTGTAGATTTACAGGTCCTACTTGCCCAGCAAAAAGGGTTTGAATAGCTCTTGCGCTTTTTTCAAAACTCACAAACAACTGTTCATGGGCTGAAAAGGCTTTTGGAGCAATAAAAAAGTAAAAACTGCTATAACTCAAAAATGCAATAAGATAGGTTCAAACTTTAAAAGACATGTTGTGCAGATGTACAAGCCCCTCTTGCACAGAAAGTATGGGTTAGATATCTCTTGTAGTTTCTTTAGAACACACAAATGATCTGAAAATGCTTTTGAAGCAATAGACACAAAAACAGCTATAAATCCAAAACCTAATATGATAGACTCAAACTTTAAACTATATATTGTGTAGATTTACAGGTCCTACTTGCCCAGCAAAAAGGGTTTGAATAGCTCTTGCGCTTTTTTCAAAACTCACAAACAAATGTTCATGGGCTGAAAAGGCTTTTGGAGCAATAAAAGAGTAAAAACTGCTATAACTCAAAAATGCAATAAGATAGGTTCAAACTTTAAAAGACATGTTGTGCAGATGTACAAGCCCCTCTTGCACAGAAAGTATGGGTTAGATATCTCTTGTAGTTTCTTCAGAACACACAAATTATCTGAAAATGCTTTTGAAGCAATAGACACAAAAACAGCTATAAATCCAAAACCTAATATGATAGACTCAAACTTTAAACTATATATTGTGTAGATTTACAGGTCCTACTTGCCCAGCAAAAAGGGATTGAATAGCTCTTGCGCTTTTTTCAAAACTCACAAACAACTGTTCATGGGCTGAAAAGGCTTTTGGAGCAATAAAAAGTAAAAACTGCTATAACTCAAAAATGCAATAAGATAGGTTCAAACTTTAAAAGACATGTTGGGGAGATGTCCAAGCCCCTCTTGCACAGAAAGTATGGGTTAGATATCTCTTGTAGTTTCTTCAGAACACACAAATTATCTGAAAATGCTTTTGAAGCAATAGACACAAAAACAGGTATAAATCCAAAACCTAATATGATAGACTCAAACTTTAAACTATATATTGTGTAGATTTACAGGTCCTACTTGCCCAGCAAAAAGGGTTTGAATAGCTCTTGCGCTTTTTTCAAAACTCACAAACAAATGTTCATGGGCTGAAAAGGCTTTTGGAGCAATAAAAAAGTAAAAACTGCTATAACTCAAAAATGCAATAAGATAGGTTCAAACTTTAAAAGACATGTTGTGCAGATGTACAAGCCCCTCTTGCACAGAAAGTATGGGTTAGATATCTCTTGTAGTTTCTTTAGAACACACAAATTATCTGAAAATGCTTTTGAAGCAATAGACACAAAAACAGCTATAAATCCAAAACCTAATATGATAGACTCAAACTTTAAACTATATATTGTGTAGATTTACAGGTCCTACTTGCCCAGCAAAAAGGGTTTGAATAGCTCTTGCGCTTTTTTCAAAACTCACAAACAAATGTTCATGGGCTGAAAAGGCTTTTGGAGCAATAAAAAAGTAAAAACTGCTATAACTCAAAAATGCAATAAGATAGGTTCAAACTTTAAAAGACATGTTGGGGAGATGTCCAAGCCCCTCTTGCACAGAAAGTATGGGTTAGATATCTCTTGTAGTTTCTTCAGAACACACAAATTATCTGAAAATGCTTTTGAAGTAATAGACACAAAAACAGGTATAAATCCAAAACCTAATATGATAGACTCAAACTTTAAACTATATATTGTGTAGATTTACAGGTCCTACTTGCCCAGCAAAAAGGGTTTGAATAGCTCTTGCGCTTTTTTCAAAACTCACAAACAACTGTTCATGGGCTGAAAAGGCTTTTGGAGCAATAAAAAAGTAAAAACTGCTATAACTCAAAAATGCAATAAGATAGGTTCAAACTTTAAAAGACATGTTGTGCAGATGTACAAGCCCCTCTTGCACAGAAAGTATGGGTTAGATATCTCTTGTAGTTTCTTTAGAACACACAAATGATCTGAAAATGCTTTTGAAGCAATAGACACAAAAACAGCTATAAATCCAAAACCTAATATGATAGACTCAAACTTTAAACTATATATTGTGTAGATTTACAGGTCCTACTTGCCCAGCAAAAAGGGTTTGAATAGCTCTTGCGCTTTTTTCAAAACTCACAAACAAATGTTCATGGGCTGAAAAGGCTTTTGGAGCAATAAAAGAGTAAAAACTGCTATAACTCAAAAATGCAATAAGATAGGTTCAAACTTTAAAAGACATGTTGGGGAGATGTCCAAGCCCCTCTTGCACAGAAAGTATGGGTTAGATATCTCTTGTAGTTTCTTCAGAACACACAAATTATCTGAAAATGCTTTTGAAGCAATAGACACAAAAACAGGTATAAATCCAAAACCTAATATGATAGACTCAAACTTTAAACTATATATTGTGTAGATTTACAGGTCCTACTTGCCCAGCAAAAAGGGTTTGAATAGCTCTTGCGCTTTTTTCAAAACTCACAAACAAATGTTCATGGGCTGAAAAGGCTTTTGGAGCAATAAAAAAAGTAAAAACTGCTATAACTCAAAAATGCAATAAGATAGGTTCAAACTTTAAAAGACATGTTGTGCAGATGTACAAGCCCCTCTTGCACAGAAAGTATGGGTTAGATATCTCTTGTAGTTTCTTTAGAACACACAAATTATCTGAAAATGCTTTTGAAGCAATAGACACAAAAACAGCTATAAATCCAAAACCTAATATGATAGACTCAAACTTTAAACTATATATTGTGTAGATTTACAGGTCCTACTTGCCCAGCAAAAAGGGTTTGAATAGCTCTTGCGCTTTTTTCAAAACTCACAAACAAATGTTCATGGGCTGAAAAGGCTTTTGGAGCAATAAAAAAGTAAAAACTGCTATAACTCAAAAATGCAATAAGATAGGTTCAAACTTTAAAAGACATGTTGGGGAGATGTCCAAGCCCCTCTTGCACAGAAAGTATGGGTTAGATATCTCTTGTAGTTTCTTCAGAACACACAAATTATCTGAAAATGCTTTTGAAGTAATAGACACAAAAACAGGTATAAATCCAAAACCTAATATGATAGACTCAAACTTTAAACTATATATTGTGTAGATTTACAGGTCCTACTTGCCCAGCAAAAAGGGTTTGAATAGCTCTTGCGCTTTTTTCAAAACTCACAAACAACTGTTCATGGGCTGAAAAGGCTTTTGGAGCAATAAAAAAGTAAAAACTGCTATAACTAAAAAATGCAATAAGATAGGTTCAAACTTTAAAAGACATGTTGTGCAGATGTACAAGCCCCTCTTGCACAGAAAGTATGGGTTAGATATCTCTTGTAGTTTCTTCAGAACACACAAATGATCTGAAAATGCTTTTGAAGCAATAGACACAAAAACAGCTATAAATCCAAAACCTAATATGATAGACTCAAACTTTAAACTATATATTGTGTAGATTTACAGGTCCTACTTGCCCAGCAAAAAGGGTTTGAATAGCTCTTGCGCTTTTTTCAAAACTCACAAACAAATGTTCATGGGCTGAAAAGGCTTTTGGAGCAATAAAAGAGTAAAAACTGCTATAACTCAAAAATGCAATAAGATAGGTTCAAACTTTAAAAGACATGTTGTGCAGATGTACAAGCCCCTCTTGCACAGAAAGTATGGGTTAGATATCTCTTGTAGTTTCTTCAGAACACACAAATTATCTGAAAATGCTTTTGAAGCAATAGACACAAAAACAGCTATAAATCCAAAACCTAATATGATAGACTCAAACTTTAAACTATATATTGTGTAGATTTACAGGTCCTACTTGCCCAGCAAAAAGGGATTGAATAGCTCTTGCGCTTTTTTCAAAACTCACAAACAACTGTTCATGGGCTGAAAAGGCTTTTGGAGCAATAAAAAGTAAAAACTGCTATAACTCAAAAATGCAATAAGATAGGTTCAAACTTTAAAAGACATGTTGGGGAGATGTCCAAGCCCCTCTTGCACAGAAAGTATGGGTTAGATATCTCTTGTAGTTTCTTCAGAACACACAAATTATCTGAAAATGCTTTTGAAGCAATAGACACAAAAACAGGTATAAATCCAAAACCTAATATGATAGACTCAAACTTTAAACTATATATTGTGTAGATTTACAGGTCCTACTTGCCCAGCAAAAAGGGTTTGAATAGCTCTTGCGCTTTTTTCAAAACTCACAAACAAATGTTCATGGGCTGAAAAGGCTTTTGGAGCAATAAAAAAGTAAAAACTGCTATAACTCAAAAATGCAATAAGATAGGTTCAAACTTTAAAAGACATGTTGTGCAGATGTACAAGCCCCTCTTGCACAGAAAGTATGGGTTAGATATCTCTTGTAGTTTCTTTAGAACACACAAATTATCTGAAAATGCTTTTGAAGCAATAGACACAAAAACAGCTATAAATCCAAAACCTAATATGATAGACTCAAACTTTAAACTATATATTGTGTAGATTTACAGGTCCTACTTGCCCAGCAAAAAGGGTTTGAATAGCTCTTGCGCTTTTTTCAAAACTCACAAACAAATGTTCATGGGCTGAAAAGGCTTTTGGAGCAATAAAAAAGTAAAAACTGCTATAACTCAAAAATGCAATAAGATAGGTTCAAACTTTAAAAGACATGTTGGGGAGATGTCCAAGCCCCTCTTGCACAGAAAGTATGGGTTAGATATCTCTTGTAGTTTCTTCAGAACACACAAATTATCTGAAAATGCTTTTGAAGCAATAGACACAAAAACAGCTATAAATCCAAAACCTAATATGATAGACTCAAACTTTAAACTATATATTGTGTAGATTTACAGGTCCTACTTGCCCAGCAAAAAGGGTTTGAATAGCTCTTGCGCTTTTTTCAAAACTCACAAACAAATGTTCATGGGCTGAAAAGGCTTTTGGAGCAATAAAAGAGTAAAAACTGCTATAACTCAAAAATGCAATAAGATAGGTTCAAACTTTAAAAGACATGTTGTGCAGATGTACAAGCCCCTCTTGCACAGAAAGTATGGGTTAGATATCTCTTGTAGTTTCTTCAGAACACACAAATTATCTGAAAATGCTTTTGAAGCAATAGACACAAAAACAGCTATAAATCCAAAACCTAATATGATAGACTCAAACTTTAAACTATATATTGTGTAGATTTACAGGTCCTACTTTCCCAGCAAAAAGGGTTTGAATAGCTCTTGCGCTTTTTTCAAAACTCACAAACAAATGTTCATGGGCTGAAAAGGCTTTTGGAGCAATAAAAAAGTAAAAACTGCTATAACTCAAAAATGCAATAAGATAGGTTCAAACTTTAAAAGACATGTTGGGGAGATGTCCAAGCCCCTCTTGCACAGAAAGTATGGGTTAGATATCTCTTGTAGTTTCTTCAGAACACACAAATTATCTGAAAATGCTTTTGAAGCAATAGACACAAAAACAGCTATAAATCCAAAACCTAATATGATAGACTCAAACTTTAAACTATATATTGTGTAGATTTACAGGTCCTACTTGCCCAGCAAAAAGGGTTTGAATAGCTCTTGCGCTTTTTTCAAAACTCACAAACAAATGTTCATGGGCTGAAAAGGCTTTTGGAGCAATAAAAAAGTAAAAACTGCTATAACTCAAAAATGCAATAAGATAGGTTCAAACTTTAAAAGACATGTTGTGCAGATGTACAAGCCCCTCTTGCACAGAAAGTATGGGTTAGATATCTCTTGTAGTTTCTTTAGAACACACAAATTATCTGAAAATGCTTTTGAAGCAATAGACACAAAAACAGCTATAAATCCAAAACCTAATATGATAGACTCAAACTTTAAACTATATATTGTGTAGATTTACAGGTCCTACTTGCCCAGCAAAAAGGGTTTGAATAGCTCTTGCGCTTTTTTCAAAACTCACAAACAAATGTTCATGGGCTGAAAAGGCTTTTGGAGCAATAAAAAGTAAAAACTGCTATAACTCAAAAATGCAATAAGATAGGTTCAAACTTTAAAAGACATGTTGGGGAGATGTCCAAGCCCCTCTTGCACAGAAAGTATGGGTTAGATATCTCTTGTAGTTTCTTCAGAACACACAAATTATCTGAAAATGCTTTTGAAGCAATAGACACAAAAACAGCTATAAATCCAAAACCTAATATGATAGACTCAAACTTTAAACTATATATTGTGTAGATTTACAGGTCCTACTTGCCCAGCAAAAAGGGTTTGAATAGCTCTTGCGCTTTTTTCAAAACTCACAAACAAATGTTCATGGGCTGAAAAGGCTTTTGGAGCAATAAAAGAGTAAAAACTGCTATAACTCAAAAATGCAATAAGATAGGTTCAAACTTTAAAAGACATGTTGTGCAGATGTACAAGCCCCTCTTGCACAGAAAGTATGGGTTAGATATCTCTTGTAGTTTCTTCAGAACACACAAATTATCTGAAAATGCTTTTGAAGCAATAGACACAAAAACAGCTATAAATCCAAAACCTAATATGATAGACTCAAACTTTAAACTATATATTGTGTAGATTTACAGGTCCTACTTGCCCAGCAAAAAGGGTTTGAATAGCTCTTGCGCTTTTTTCAAAACTCACAAACAAATGTTCATGGGCTGAAAAGGCTTTTGGAGCAATAAAAAAGTAAAAACTGCTATAACTCAAAAATGCAATAAGATAGGTTCAAACTTTAAAAGACATGTTGGGGAGAATTCCAAGCCCCTCTTGCACAGAAAGTATGGGTTAGATATCTCTTGTAGTTTCTTCAGAACACACAAATTATCTGAAAATGCTTTTGAAGCAATAGACACAAAAACAGCTATAAATCCAAAACCTAATATGATAGACTCAAACTTTAAACTATATATTGTGTAGATTTACAGGTCCTACTTGCCCAGCAAAAAGGGTTTGAATAGCTCTTGCGCTTTTTTCAAAACTCACAAACAAATGTTCATGGGCTGAAAAGGCTTTTGGAGCAATAAAAAAGTAAAAACTGCTATAACTCAAAAATGCAATAAGATAGGTTCAAACTTTAAAAGACATGTTGTGCAGATGTACAAGCCCCTCTTGCACAGAAAGTATGGGTTAGATATCTCTTGTAGTTTCTTTAGAACACACAAATTATCTGAAAATGCTTTTGAAGCAATAGACACAAAAACAGCTATAAATCCAAAACCTAATATGATAGACTCAAACTTTAAACTATGTATTGTGTAGATTTACAGGTCCTACTTGCCCAGCAAAAAGGGTTTGAATAGCTCTTGCGCTTTTTTCAAAACTCACAAACAAATGTTCATGGGCTGAAAAGGCTTTTGGAGCAATAAAAAAGTAAAAACTGCTATAACTCAAAAATGCAATAAGATAGGTTCAAACTTTAAAAGACATGTTGGGGAGATGTCCAAGCCCCTCTTGCACAGAAAGTATGGGTTAGATATCTCTTGTAGTTTCTTCAGAACACACAAATTATCTGAAAATGCTTTTGAAGCAATAGACACAAAAACAGCTATAAATCCAAAACCTAATATGATAGACTCAAACTTTAAACTATATATTGTGTAGATTTACAGGTCCTACTTGCCCAGCAAAAAGGGTTTGAATAGCTCTTGCGCTTTTTTCAAAACTCACAAACAACTGTTCATGGGCTGAAAAGGCTTTTGGAGCAATAAAAAGTAAAAACTGCTATAACTCAAAAATGCAATAAGATAGGTTCAAACTTTAAACGACATGTTGTGCAGATGTACAAGCCCCTCTTGCACAGAAAGTATGGGTTAGATATCTCTTGTAGTTTCTTCAGAACACACAAATTATCTGAAAATGCTTTTGAAGCAATAGACACAAAAACAGCTATAAATCCAAAACCTAATATGATAGACTCAAACTTTAAACTATATATTGTGTAGATTTACAGGTCCTACTTGCCCAGCAAAAAGGGTTTGAATAGCTCTTGCGCTTTTTTCAAAACTCACAAACAAATGTTCATGGGCTGAAAAGGCTTTTGGAGCAATAAAAAAGTAAAAACTGCTATAACTCAAAAATGCAATAAGATAGGTTCAAACTTTAAAAGACATGTTGTGCAGATGTACAAGCCCCTCTTGCACAGAAAGTATGGGTTAGATATCTCTTGTAGTTTCTTCAGAACACACAAATTATCTGAAAATGCTTTTGAAGCAATAGACACAAAAACAGCTATAAATCCAAAACCTAATATGATAGACTCAAACTTTAAACTATATATTGTGTAGATTTACAGGTCCTACTTGCCCAGCAAAAAGGGATTGAATAGCTCTTGCGCTTTTTTCAAAACTCACAAACAAATGTTCATGGGCTGAAAAGGCTTTTGGAGCAATAAAAAAGTAAAAACTGCTATAACTCAAAAATGCAATAAGATAGGTTCAAACTTTAAAAGACATGTTGGGGAGATGTCCAAGCCCCTCTTGCACAGAAAGTATGGGTTAGATATCTCTTGTAGTTTCTTCAGAACACACAAATTATCTGAAAATGCTTTTGAAGCAATAGACACAAAAACAGCTATAAATCCAAAACCTAATATGATAGACTCAAACTTTAAACTATATATTGTGTAGATTTACAGGTCCTACTTGCCCAGCAAAAAGGGATTGAATAGCTCTTGCGCTTTTTTCAAAACTCACAAACAACTGTTCATGGGCTGAAAAGGCTTTTGGAGCAATAAAAAGTAAAAACTGCTATAACTCAAAAATGCAATAAGATAGGTTCAAACTTTAAAAGACATGTTGTGCAGATGTACAAGCCCCTCTTGCACAGAAAGTATGGGTTAGATATCTCTTGTAGTTTCTTCAGAACACACAAATTATCTGAAAATGCTTTTGAAGCAATAGACACAAAAACAGCTATAAATCCAAAACCTAATATGATAGACTCAAACTTTAAACTATATATTGTGTAGATTTACAGGTCCTACTTGCCCAGCAAAAAGGGTTTGAATAGCTCTTGCGCTTTTTTCAAAACTCACAAACAAATGTTCATGGGCTGAAAAGGCTTTTGGAGCAATAAAAGAGTAAAAACTGCTATAACTCAAAAATGCAATAAGATAGGTTCAAACTTTAAAAGACATGTTGTGCAGATGTACAAGCCCCTCTTGCACAGAAAGTATGGGTTAGATATCTCTTGTAGTTTCTTCAGAACACACAAATTATCTGAAAATGCTTTTGAAGCAATAGACACAAAAACAGCTATAAATCCAAAACCTAATATGATAGACTCAAACTTTAAACTATATATTGTGTAGATTTACAGGTCCTACTTGCCCAGCAAAAAGGGTTTGAATAGCTCTTGCGCTTTTTTCAAAACTCACAAACAAATGTTCATGGGCTGAAAAGGCTTTTGGAGCAATAAAAAAGTAAAAACTGCTATAACTCAAAAATGCAATAAGATAGGTTCAAACTTTAAAAGACATGTTGTGCAGATGTCCAAGCCCCTCTTGCACAGAAAGTATGGGTTAGATATCTCTTGTAGTTTCTTCAGAACACACAAATTATCTGAAAATGCTTTTGAAGCAATAGACACAAAAACAGCTATAAATCCAAAACCTAATATGATAGACTCAAACTTTAAACTATATATTGTGTAGATTTACAGGTCCTACTTGCCCAGCAAAAAGGGATTGAATAGCTCTTGCGCTTTTTTCAAAACTCACAAACAACTGTTCATGGGCTGAAAAGGCTTTTGGAGCAATAAAAAGTAAAAACTGCTATAACTCAAAAATGCAATAAGATAGGTTCAAACTTTAAAAGACATGTTGGGGAGATGTCCAAGCCCCTCTTGCACAGAAAGTATGGGTTAGATATCTCTTGTAGTTTCTTCAGAACACACAAATTATCTGAAAATGCTTTTGAAGCAATAGACACAAAAACAGGTATAAATCCAAAACCTAATATGATAGACTCAAACTTTAAACTATATATTGTGTAGATTTACAGGTCCTACTTGCCCAGCAAAAAGGGTTTGAATAGCTCTTGCGCTTTTTTCAAAACTCACAAACAAATGTTCATGGGCTGAAAAGGCTTTTGGAGCAATAAAAAAGTAAAAACTGCTATAACTCAAAAATGCAATAAGATAGGTTCAAACTTTAAAAGACATGTTGTGCAGATGTACAAGCCCCTCTTGCACAGAAAGTATGGGTTAGATATCTCTTGTAGTTTCTTTAGAACACACAAATTATCTGAAAATGCTTTTGAAGCAATAGACACAAAAACAGCTATAAATCCAAAACCTAATATGATAGACTCAAACTTTAAACTATATATTGTGTAGATTTACAGGTCCTACTTGCCCAGCAAAAAGGGATTGAATAGCTCTTGCGCTTTTTTCAAAACTCACAAACAACTGTTCATGGGCTGAAAAGGCTTTTGGAGCAATAAAAAGTAAAAACTGCTATAACTCAAAAATGCAATAAGATAGGTTCAAACTTTAAAAGACATGTTGTGCAGATGTACAAGCCCCTCTTGCACAGAAAGTATGGGTTAGATATCTCTTGTAGTTTCTTCAGAACACACAAATTATCTGAAAATGCTTTTGAAGCAATAGACACAAAAACAGCTATAAATCCAAAACCTAATATGATAGACTCAAACTTTAAACTATATATTGTGTAGATTTACAGGTCCTACTTGCCCAGCAAAAAGGGTTTGAATAGCTCTTGCGCTTTTTTCAAAACTCACAAACAAATGTTCATGGGCTGAAAAGGCTTTTGGAGCAATAAAAGAGTAAAAACTGCTATAACTCAAAAATGCAATAAGATAGGTTCAAACTTTAAAAGACATGTTGTGCAGATGTACAAGCCCCTCTTGCACAGAAAGTATGGGTTAGATATCTCTTGTAGTTTCTTCAGAACACACAAATTATCTGAAAATGCTTTTGAAGCAATAGACACAAAAACAGCTATAAATCCAAAACCTAATATGATAGACTCAAACTTTAAACTATATATTGTGTAGATTTACAGGTCCTACTTGCCCAGCAAAAAGGGTTTGAATAGCTCTTGCGCTTTTTTCAAAACTCACAAACAAATGTTCATGGGCTGAAAAGGCTTTTGGAGCAATAAAAGAGTAAAAACTGCTATAACTCAAAAATGCAATAAGATAGGTTCAAACTTTAAAAGACATGTTGTGCAGATGTACAAGCCCCTCTTGCACAGAAAGTATGGGTTAGATATCTCTTGTAGTTTCTTCAGAACACACAAATTATCTGAAAATGCTTTTGAAGCAATAGACACAAAAACAGCTATAAATCCAAAACCTAATATGATAGACTCAAACTTTAAACTATATATTGTGTAGATTTACAGGTCCTACTTGCCCAGCAAAAAGGGATTGAATAGCTCTTGCGCTTTTTTCAAAACTCACAAACAACTGTTCATGGGCTGAAAAGGCTTTTGGAGCAATAAAAAGTAAAAACTGCTATAACTCAAAAATGCAATAAGATAGGTTCAAACTTTAAAAGACATGTCGTGCAGATGTACAAGCCCCTCTTGCACAGAAAGTATGGGTTAGATATCTCTTGTAGTTTCTTCAGAACACACAAATTATCTGAAAATGCTTTTGAAGCAATAGACACAAAAAGAGCTATAAATCCAAAACCTAATATGATAGACTCAAACTTTAAACTATATATTGTGTAGATTTACAGGTCCTACTTGCCCAGCAAAAAGGGTTTGAATAGCTCTTGCGCTTTTTTCAAAACTCACAAACAAATGTTCATGGGCTGAAAAGGCTTTTGGAGCAATAAAAGAGTAAAAACTGCTATAACTCAAAAATGCAATAAGATAGGTTCAAACTTTAAAAGACATGTTGTGCAGATGTACAAGCCCCTCTTGCACAGAAAGTATGGGTTAGATATCTCTTGTAGTTTCTTCAGAACACACAAATTATCTGAAAATGCTTTTGAAGCAATAGACACAAAAACAGCTATAAATCCAAAACCTAATATGATAGACTCAAACTTTAAACTATATATTGTGTAGATTTACAGGTCCTACTTGCCCAGCAAAAAGGGTTTGAATAGCTCTTGCGCTTTTTTCAAAACTCACAAACAAATGTTCATGGGCTGAAAAGGCTTTTGGAGCAATAAAAAAGTAAAAACTGCTATAACTCAAAAATGCAATAAGATAGGTTCAAACTTTAAAAGACATGTTGGGGAGATGTCCAAGCCCCTCTTGCACAGAAAGTATGGGTTAGATATCTCTTGTAGTTTCTTCAGAACACACAAATTATCTGAAAATGCTTTTGAAGCAATAGACACAAAAACAGCTATAAATCCAAAACCTAATATGATAGACTCAAACTTTAAACTATATATTGTGTAGATTTACAGGTCCTACTTGCCCAGCAAAAAGGGTTTGAATAGCTCTTGCGCTTTTTTCAAAACTCACAAACAACTGTTCATGGGCTGAAAAGGCTTTTGGAGCAATAAAAAAGTAAAAACTGCTATAACTCAAAAATGCAATAAGATAGGTTCAAACTTTAAAAGACATGTTGTGGAGATGTACAAGCCCCTCTTGCACAGAAAGTATGGGTTAGATATCTCTTGTAGTTTCTTTAGAACACACAAATTATCTGAAAATGCTTTTGAAGCAATAGACACAAAAACAGCTATAAATCCAAAACCTAATATGATAGACTCAAACTTTAAACTATATATTGTGTAGATTTACAGGTCCTACTTGCCCAGCAAAAAGGGTTTGAATAGCTCTTGCGCTTTTTTCAAAACTCACAAACAAATGTTCATGGGCTGAAAAGGCTTTTGGAGCAATAAAAAAGTAAAAACTGCTATAACTCAAAAATGCAATAAGATAGGTTCAAACTTTAAAAGACATGTTGGGGAGATGTCCAAGCCCCTCTTGCACAGAAAGTATGGGTTAGATATCTCTTGTAGTTTCTTCAGAACACACAAATTATCTGAAAATGCTTTTGAAGCAATAGACACAAAAACAGCTATAAATCCAAAACCTAATATGATAGACTCAAACTTTAAACTATATATTGTGTAGATTTACAGGTCCTACTTGCCCAGCAAAAAGGGATTGAATAGCTCTTGCGCTTTTTTCAAAACTCACAAACAACTGTTCATGGGCTGAAAAGGCTTTTGGAGCAATAAAAAGTAAAAACTGCTATAACTCAAAAATGCAATAAGATAGGTTCAAACTTTAAAAGACATGTTGGGGAGATGTCCAAGCCCCTCTTGCACAGAAAGTATGGGTTAGATATCTCTTGTAGTTTCTTCAGAACACACAAATTATCTGAAAATGCTTTTGAAGCAATAGACACAAAAACAGCTATAAATCCAAAACCTAATATGATAGACTCAAACTTTAAACTATATATTGTGTAGATTTACAGGTCCTACTTGCCCAGCAAAAAGGGATTGAATAGCTCTTGCGCTTTTTTCAAAACTCACAAACAACTGTTCATGGGCTGAAAAGGCTTTTGGAGCAATAAAAAGTAAAAACTGCTATAACTCAAAAATGCAATAAGATAGGTTCAAACTTTAAAAGACATGTTGGGGAGATGTCCAAGCCCCTCTTGCACAGAAAGTATGGGTTAGATATCTCTTGTAGTTTCTTCAGAACACACAAATTATCTGAAAATGCTTTTGAAGCAATAGACACAAAAACAGGTATAAATCCAAAACCTAATATGATAGACTCAAACTTTAAACTATATATTGTGTAGATTTACAGGTCCTACTTGCCCAGCAAAAAGGGTTTGAATAGCTCTTGCGCTTTTTTCAAAACTCACAAACAAATGTTCATGGGCTGAAAAGGCTTTTGGAGCAATAAAAAAGTAAAAACTGCTATAACTCAAAAATGCAATAAGATAGGTTCAAACTTTAAAAGACATGTTGTGCAGATGTACAAGCCCCTCTTGCACAGAAAGTATGGGTTAGATATCTCTTGTAGTTTCTTTAGAACACACAAATTATCTGAAAATGCTTTTGAAGCAATAGACACAAAAACAGCTATAAATCCAAAACCTAATATGATAGACTCAAACTTTAAACTATATATTGTGTAGATTTACAGGTCCTACTTGCCCAGCAAAAAGGGTTTGAATAGCTCTTGCGCTTTTTTCAAAACTCACAAACAAATGTTCATGGGCTGAAAAGGCTTTTGGAGCAATAAAAAAGTAAAAACTGCTATAACTCAAAAATGCAATAAGATAGGTTCAAACTTTAAAAGACATGTTGGGGAGATGTCCAAGCCCCTCTTGCACAGAAAGTATGGGTTAGATATCTCTTGTAGTTTCTTCAGAACACACAAATTATCTGAAAATGCTTTTGAAGCAATAGACACAAAAACAGCTATAAATCCAAAACCTAATATGATAGACTCAAACTTTAAACTATATATTGTGTAGATTTACAGGTCCTACTGGCCCAGCAAAAAGGGTTTGAATAGCTCTTGCGCTTTTTTCAAAACTCACAAACAAATGTTCATGGGCTGAAAAGGCTTTTGGAGCAATAAAAGAGTAAAAACTGCTATAACTCAAAAATGCAATAAGATAGGTTCAAACTTTAAAAGACATGTTGTGCAGATGTACAAGCCCCTCTTGCACAGAAAGTATGGGTTAGATATCTCTTGTAGTTTCTTCAGAACACACAAATTATCTGAAAATGCTTTTGAAGCAATAGACACAAAAACAGCTATAAATCCAAAACCTAATATGATAGACTCAAACTTTAAACTATATATTGTGTAGATTTACAGGTCCTACTTGCCCAGCAAAAAGGGTTTGAATAGCTCTTGCGCTTTTTTCAAAACTCACAAACAAATGTTCATGGGCTGAAAAGGCTTTTGGAGCAATAAAAAAGTAAAAACTGCTATAACTCAAAAATGCAATAAGATAGGTTCAAACTTTAAAAGACATGTTGGGGAGATGTCCAAGCCCCTCTTGCACAGAAAGTATGGGTTAGATATCTCTTGTAGTTTCTTCAGAACACACAAATTATCTGAAAATGCTTTTGAAGCAATAGACACAAAAACAGCTATAAATCCAAAACCTAATATGATAGACTCAAACTTTGAACTATATATTGTGTAGATTTACAGGTCCTACTTGCCCAGCAAAAAGGGTTTGAATAGCTCTTGCGCTTTTTTCAAAACTCACAAACAAATGTTCATGGGCTGAAAAGGCTTTTGGAGCAATAAAAAAGTAAAAACTGCTATAACTCAAAAATGCAATAAGATAGGTTCAAACTTTAAAAGACATGTTGTGCAGATGTACAAGCCCCTCTTGCACAGAAAGTATGGGTTAGATATCTCTTGTAGTTTCTTTAGAACACACAAATTATCTGAAAATGCTTTTGAAGCGATAGACACAAAAACAGCTATAAATCCAAAACCTAATATGATAGACTCAAACTTTAAACTATATATTGTGTAGATTTACAGGTCCTACTTGCCCAGCAAAAAGGGTTTGAATAGCTCTTGCGCTTTTTTCAAAACTCACAAGCAAATGTTCATGGGCTGAAAAGGCTTTTGGAGCAATAAAAAAGTAAAAACTGCTATAACTCAAAAATGCAATAAGATAGGTTCAAACTTTAAAAGACATGTTGGGGAGATGTCCAAGCCCCTCTTGCACAGAAAGTATGGGTTAGATATCTCTTGTAGTTTCTTCAGAACACACAAATTATCTGAAAATGCTTTTGAAGCAATAGACACAAAAACAGCTATAAATCCAAAACCTAATATGATAGACTCAAACTTTAAACTATATATTGTGTAGATTTACAGGTCCTACTTGCCCAGCAAAAAGGGATTGAATAGCTCTTGCGCTTTTTTCAAAACTCACAAACAACTGTTCATGGGCTGAAAAGGCTTTTGGAGCAATAAAAAGTAAAAACTGCTATAACTCAAAAATGCAATAAGATAGGTTCAAACTTTAAAAGACATGTTGTGCAGATGTACAAGCCCCTCTTGCACAGAAAGTATGGGTTAGATATCTCTTGTAGTTTCTTCAGAACACACAAATTATCTGAAAATGCTTTTGAAGCAATAGACACAAAAACAGCTATAAATCCAAAACCTAATATGATAGACTCAAACTTTAAACTATATATTGTGTAGATTTACAGGTCCTACTTGCCCAGCAAAAAGGGTTTGAATAGCTCTTGCGCTTTTTTCAAAACTCACAAACAAATGTTCATGGGCTGAAAAGGCTTTTGGAGCAATAAAAAAGTAAAAACTGCTATAACTCAAAAATGCAATAAGATAGGTTCAAACTTTAAAAGACATGTTGTGCAGATGTACAAGCCCCTCTTGCACAGAAAGTATGGGTTAGATATCTCTTGTAGTTTCTTCAGAACACACAAATTATCTGAAAATGCTTTTGAAGCAATAGACACAAAAACAGCTATAAATCCAAAACCTAATATGATAGACTCAAACTTTAAACTATATATTGTGTAGATTTACAGGTCCTACTTGCCCAGCAAAAAGGGATTGAATAGCTCTTGCGCTTTTTTCAAAACTCACAAACAAATGTTCATGGGCTGAAAAGGCTTTTGGAGCAATAAAAAAGTAAAAACTGCTATAACTCAAAAATGCAATAAGATAGGTTCAAACTTTAAAAGACATGTTGGGGAGATGTCCAAGCCCCTCTTGCACAGAAAGTATGGGTTAGATATCTCTTGTAGTTTCTTCAGAACACACAAATTATCTGAAAATGCTTTTGAAGCAATAGACACAAAAACAGCTATAAATCCAAAACCTAATATGATAGACTCAAACTTTAAACTATATATTGTGTAGATTTACAGGTCCTACTTGCCCAGCAAAAAGGGATTGAATAGCTCTTGCGCTTTTTTCAAAACTCACAAACAACTGTTCATGGGCTGAAAAGGCTTTTGGAGCAATAAAAAGTAAAAACTGCTATAACTCAAAAATGCAATAAGATAGGTTCAAACTTTAAAAGACATGTTGTGCAGATGTCCAAGCCCCTCTTGCACAGAAAGTATGGGTTAGATATCTCTTGTAGTTTCTTCAGAACACACAAATTATCTGAAAATGCTTTTGAAGCAATAGACACAAAAACAGCTATAAATCCAAAACCTAATATGATAGACTCAAACTTTAAACTATATATTGTGTAGATTTACAGGTCCTACTTGCCCAGCAAAAAGGGATTGAATAGCTCTTGCGCTTTTTTCAAAACTCACAAACAACTGTTCATGGGCTGAAAAGGCTTTTGGAGCAATAAAAAGTAAAAACTGCTATAACTCAAAAATGCAATAAGATAGGTTCAAACTTTAAAAGACATGTTGGGGAGATGTCCAAGCCCCTCTTGCACAGAAAGTATGGGTTAGATGTCTCTTGTAGTTTCTTCAGAACACACAAATTATCTGAAAATGCTTTTGAAGCAATAGACACAAAAACAGGTATAAATCCAAAACCTAATATGATAGACTCAAACTTTAAACTATATATTGTGTAGATTTACAGGTCCTACTTGCCCAGCAAAAAGGGTTTGAATAGCTCTTGCGCTTTTTTCAAAACTCACAAACAAATGTTCATGGGCTGAAAAGGCTTTTGGAGCAATAAAAAAGTAAAAACTGCTATAACTCAAAAATGCAATAAGATAGGTTCAAACTTTAAAAGACATGTTGTGCAGATGTACAAGCCCCTCTTGCACAGAAAGTATGGGTTAGATATCTCTTGTAGTTTCTTTAGAACACACAAATTATCTGAAAATGCTTTTGAAGCAATAGACACAAAAACAGCTATAAATCCAAAACCTAATATGATAGACTCAAACTTTAAACTATATATTGTGTAGATTTACAGGTCCTACTTGCCCAGCAAAAAGGGTTTGAATAGCTCTTGCGCTTTTTTCAAAACTCACAAACAAATGTTCATGGGCTGAAAAGGCTTTTGGAGCAATAAAAGAGTAAAAACTGCTATAACTCAAAAATGCAATAAGATAGGTTCAAACTTTAAAAGACATGTTGTGCAGATGTACAAGCCCCTCTTGCACAGAAAGTATGGGTTAGATATCTCTTGTAGTTTCTTCAGAACACACAAATTATCTGAAAATGCTTTTGAAGCAATAGACACAAAAACAGCTATAAATCCAAAACCTAATATGATAGACTCAAACTTTAAACTATATATTGTGTAGATTTACAGGTCCTACTTGCCCAGCAAAAAGGGATTGAATAGCTCTTGCGCTTTTTTCAAAACTCACAAACAACTGTTCATGGGCTGAAAAGGCTTTTGGAGCAATAAAAAGTAAAAACTGCTATAACTCAAAAATGCAATAAGATAGGTTCAAACTTTAAAAGACATGTTGTGCAGATGTACAAGCCCCTCTTGCACAGAAAGTATGGGTTAGATATCTCTTGTAGTTTCTTCAGAACACACAAATTATCTGAAAATGCTTTTGAAGCAATAGACACAAAAACAGCTATAAATCCAAAACCTAATATGATAGACTCAAACTTTAAACTATATATTGTGTAGATTTACAGGTCCTACTTGCCCAGCAAAAAGGGTTTGAATAGCTCTTGCGCTTTTTTCAAAACTCACAAACAACTGTTCATGGGCTGAAAAGGCTTTTGGAGCAATAAAAAAGTAAAAACTGCTATAACTCAAAAATGCAATAAGATAGGTTCAAACTTTAAAAGACATGTTGTGCAGATGTACAAGCCCCTCTTGCACAGAAAGTATGGGTTAGATATCTCTTGTAGTTTCTTTAGAACACACAAATTATCTGAAAATGCTTTTGAAGCAATAGACACAAAAACAGCTATAAATCCAAAACCTAATATGATAGACTCAAACTTTAAACTATATATTGTGTAGATTTACAGGTCCTACTTGCCCAGCAAAAAGGGTTTGAATAGCTCTTGCGCTTTTTTCAAAACTCACAAACAAATGTTCATGGGCTGAAAAGGCTTTTGGAGCAATAAAAAAGTAAAAACTGCTATAACTCAAAAATGCAATAAGATAGGTTCAAACTTTAAAAGACATGTTGGGGAGATGTCCAAGCCCCTCTTGCACAGAAAGTATGGGTTAGATATCTCTTGTAGTTTCTTCAGAACACACAAATTATCTGAAAATGCTTTTGAAGCAATAGACACAAAAACAGCTATAAATCCAAAACCTAATATGATAGACTCAAACTTTAAACTATATATTGTGTAGATTTACAGGTCCTACTTGCCCAGCAAAAAGGGATTGAATAGCTCTTGCGCTTTTTTCAAAACTCACAAACAACTGTTCATGGGCTGAAAAGGCTTTTGGAGCAATAAAAAGTAAAAACTGCTATAACTCAAAAATGCAATAAGATAGGTTCAAACTTTAAAAGACATGTTGGGGAGATGTCCAAGCCCCTCTTGCACAGAAAGTATGGGTTAGATATCTCTTGTAGTTTCTTCAGAACACACAAATTATCTGAAAATGCTTTTGAAGCAATAGACACAAAAACAGCTATAAATCCAAAACCTAATATGATAGACTCAAACTTTAAACTATATATTGTGTAGATTTACAGGTCCTACTTGCCCAGCAAAAAGGGATTGAATAGCTCTTGCGCTTTTTTCAAAACTCACAAACAACTGTTCATGGGCTGAAAAGGCTTTTGGAGCAATAAAAAGTAAAAACTGCTATAACTCAAAAATGCAATAAGATAGGTTCAAACTTTAAAAGACATGTTGGGGAGATGTCCAAGCCCCTCTTGCACAGAAAGTATGGGTTAGATATCTCTTGTAGTTTCTTCAGAACACACAAATTATCTGAAAATGCTTTTGAAGCAATAGACACAAAAACAGCTATAAATCCAAAACCTAATATGATAGACTCAAACTTTAAACTATATATTGTGTAGATTTACAGGTCCTACTTGCCCAGCAAAAAGGGTTTGAATAGCTCTTGCGCTTTTTTCAAAACTCACAAACAAATGTTCATGGGCTGAAAAGGCTTTTGGAGCAATAAAAAAGTAAAAACTGCTATAACTCAAAAATGCAATAAGATAGGTTCAAACTTTAAAAGACATGTTGTGCAGATGTACAAGCCCCTCTTGCACAGAAAGTATGGGTTAGATATCTCTTGTAGTTTCTTCAGAACACACAAATTATCTGAAAATGCTTTTGAAGCAATAGACACAAAAACAGCTATAAATCCAAAACCTAATATGATAGACTCAAACTTTAAACTATATATTGTGTAGATTTACAGGTCCTACTTGCCCAGCAAAAAGGGTTTGAATAGCTCTTGCGCTTTTTTCAAAACTCACAAACAAATGTTCATGGGCTGAAAAGGCTTTTGGAGCAATAAAAAAGTAAAAACTGCTATAACTCAAAAATGCAATAAGATAGGTTCAAACTTTAAAAGACATGTTGTGCAGATGTACAAGCCCCTCTTGCACAGAAAGTATGGGTTAGATATCTCTTGTAGTTTCTTCAGAACACACAAATTATCTGAAAATGCTTTTGAAGCAATAGACACAAAAACAGCTATAAATCCAAAACCTAATATGATAGACTCAAACTTTAAACTATATATTGTGTAGATTTACAGGTCCTACTTGCCCAGCAAAAAGGGATTGAATAGCTCTTGCGCTTTTTTCAAAACTCACAAACAACTGTTCATGGGCTGAAAAGGCTTTTGGAGCAATAAAAGAGTAAAAACTGCTATAACTCAAAAATGCAATAAGATAGGTTCAAACTTTAAAAGACATGTTGTGCAGATGTACAAGCCCCTCTTGCACAGAAAGTATGGGTTAGATATCTCTTGTAGTTTCTTCAGAACACACAAATTATCTGAAAATGCTTTTGAAGCAATAGACACAAAAACAGCTATAAATCCAAAACCTAATATGATAGACTCAAACTTTAAACTATATATTGTGTAGATTTACAGGTCCTACTTGCCCAGCAAAAAGGGATTGAATAGCTCTTGCGCTTTTTTCAAAACTCACAAACAACTGTTCATGGGCTGAAAAGGCTTTTGGAGCAATAAAAAGTAAAAACTGCTATAACTCAAAAATGCAATAAGATAGGTTCAAACTTTAAAAGACATGTTGTGCAGATGTACAAGCCCCTCTTGCACAGAAAGTATGGGTTAGATATCTCTTGTAGTTTCTTCAGAACACACAAATTATCTGAAAATGCTTTTGAAGCAATAGACACAAAAACAGCTATAAATCCAAAACCTAATATGATAGACTCAAACTTTAAACTATATATTGTGTAGATTTACAGGTCCTACTTGCCCAGCAAAAAGGGTTTGAATAGCTCTTGCGCTTTTTTCAAAACTCACAAACAAATGTTCATGGGCTGAAAAGGCTTTTGGAGCAATAAAAGAGTAAAAACTGCTATAACTCAAAAATGCAATAAGATAGGTTCAAACTTTAAAAGACATGTTGTGCAGATGTACAAGCCCCTCTTGCACAGAAAGTATGGGTTAGATATCTCTTGTAGTTTCTTCAGAACACACAGATTATCTGAAAATGCTTTTGAAGCAATAGACACAAAAACAGCTATAAATCCAAAACCTAATATGATAGACTCAAACTTTAAACTATATATTGTGTAGATTTACAGGTCCTACTTGCCCAGCAAAAAGGGTTTGAATAGCTCTTGCGCTTTTTTCAAAACTCACAAACAAATGTTCATGGGCTGAAAAGGCTTTTGGAGCAATAAAAAAGTAAAAACTGCTATAACTCAAAAATGCAATAAGATAGGTTCAAACTTTAAAAGACATGTTGGGGAGATGTCCAAGCCCCTCTTGCACAGAAAGTATGGGTTAGATATCTCTTGTAGTTTCTTCAGAACACACAGATTATCTGAAAATGCTTTTGAAGCAATAGACACAAAAACAGCTATAAATCCAAAACCTAATATGATAGACTCAAACTTTAAACTATATATTGTGTAGATTTACAGGTCCTACTTGCCCAGCAAAAAGGGTTTGAATAGCTCTTGCGCTTTTTTCAAAACTCACAAACAACTGTTCAAGGGCTGAAAAGGCTTTTGGAGCAATAAAAAAGTAAAAACTGCTATAACTCAAAAATGCAATAAGATAGGTTCAAACTTTAAAAGACATGTTGGGGAGATGTCCAAGCCCCTCTTGCACAGAAAGTATGGGTTAGATATCTCTTGTAGTTTCTTCAGAACACACAAATTATCTGAAAATGCTTTTGAAGCAATAGACACAAAAACAGCTATAAATCCAAAACCTAATATGATAGACTCAAACTTTAAACTATATATTGTGTAGATTTACAGGTCCTACTTGCCCAGCAAAAAGGGATTGAATAGCTCTTGCGCTTTTTTCAAAACTCACAAACAACTGTTCATGGGCTGAAAAGGCTTTTGGAGCAATAAAAAGTAAAAACTGCTATAACTCAAAAATGCAATAAGATAGGTTCAAACTTTAAAAGACATGTTGGGGAGATGTCCAAGCCCCTCTTGCACAGAAAGTATGGGTTAGATATCTCTTGTAGTTTCTTCAGAACACACAAATTATCTGAAAATGCTTTTGAAGCAATAGACACAAAAACAGCTATAAATCCAAAACCTAATATGATAGACTCAAACTTTAAACTATATATTGTGTAGATTTACAGGTCCTACTTGCCCAGCAAAAAGGGATTGAATAGCTCTTGCGCTTTTTTCAAAACTCACAAACAACTGTTCATGGGCTGAAAAGGCTTTTGGAGCAATAAAAAGTAAAAACTGCTATAACTCAAAAATGCAATAAGATAGGTTCAAACTTTAAAAGACATGTTGGGGAGATGTCCAAGCCCCTCTTGCACAGAAAGTATGGGTTAGATATCTCTTGTAGTTTCTTCAGAACACACAAATTATCTGAAAATGCTTTTGAAGCAATAGACACAAAAACAGCTATAAATCCAAAACCTAATATGATAGACTCAAACTTTAAACTATATATTGTGTAGATTTACAGGTCCTACTTGCCCAGCAAAAAGGGTTTGAATAGCTCTTGCGCTTTTTTCAAAACTCACAAACAAATGTTCATGGGCTGAAAAGGCTTTTGGAGCAATAAAAAAGTAAAAACTGCTATAACTCAAAAATGCAATAAGATAGGTTCAAACTTTAAAAGACATGTTGTGCAGATGTACAAGCCCCTCTTGCACAGAAAGTATGGGTTAGATATCTCTTGTAGTTTCTTCAGAACACACAAATTATCTGAAAATGCTTTTGAAGCAATAGACACAAAAACAGCTATAAATCCAAAACCTAATATGATAGACTCAAACTTTAAACTATATATTGTGTAGATTTACAGGTCCTACTTGCCCAGCAAAAAGGGTTTGAATAGCTCTTGCGCTTTTTTCAAAACTCACAAACAAATGTTCATGGGCTGAAAAGGCTTTTGGAGCAATAAAAGAGTAAAAACTGCTATAACTCAAAAATGCAATAAGATAGGTTCAAACTTTAAAAGACATGTTGTGCAGATGTACAAGCCCCTCTTGCACAGAAAGTATGGGTTAGATATCTCTTGTAGTTTCTTCAGAACACACAAATTATCTGAAAATGCTTTTGAAGCAATAGACACAAAAACAGCTATAAATCCAAAACCTAATATGATAGACTCAAACTTTAAACTATATATTGTGTAGATTTACAGGTCCTACTTGCCCAGCAAAAAGGGTTTGAATAGCTCTTGCGCTTTTTTCAAAACTCACAAACAAATGTTCATGGGCTGAAAAGGCTTTTGGAGCAATAAAAGAGTAAAAACTGCTATAACTCAAAAATGCAATAAGATAGGTTCAAACTTTAAAAGACATGTTGTGCAGATGTACAAGCCCCTCTTGCACAGAAAGTATGGGTTAGATATCTCTTGTAGTTTCTTTAGAACACACACATTATCTGAAAATGCTTTTGAAGCAATAGACACAAAAACAGCTATAAATCCAAAACCTAATATGATAGACTCAAACTTTAAACTATATATTGTGTAGATTTACAGGTCCTACTTGCCCAGCAAAAAGGGATTGAATAGCTCTTGCGCTTTTTTCAAAACTCACAAACAACTGTTCATGGGCTGAAAAGGCTTTTGGAGCAATAAAAAGTAAAAACTGCTATAACTCAAAAATGCAATAAGATAGGTTCAAACTTTAAAAGACATGTTGTGCAGATGTACAAGCCCCTCTTGCACAGAAAGTATGGGTTAGATATCTCTTGTAGTTTCTTCAGAACACACAAATTATCTGAAAATGCTTTTGAAGCAATAGACACAAAAACAGCTATAAATCCAAAACCTAATATGATAGACTCAAACTTTAAACTATATATTGTGTAGATTTACAGGTCCTACTTGCCCAGCAAAAAGGGTTTGAATAGCTCTTGCGCTTTTTTCAAAACTCACAAACAAATGTTCAAGGGGCTGAAAAGGCTTTTGGAGCAATAAAAGAGTAAAAACTGCTATAACTCAAAAATGCAATAAGATAGGTTCAAACTTTAAAAGACATGTTGTGCAGATGTACAAGCCCCTCTTGCACAGAAAGTATGGGTTAGATATCTCTTGTAGTTTCTTCAGAACACACAAATTATCTGAAAATGCTTTTGAAGCAATAGACACAAAAACAGCTATAAATCCAAAACCTAATATGATAGACTCAAACTTTAAACTATATATTGTGTAGATTTACAGGTCCTACTTGCCCAGCAAAAAGGGTTTGAATAGCTCTTGCGCTTTTTTCAAAACTCACAAACAAATGTTCATGGGCTGAAAAGGCTTTTGGAGCAATAAAAAAGTAAAAACTGCTATAACTCAAAAATGCAATAAGATAGGTTCAAACTTTAAAAGACATGTTGGGGAGATGTCCAAGCCCCTCTTGCACAGAAAGTATGGGTTAGATATCTCTTGTAGTTTCTTCAGAACACACAAATTATCTGAAAATGCTTTTGAAGCAATAGACACAAAAACAGCTATAAATCCAAAACCTAATATGATAGACTCAAACTTTAAACTATATATTGTGTAGATTTACAGGTCCTACTTGCCCAGCAAAAAGGGTTTGAATAGCTCTTGCGCTTTTTTCAAAACTCACAAACAACTGTTCAAGGGCTGAAAAGGCTTTTGGAGCAATAAAAAAGTAAAAACTGCTATAACTCAAAAATGCAATAAGATAGGTTCAAACTTTAAAAGACATGTTGTGCAGATGTACAAGCCCCTCTTGCACAGAAAGTATGGGTTAGATATCTCTTGTAGTTTCTTTAGAACACACAAATTATCTGAAAATGCTTTTGAAGCAATAGACACAAAAACAGCTATAAATCCAAAACCTAATATGATAGACTCAAACTTTAAACTATATATTGTGTAGATTTACAGGTCCTACTTGCCCAGCAAAAAGGGTTTGAATAGCTCTTGCGCTTTTTTCAAAACTCACAAACAAATGTTCATGGGCTGAAAAGGCTTTTGGAGCAATAAAAAAGTAAAAACTGCTATAACTCAAAAATGCAATAAGATAGGTTCAAACTTTAAAAGACATGTTGGGGAGATGTCCAAGCCCCTCTTGCACAGAAAGTATGGGTTAGATATCTCTTGTAGTTTCTTCAGAACACACAAATTATCTGAAAATGCTTTTGAAGCAATAGACACAAAAACAGCTATAAATCCAAAACCTAATATGATAGACTCAAACTTTAAACTATATATTGTGTAGATTTACAGGTCCTACTTGCCCAGCAAAAAGGGTTTGAATAGCTCTTGCGCTTTTTTCAAAACTCACAAACAAATGTTCATGGGCTGAAAAGGCTTTTGGAGCAATAAAAAAGTAAAAACTGCTATAACTCAAAAATGCAATAAGATAGGTTCAAACTTTAAAAGACATGTTGTGCAGATGTACAAGCCCCTCTTGCACAGAAAGTATGGGTTAGATATCTCTTGTAGTTTCTTTAGAACACACAAATTATCTGAAAATGCTTTTGAAGCAATAGACACAAAAACAGCTATAAATCCAAAACCTAATATGATAGACTCAAACTTTAAACTATATATTGTGTAGATTTACAGGTCCTACTTGCCCAGCAAAAAGGGTTTGAATAGCTCTTGCGCTTTTTTCAAAACTCACAAGCAAATGTTCATGGGCTGAAAAGGCTTTTGGAGCAATAAAAAAGTAAAAACTGCTATAACTCAAAAATGCAATAAGATAGGTTCAAACTTTAAAAGACATGTTGGGGAGATGTCCAAGCCCCTCTTGCACAGAAAGTATGGGTTAGATATCTCTTGTAGTTTCTTCAGAACACACAAATTATCTGAAAATGCTTTTGAAGCAATAGACACAAAAACAGCTATAAATCCAAAACCTAATATGATAGACTCAAACTTTAAACTATATATTGTGTAGATTTACAGGTCCTACTTGCCCAGCAAAAAGGGTTTGAATAGCTCTTGCGCTTTTTTCAAAACTCACAAACAAATGTTCATGGGCTGAAAAGGCTTTTGGAGCAATAAAAAAGTAAAAACTGCTATAACTCAAAAATGCAATAAGATAGGTTCAAACTTTAAAAGACATGTTGTGCAGATGTACAAGCCCCTCTTGCACAGAAAGTATGGGTTAGATATCTCTTGTAGTTTCTTCAGAACACACAAATTATCTGAAAATGCTTTTGAAGCAATAGACACAAAAACAGCTATTAAATCCAAAACCTAATATGATAGACTCAAACTTTAAACTATATATTGTGTAGATTTACAGGTCCTACTTGCCCAGCAAAAAGGGATTGAATAGCTCTTGCGCTTTTTTCAAAACTCACAAACAAATGTTCATGGGCTGAAAAGGCTTTTGGAGCAATAAAAAAGTAAAAACTGCTATAACTCAAAAATGCAATAAGATAGGTTCAAACTTTAAAAGACATGTTGGGGAGATGTCCAAGCCCCTCTTGCACAGAAAGTATGGGTTAGATATCTCTTGTAGTTTCTTCAGAACACACAAATTATCTGAAAATGCTTTTGAAGCAATAGACACAAAAACAGCTATAAATCCAAAACCTAATATGATAGACTCAAACTTTAAACTATATATTGTGTAGATTTACAGGTCCTACTTGCCCAGCAAAAAGGGATTGAATAGCTCTTGCGCTTTTTTCAAAACTCACAAACAAATGTTCATGGGCTGAAAAGGCTTTTGGAGCAATAAAAAAGTAAAAACTGCTATAACTCAAAAATGCAATAAGATAGGTTCAAACTTTAAAAGACATGTTGTGCAGATGTACAAGCCCCTCTTGCACAGAAAGTATGGGTTAGATATCTCTTGTAGTTTCTTCAGAACACACAAATTATCTGAAAATGCTTTTGAAGCAATAGACACAAAAACAGCTATTAAATCCAAAACCTAATATGATAGACTCAAACTTTAAACTATATATTGTGTAGATTTACAGGTCCTACTTGCCCAGCAAAAAGGGATTGAATAGCTCTTGCGCTTTTTTCAAAACTCACAAACAAATGTTCATGGGCTGAAAAGGCTTTTGGAGCAATAAAAAAGTAAAAACTGCTATAACTCAAAAATGCAATAAGATAGGTTCAAACTTTAAAAGACATGTTGGGGAGATGTCCAAGCCCCTCTTGCACAGAAAGTATGGGTTAGATATCTCTTGTAGTTTCTTCAGAACACACAAATTATCTGAAAATGCTTTTGAAGCAATAGACACAAAAACAGCTATAAATCCAAAACCTAATATGATAGACTCAAACTTTAAACTATATATTGTGTAGATTTACAGGTCCTACTTGCCCAGCAAAAAGGGATTGAATAGCTCTTGCGCTTTTTTCAAAACTCACAAACAACTGTTCATGGGCTGAAAAGGCTTTTGGAGCAATAAAAAGTAAAAACTGCTATAACTCAAAAATGCAATAAGATAGGTTCAAACTTTAAAAGACATGTTGTGCAGATGTCCAAGCCCCTCTTGCACAGAAAGTATGGGTTAGATATCTCTTGTAGTTTCTTCAGAACACACAAATTATCTGAAAATGCTTTTGAAGCAATAGACACAAAAACAGCTATAAATCCAAAACCTAATATGATAGACTCAAACTTTAAACTATATATTGTGTAGATTTACAGGTCCTACTTGCCCAGCAAAAAGGGATTGAATAGCTCTTGCGCTTTTTTCAAAACTCACAAACAACTGTTCATGGGCTGAAAAGGCTTTTGGAGCAATAAAAAGTAAAAACTGCTATAACTCAAAAATGCAATAAGATAGGTTCAAACTTTAAAAGACATGTTGGGGAGATGTCCAAGCCCCTCTTGCACAGAAAGTATGGGTTAGATATCTCTTGTAGTTTCTTCAGAACACACAAATTATCTGAAAATGCTTTTGAAGCAATAGACACAAAAACAGGTATAAATCCAAAACCTAATATGATAGACTCAAACTTTAAACTATATATTGTGTAGATTTACAGGTCCTACTTGCCCAGCAAAAAGGGTTTGAATAGCTCTTGCGCTTTTTTCAAAACTCACAAACAAATGTTCATGGGCTGAAAAGGCTTTTGGAGCAATAAAAAAGTAAAAACTGCTATAACTCAAAAATGCAATAAGATAGGTTCAAACTTTAAAAGACATGTTGTGCAGATGTACAAGCCCCTCTTGCACAGAAAGTATGGGTTAGATATCTCTTGTAGTTTCTTTAGAACACACAAATTATCTGAAAATGCTTTTGAAGCAATAGACACAAAAACAGCTATAAATCCAAAACCTAATATGATAGACTCAAACTTTAAACTATATATTGTGTAGATTTACAGGTCCTACTTGCCCAGCAAAAAGGGTTTGAATAGCTCTTGCGCTTTTTTCAAATCTCACAAACAAATGTTCATGGGCTGAAAAGGCTTTTGGAGCAATAAAAGAGTAAAAACTGCTATAACTCAAAAATGCAATAAGATAGGTTCAAACTTTAAAAGACATGTTGTGCAGATGTACAAGCCCCTCTTGCACAGAAAGTATGGGTTAGATATCTCTTGTAGTTTCTTCAGAACACACAAATTATCTGAAAATGCTTTTGAAGCAATAGACACAAAAACAGCTATAAATCCAAAACCTAATATGATAGACTCAAACTTTAAACTATATATTGTGTAGATTTACAGGTCCTACTTGCCCAGCAAAAAGGGATTGAATAGCTCTTGCGCTTTTTTCAAAACTCACAAACAACTGTTCATGGGCTGAAAAGGCTTTTGGAGCAATAAAAAGTAAAAACTGCTATAACTCAAAAATGCAATAAGATAGGTTCAAACTTTAAAAGACATGTTGTGCAGATGTACAAGCCCCTCTTGCACAGAAAGTATGGGTTAGATATCTCTTGTAGTTTCTTCAGAACACACAAATTATCTGAAAATGCTTTTGAAGCAATAGACACAAAAACAGCTATAAATCCAAAACCTAATATGATAGACTCAAACTTTAAACTATATATTGTGTAGATTTACAGGTCCTACTTGCCCAGCAAAAAGGGTTTGAATAGCTCTTGCGCTTTTTTCAAAACTCACAAACAAATGTTCATGGGCTGAAAAGGCTTTTGGAGCAATAAAAGAGTAAAAACTGCTATAACTCAAAAATGCAATAAGATAGGTTCAAACTTTAAAAGACATGTTGTGCAGATGTACAAGCCCCTCTTGCACAGAAAGTATGGGTTAGATATCTCTTGTAGTTTCTTCAGAACACACAAATTATCTGAAAATGCTTTTGAAGCAATAGACACAAAAACAGCTATAAATCCAAAACCTAATATGATAGACTCAAACTTTAAACTATATATTGTGTAGATTTACAGGTCCTACTTGCCCAGCAAAAAGGGTTTGAATAGCTCTTGCGCTTTTTTCAAAACTCACAAACAAATGTTCATGGGCTGAAAAGGCTTTTGGAGCAATAAAAAAGTAAAAACTGCTATAACTCAAAAATGCAATAAGATAGGTTCAAACTTTAAAAGACATGTTGGGGAGATGTCCAAGCCCCTCTTGCACAGAAAGTATGGGTTAGATATCTCTTGTAGTTTCTTCAGAACACACAAATTATCTGAAAATGCTTTTGAAGCAATAGACACAAAAACAGCTATAAATCCAAAACCTAATATGATAGACTCAAACTTTAAACTATATATTGTGTAGATTTACAGGTCCTACTTGCCCAGCAAAAAGGGTTTGAATAGCTCTTGCGCTTTTTTCAAAACTCACAAACAACTGTTCATGGGCTGAAAAGGCTTTTGGAGCAATAAAAAAGTAAAAACTGCTATAACTCAAAAATGCAATAAGATAGGTTCAAACTTTAAAAGACATGTTGTGCAGATGTACAAGCCCCTCTTGCACAGAAAGTATGGGTTAGATATCTCTTGTAGTTTCTTTAGAACACACAAATTATCTGAAAATGCTTTTGAAGCAATAGACACAAAAACAGCTATAAATCCAAAACCTAATATGATAGACTCAAACTTTAAACTATATATTGTGTAGATTTACAGGTCCTACTTGCCCAGCAAAAAGGGTTTGAATAGCTCTTGCGCTTTTTTCAAAACTCACAAACAAATGTTCATGGGCTGAAAAGGCTTTTGGAGCAATAAAAAAGTAAAAACTGCTATAACTCAAAAATGCAATAAGTTAGGTTCAAACTTTAAAAGACATGTTGGGGAGATGTCCAAGCCCCTCTTGCACAGAAAGTATGGGTTAGATATCTCTTGTAGTTTCTTCAGAACACACAAATTATCTGAAAATGCTTTTGAAGCAATAGACACAAAAACAGCTATAAATCCAAAACCTAATATGATAGACTCAAACTTTAAACTATATATTGTGTAGATTTACAGGTCCTACTTGCCCAGCAAAAAGGGATTGAATAGCTCTTGCGCTTTTTTCAAAACTCACAAACAACTGTTCATGGGCTGAAAAGGCTTTTGGAGCAATAAAAAGTAAAAACTGCTATAACTCAAAAATGCAATAAGATAGGTTCAAACTTTAAAAGACATGTTGGGGAGATGTCCAAGCCCCTCTTGCACAGAAAGTATGGGTTAGATATCTCTTGTAGTTTCTTCAGAACACACAAATTATCTGAAAATGCTTTTGAAGCAATAGACACAAAAACAGCTATAAATCCAAAACCTAATATGATAGACTCAAACTTTAAACTATATATTGTGTAGATTTACAGGTCCTACTTGCCCAGCAAAAAGGGATTGAATAGCTCTTGCGCTTTTTTCAAAACTCACAAACAACTGTTCATGGGCTGAAAAGGCTTTTGGAGCAATAAAAAGTAAAAACTGCTATAACTCAAAAATGCAATAAGATAGGTTCAAACTTTAAAAGACATGTTGTGCAGATGTACAAGCCCCTCTTGCACAGAAAGTATGGGTTAGATATCTCTTGTAGTTTCTTCAGAACACACAAATTATCTGAAAATGCTTTTGAAGCAATAGACACAAAAACAGCTATAAATCCAAAACCTAATATGATAGACTCAAACTTTAAACTATATATTGTGTAGATTTACAGGTCCTACTTGCCCAGCAAAAAGGGTTTGAATAGCTCTTGCGCTTTTTTCAAAACTCACAAACAAATGTTCATGGGCTGAAAAGGCTTTTGGAGCAATAAAAAAGTAAAAACTGCTATAACTCAAAAATGCAATAAGATAGGTTCAAACTTTAAAAGACATGTTGTGCAGATGTACAAGCCCCTCTTGCACAGAAAGTATGGGTTAGATATCTCTTGTAGTTTCTTCAGAACACACAAATTATCTGAAAATGCTTTTGAAGCAATAGACACAAAAAACAGCTATAAATCCAAAACCTAATATGATAGACTCAAACTTTAAACTATATATTGTGTAGATTTACAGGTCCTACTTGCCCAGCAAAAAGGGATTGAATAGCTCTTGCGCTTTTTTCAAAACTCACAAACAACTGTTCATGGGCTGAAAAGGCTTTTGGAGCAATAAAAAGTAAAAACTGCTATAACTCAAAAATGCAATAAGATAGGTTCAAACTTTAAAAGACATGTTGGGGAGATGTCCAAGCCCCTCTTGCACAGAAAGTATGGGTTAGATATCTCTTGTAGTTTCTTCAGAACACACAAATTATCTGAAAATGCTTTTGAAGCAATAGACACAAAAACAGGTATAAATCCAAAACCTAATATGATAGACTCAAACTTTAAACTATATATTGTGTAGATTTACAGGTCCTACTTGCCCAGCAAAAAGGGTTTGAATAGCTCTTGCGCTTTTTTCAAAACTCACAAACAAATGTTCATGGGCTGAAAAGGCTTTTGGAGCAATAAAAAAGTAAAAACTGCTATAACTCAAAAATGCAATAAGATAGGTTCAAACTTTAAAAGACATGTTGTGCAGATGTACAAGCCCCTCTTGCACAGAAAGTATGGGTTAGATATCTCTTGTAGTTTCTTCAGAACACACAAATTATCTGAAAATGCTTTTGAAGCAATAGACACAAAAACAGCTATAAATCCAAAACCTAATATGATAGACTCAAACTTTAAACTATATATTGTGTAGATTTACAGGTCCTACTTGCCCAGCAAAAAGGGTTTGAATAGCTCTTGCGCTTTTTTCAAAACTCACAAACAAATGTTCATGGGCTGAAAAGGCTTTTGGAGCAATAAAAGAGTAAAAACTGCTATAACTCAAAAATGCAATAAGATAGGTTCAAACTTTAAAAGACATGTTGTGCAGATGTACAAGCCCCTCTTGCACAGAAAGTATGGGTTAGATATCTCTTGTAGTTTCTTCAGAACACACAAATTATCTGAAAATGCTTTTGAAGCAATAGACACAAAAACAGCTATAAATCCAAAACCTAATATGATAGACTCAAACTTTAAACTATATATTGTGTAGATTTACAGGTCCTACTTGCCCAGCAAAAAGGGATTGAATAGCTCTTGCGCTTTTTTCAAAACTCACAAACAACTGTTCATGGGCTGAAAAGGCTTTTGGAGCAATAAAAAGTAAAAACTGCTATAACTCAAAAATGCAATAAGATAGGTTCAAACTTTAAAAGACATGTTGTGCAGATGTACAAGCCCCTCTTGCACAGAAAGTATGGGTTAGATATCTCTTGTAGTTTCTTCAGAACACACAAATTATCTGAAAATGCTTTTGAAGCAATAGACACAAAAACAGCTATAAATCCAAAACCTAATATGATAGACTCAAACTTTAAACTATATATTGTGTAGATTTACAGGTCCTACTTGCCCAGCAAAAAGGGTTTGAATAGCTCTTGCGCTTTTTTCAAAACTCACAAACAAATGTTCATGGGCTGAAAAGGCTTTTGGAGCAATAAAAAAGTAAAAACTGCTATAACTCAAAAATGCAATAAGATAGGTTCAAACTTTAAAAGACATGTTGTGCAGATGTACAAGCCCCTCTTGCACAGAAAGTATGGGTTAGATATCTCTTGTAGTTTCTTCAGAACACACAAATTATCTGAAAATGCTTTTGAAGCAATAGACACAAAAACAGCTATAAATCCAAAACCTAATATGATAGACTCAAACTTTAAACTATATATTGTGTAGATTTACAGGTCCTACTTGCCCAGCAAAAAGGGTTTGAATAGCTCTTGCGCTTTTTTCAAAACTCACAAACAAATGTTCATGGGCTGAAAAGGCTTTTGGAGCAATAAAAAAGTAAAAACTGCTATAACTCAAAAATGCAATAAGATAGGTTCAAACTTTAAAAGACATGTTGGGGAGATGTCCAAGCCCCTCTTGCACAGAAAGTATGGGTTAGATATCTCTTGTAGTTTCTTCAGAACACACAGATTATCTGAAAATGCTTTTGAAGCAATAGACACAAAAACAGCTATAAATCCAAAACCTAATATGATAGACTCAAACTTTAAACTATATATTGTGTAGATTTACAGGTCCTACTTGCCCAGCAAAAAGGGTTTGAATAGCTCTTGCGCTTTTTTCAAAACTCACAAACAACTGTTCAAGGGCTGAAAAGGCTTTTGGAGCAATAAAAAAGTAAAAACTGCTATAACTCAAAAATGCAATAAGATAGGTTCAAACTTTAAAAGACATGTTGGGGAGATGTCCAAGCCCCTCTTGCACAGAAAGTATGGGTTAGATATCTCTTGTAGTTTCTTCAGAACACACAAATTATCTGAAAATGCTTTTGAAGCAATAGACACAAAAACAGCTATAAATCCAAAACCTAATATGATAGACTCAAACTTTAAACTATATATTGTGTAGATTTACAGGTCCTACTTGCCCAGCAAAAAGGGATTGAATAGCTCTTGCGCTTTTTTCAAAACTCACAAACAACTGTTCATGGGCTGAAAAGGCTTTTGGAGCAATAAAAAGTAAAAACTGCTATAACTCAAAAATGCAATAAGATAGGTTCAAACTTTAAAAGACATGTTGGGGAGATGTCCAAGCCCCTCTTGCACAGAAAGTATGGGTTAGATATCTCTTGTAGTTTCTTCAGAACACACAAATTATCTGAAAATGCTTTTGAAGCAATAGACACAAAAACAGCTATAAATCCAAAACCTAATATGATAGACTCAAACTTTAAACTATATATTGTGTAGATTTACAGGTCCTACTTGCCCAGCAAAAAGGGTTTGAATAGCTCTTGCGCTTTTTTCAAAACTCACAAACAAATGTTCATGGGCTGAAAAGGCTTTTGGAGCAATAAAAAAGTAAAAACTGCTATAACTCAAAAATGCAATAAGATAGGTTCAAACTTTAAAAGACATGTTGTGCAGATGTACAAGCCCCTCTTGCACAGAAAGTATGGGTTAGATATCTCTTGTAGTTTCTTCAGAACACACAAATTATCTGAAAATGCTTTTGAAGCAATAGACACAAAAACAGCTATAAATCCAAAACCTAATATGATAGACTCAAACTTTAAACTATATATTGTGTAGATTTACAGGTCCTACTTGCCCAGCAAAAAGGGTTTGAATAGCTCTTGCGCTTTTTTCAAAACTCACAAACAAATGTTCATGGGCTGAAAAGGCTTTTGGAGCAATAAAAGAGTAAAAACTGCTATAACTCAAAAATGCAATAAGATAGGTTCAAACTTTAAAAGACATGTTGTGCAGATGTACAAGCCCCTCTTGCACAGAAAGTATGGGTTAGATATCTCTTGTAGTTTCTTCAGAACACACAAATTATCTGAAAATGCTTTTGAAGCAATAGACACAAAAACAGCTATAAATCCAAAACCTAATATGATAGACTCAAACTTTAAACTATATATTGTGTAGATTTACAGGTCCTACTTGCCCAGCAAAAAGGGTTTGAATAGCTCTTGCGCTTTTTTCAAAACTCACAAACAAATGTTCATGGGCTGAAAAGGCTTTTGGAGCAATAAAAGAGTAAAAACTGCTATAACTCAAAAATGCAATAAGATAGGTTCAAACTTTAAAAGACATGTTGTGCAGATGTACAAGCCCCTCTTGCACAGAAAGTATGGGTTAGATATCTCTTGTAGTTTCTTTAGAACACACAAATTATCTGAAAATGCTTTTGAAGCAATAGACACAAAAACAGCTATAAATCCAAAACCTTATATGATAGACTCAAACTTTAAACTATATATTGTGTAGATTTACAGGTCCTACTTGCCCAGCAAAAAGGGATTGAATAGCTCTTGCGCTTTTTTCAAAACTCACAAACAACTGTTCATGGGCTGAAAAGGCTTTTGGAGCAATAAAAAGTAAAAACTGCTATAACTCAAAAATGCAATAAGATAGGTTCAAACTTTAAAAGACATGTTGTGCAGATGTACAAGCCCCTCTTGCACAGAAAGTATGGGTTAGATATCTCTTGTAGTTTCTTCAGAACACACAAATTATCTGAAAATGCTTTTGAAGCAATAGACACAAAAACAGCTATAAATCCAAAACCTAATATGATAGACTCAAACTTTAAACTATATATTGTGTAGATTTACAGGTCCTACTTGCCCAGCAAAAAGGGTTTGAATAGCTCTTGCGCTTTTTTCAAAACTCACAAACAAATGTTCAAGGGGCTGAAAAGGCTTTTGGAGCAATAAAAGAGTAAAAACTGCTATAACTCAAAAATGCAATAAGATAGGTTCAAACTTTAAAAGACATGTTGTGCAGATGTACAAGCCCCTCTTGCACAGAAAGTATGGGTTAGATATCTCTTGTAGTTTCTTCAGAACACACAAATTATCTGAAAATGCTTTTGAAGCAATAGACACAAAAACAGCTATAAATCCAAAACCTAATATGATAGACTCAAACTTTAAACTATATATTGTGTAGATTTACAGGTCCTACTTGCCCAGCAAAAAGGGTTTGAATAGCTCTTGCGCTTTTTTCAAAACTCACAAACAAATGTTCATGGGCTGAAAAGGCTTTTGGAGCAATAAAAAAGTAAAAACTGCTATAACTCAAAAATGCAATAAGATAGGTTCAAACTTTAAAAGACATGTTGGGGAGATGTCCAAGCCCCTCTTGCACAGAAAGTATGGGTTAGATATCTCTTGTAGTTTCTTCAGAACACACAAATTATCTGAAAATGCTTTTGAAGCAATAGACACAAAAACAGCTATAAATCCAAAACCTAATATGATAGACTCAAACTTTAAACTATATATTGTGTAGATTTACAGGTCCTACTTGCCCAGCAAAAAGGGTTTGAATAGCTCTTGCGCTTTTTTCAAAACTCACAAACAACTGTTCAAGGGCTGAAAAGGCTTTTGGAGCAATAAAAAAGTAAAAACTGCTATAACTCAAAAATGCAATAAGATAGGTTCAAACTTTAAAAGACATGTTGTGCAGATGTACAAGCCCCTCTTGCACAGAAAGTATGGGTTAGATATCTCTTGTAGTTTCTTTAGAACACACAAATTATCTGAAAATGCTTTTGAAGCAATAGACACAAAAACAGCTATAAATCCAAAACCTAATATGATAGACTCAAACTTTAAACTATATATTGTGTAGATTTACAGGTCCTACTTGCCCAGCAAAAAGGGTTTAAATAGCTCTTGCGCTTTTTTCAAAACTCACAAACAAATGTTCATGGGCTGAAAAGGCTTTTGGAGCAATAAAAAAGTAAAAACTGCTATAACTCAAAAATGCAATAAGATAGGTTCAAACTTTAAAAGACATGTTGGGGAGATGTCCAAGCCCCTCTTGCACAGAAAGTATGGGTTAGATATCTCCTGTAGTTTCTTCAGAACACACAAATTATCTGAAAATGCTTTTGAAGCAATAGACACAAAAACAGCTATAAATCCAAAACCTAATACGATAGACTCAAACTTTAAACTATATATTGTGTAGATTTACAGGTCCTACTTGCCCAGCAAAAAGGGATTGAATAGCTCTTGCGCTTTTTTCAAAACTCACAAACAACTGTTCATGGGCTGAAAAGGCTTTTGGAGCAATAAAAAGTAAAAACTGCTATAACTCAAAAATGCAATAAGATAGGTTCAAACTTTAAAAGACATGTTGGGGAGATGTCCAAGCCCCTCTTGCACAGAAAGTATGGGTTAGATATCTCTTGTAGTTTCTTCAGAACACACAAATTATCTGAAAATGCTTTTGAAGCAATAGACACAAAAACAGCTATAAATCCAAAACCTAATATGATAGACTCAAACTTTAAACTATATATTGTGTAGATTTACAGGTCCTACTTGCCCAGCAAAAAGGGTTTGAATAGCTCTTGCGCTTTTTTCAAAACTCACAAACAAATGTTCATGGGCTGAAAAGGCTTTTGGAGCAATAAAAGAGTAAAAACTGCTATAACTCAAAAATGCAATAAGATAGGTTCAAACTTTAAAAGACATGTTGTGCAGATGTACAAGCCCCTCTTGCACAGAAAGTATGGGTTAGATATCTCTTGTAGTTTCTTCAGAACACACAAATTATCTGAAAATGCTTTTGAAGCAATAGACACAAAAACAGCTATAAATCCAAAACCTAATATGATAGACTCAAACTTTAAACTATATATTGTGTAGATTTACAGGTCCTACTTGCCCAGCAAAAAGGGATTGAATAGCTCTTGCGCTTTTTTCAAAACTCACAAACAACTGTTCATGGGCTGAAAAGGCTTTTGGAGCAATAAAAAGTAAAAACTGCTATAACTCAAAAATGCAATAAGATAGGTTCAAACTTTAAAAGACATGTTGGGGAGATGTCCAAGCCCCTCTTGCACAGAAAGTATGGGTTAGATATCTCTTGTAGTTTCTTCAGAACACACAAATTATCTGAAAATGCTTTTGAAGCAATAGACACAAAAACAGCTATAAATCCAAAACCTAATATGATAGACTCAAACTTTAAACTATATATTGTGTAGATTTACAGGTCCTACTTGCCCAGCAAAAAGGGTTTGAATAGCTCTTGCGCTTTTTTCAAAACTCACAAACAAATGTTCATGGGCTGAAAAGGCTTTTGGAGCAATAAAAAAGTAAAAACTGCTATAACTCAAAAATGCAATAAGATAGGTTCAAACTTTAAAAGAGATGTTGTGCAGATGTACAAGCCCCTCTTGCACAGAAAGTATGGGTTAGATATCTCTTGTAGTTTCTTTAGAACACACAAATTATCTGAAAATGCTTTTGAAGCAATAGACACAAAAAACAGCTATAAATCCAAAACCTAATATGATAGACTCAAACTTTAAACTATATATTGTGTAGATTTACAGGTCCTACTTGCCCAGCAAAAAGGGTTTGAATAGCTCTTGCGCTTTTTTCAAAACTCACAAACAAATGTTCATGGGCTGAAAAGGCTTTTGGAGCAATAAAAAAGTAAAAACTGCTATAACTCAAAAATGCAATAAGATAGGTTCAAACTTTAAAAGACATGTTGGGGAGATGTCCAAGCCCCTCTTGCACAGAAAGTATGGGTTAGATATCTCTTGTAGTTTCTTCAGAACACACAAATTATCTGAAAATGCTTTTGAAGCAATAGACACAAAAACAGCTATAAATCCAAAACCTAATATGATAGACTCAAACTTTAAACTATATATTGTGTAGATTTACAGGTCCTACTGGCCCAGCAAAAAGGGTTTGAATAGCTCTTGCGCTTTTTTCAAAACTCACAAACAAATGTTCATGGGCTGAAAAGGCTTTTGGAGCAATAAAAGAGTAAAAACTGCTATAACTCAAAAATGCAATAAGATAGGTTCAAACTTTAAAAGACATGTTGTGCAGATGTACAAGCCCCTCTTGCACAGAAAGTATGGGTTAGATATCTCTTGTAGTTTCTTTAGAACACACAAATTATCTGAAAATGCTTTTGAAGCAATAGACACAAAAACAGCTATAAATCCAAAACCTAATATGATAGACTCAAACTTTAAACTATATATTGTGTAGATTTACAGGTCCTACTTGCCCAGCAAAAAGGGTTTGAATAGCTCTTGCGCTTTTTTCAAAACTCACAAACAAATGTTCATGGGCTGAAAAGGCTTTTGGAGCAATAAAAAAGTAAAAACTGCTATAACTCAAAAATGCAATAAGATAGGTTCAAACTTTAAAAGACATGTTGGGGAGATGTCCAAGCCCCTCTTGCACAGAAAGTATGGGTTAGATATCTCTTGTAGTTTCTTCAGAACACACAAATTATCTGAAAATGCTTTTGAAGCAATAGACACAAAAACAGCTATAAATCCAAAACCTAATACGATAGACTCAAACTTTAAACTATATATTGTGTAGATTTACAGGTCCTACTTGCCCAGCAAAAAGGGATTGAATAGCTCTTGCGCTTTTTTCAAAACTCACAAACAACTGTTCATGGGCTGAAAAGGCTTTTGGAGCAATAAAAAGTAAAAACTGCTATAACTCAAAAATGCAATAAGATAGGTTCAAACTTTAAAAGACATGTTGGGGAGATGTCCAAGCCCCTCTTGCACAGAAAGTATGGGTTAGATATCTCTTGTAGTTTCTTCAGAACACACAAATTATCTGAAAATGCTTTTGAAGCAATAGACACAAAAACAGCTATAAATCCAAAACCTAATATGATAGACTCAAACTTTAAACTATATATTGTGTAGATTTACAGGTCCTACTTGCCCAGCAAAAAGGGTTTGAATAGCTCTTGCGCTTTTTTCAAAACTCACAAACAAATGTTCATGGGCTGAAAAGGCTTTTGGAGCAATAAAAGAGTAAAAACTGCTATAACTCAAAAATGCAATAAGATAGGTTCAAACTTTAAAAGACATGTTGTGCAGATGTACAAGCCCCTCTTGCACAGAAAGTATGGGTTAGATATCTCTTGTAGTTTCTTCAGAACACACAAATTATCTGAAAATGCTTTTGAAGCAATAGACACAAAAACAGCTATAAATCCAAAACCTAATATGATAGACTCAAACTTTAAACTATATATTGTGTAGATTTACAGGTCCTACTTGCCCAGCAAAAAGGGATTGAATAGCTCTTGCGCTTTTTTCAAAACTCACAAACAACTGTTCATGGGCTGAAAAGGCTTTTGGAGCAATAAAAAGTAAAAACTGCTATAACTCAAAAATGCAATAAGATAGGTTCAAACTTTAAAAGACATGTTGGGGAGATGTCCAAGCCCCTCTTGCACAGAAAGTATGGGTTAGATATCTCTTGTAGTTTCTTCAGAACACACAAATTATCTGAAAATGCTTTTGAAGCAATAGACACAAAAACAGCTATAAATCCAAAACCTAATATGATAGACTCAAACTTTAAACTATATATTGTGTAGATTTACAGGTCCTACTTGCCCAGCAAAAAGGGTTTGAATAGCTCTTGCGCTTTTTTCAAAACTCACAAACAAATGTTCATGGGCTGAAAAGGCTTTTGGAGCAATAAAAAAGTAAAAACTGCTATAACTCAAAAATGCAATAAGATAGGTTCAAACTTTAAAAGAGATGTTGTGCAGATGTACAAGCCCCTCTTGCACAGAAAGTATGGGTTAGATATCTCTTGTAGTTTCTTTAGAACACACAAATTATCTGAAAATGCTTTTGAAGCAATAGACACAAAAAACAGCTATAAATCCAAAACCTAATATGATAGACTCAAACTTTAAACTATATATTGTGTAGATTTACAGGTCCTACTTGCCCAGCAAAAAGGGTTTGAATAGCTCTTGCGCTTTTTTCAAAACTCACAAACAAATGTTCATGGGCTGAAAAGGCTTTTGGAGCAATAAAAAAGTAAAAACTGCTATAACTCAAAAATGCAATAAGATAGGTTCAAACTTTAAAAGACATGTTGGGGAGATGTCCAAGCCCCTCTTGCACAGAAAGTATGGGTTAGATATCTCTTGTAGTTTCTTCAGAACACACAAATTATCTGAAAATGCTTTTGAAGCAATAGACACAAAAACAGCTATAAATCCAAAACCTAATATGATAGACTCAAACTTTAAACTATATATTGTGTAGATTTACAGGTCCTACTGGCCCAGCAAAAAGGGTTTGAATAGCTCTTGCGCTTTTTTCAAAACTCACAAACAAATGTTCATGGGCTGAAAAGGCTTTTGGAGCAATAAAAGAGTAAAAACTGCTATAACTCAAAAATGCAATAAGATAGGTTCAAACTTTAAAAGACATGTTGTGCAGATGTACAAGCCCCTCTTGCACAGAAAGTATGGGTTAGATATCTCTTGTAGTTTCTTTAGAACACACAAATTATCTGAAAATGCTTTTGAAGCAATAGACACAAAAACAGCTATAAATCCAAAACCTAATATGATAGACTCAAACTTTAAACTATATATTGTGTAGATTTACAGGTCCTACTTGCCCAGCAAAAAGGGTTTGAATAGCTCTTGCGCTTTTTTCAAAACTCACAAACAAATGTTCATGGGCTGAAAAGGCTTTTGGAGCAATAAAAAAGTAAAAACTGCTATAACTCAAAAATGCAATAAGATAGGTTCAAACTTTAAAAGACATGTTGGGGAGATGTCCAAGCCCCTCTTGCACAGAAAGTATGGGTTAGATATCTCTTGTAGTTTCTTCAGAACACACAAATTATCTGAAAATGCTTTTGAAGCAATAGACACAAAAACAGCTATAAATCCAAAACCTAATATGATAGACTCAAACTTTAAACTATATATTGTGTAGATTTACAGGTCCTACTTGCCCAGCAAAAAGGGTTTGAATAGCTCTTGCGCTTTTTTCAAAACTCACAAACAAATGTTCATGGGCTGAAAAGGCTTTTGGAGCAATAAAAAAGTAAAAACTGCTATAACTCAAAAATGCAATAAGATAGGTTCAAACTTTAAAAGACATGTTGTGCAGATGTACAAGCCCCTCTTGCACAGAAAGTATGGGTTAGATATCTCTTGTAGTTTCTTTAGAACACACAAATTATCTGAAAATGCTTTTGAAGCAATAGACACAAAAACAGCTATAAATCCAAAACCTAATATGATAGACTCAAACTTTAAACTATATATTGTGTAGATTTACAGGTCCTACTTGCCCAGCAAAAAGGGTTTGAATAGCTCTTGCGCTTTTTTCAAAACTCACAAGCAAATGTTCATGGGCTGAAAAGGCTTTTGGAGCAATAAAAAAGTAAAAACTGCTATAACTCAAAAATGCAATAAGATAGGTTCAAACTTTAAAAGACATGTTGGGGAGATGTCCAAGCCCCTCTTGCACAGAAAGTATGGGTTAGATATCTCTTGTAGTTTCTTCAGAACACACAAATTATCTGAAAATGCTTTTGAAGCAATAGACACAAAAACAGCTATAAATCCAAAACCTAATATGATAGACTCAAACTTTAAACTATATATTGTGTAGATTTACAGGTCCTACTTGCCCAGCAAAAAGGGTTTGAATAGCTCTTGCGCTTTTTTCAAAACTCACAAACAAATGTTCATGGGCTGAAAAGGCTTTTGGAGCAATAAAAAAGTAAAAACTGCTATAACTCAAAAATGCAATAAGATAGGTTCAAACTTTAAAAGACATGTTGTGCAGATGTACAAGCCCCTCTTGCACAGAAAGTATGGGTTAGATATCTCTTGTAGTTTCTTCAGAACACACAAATTATCTGAAAATGCTTTTGAAGCAATAGACACAAAAACAGCTATTAAATCCAAAACCTAATATGATAGACTCAAACTTTAAACTATATATTGTGTAGATTTACAGGTCCTACTTGCCCAGCAAAAAGGGATTGAATAGCTCTTGCGCTTTTTTCAAAACTCACAAACAAATGTTCATGGGCTGAAAAGGCTTTTGGAGCAATAAAAAAGTAAAAACTGCTATAACTCAAAAATGCAATAAGATAGGTTCAAACTTTAAAAGACATGTTGGGGAGATGTCCAAGCCCCTCTTGCACAGAAAGTATGGGTTAGATATCTCTTGTAGTTTCTTCAGAACACACAAATTATCTGAAAATGCTTTTGAAGCAATAGACACAAAAACAGCTATAAATCCAAAACCTAATATGATAGACTCAAACTTTAAACTATATATTGTGTAGATTTACAGGTCCTACTTGCCCAGCAAAAAGGGATTGAATAGCTCTTGCGCTTTTTTCAAAACTCACAAACAAATGTTCATGGGCTGAAAAGGCTTTTGGAGCAATAAAAAAGTAAAAACTGCTATAACTCAAAAATGCAATAAGATAGGTTCAAACTTTAAAAGACATGTTGTGCAGATGTACAAGCCCCTCTTGCACAGAAAGTATGGGTTAGATATCTCTTGTAGTTTCTTCAGAACACACAAATTATCTGAAAATGCTTTTGAAGCAATAGACACAAAAACAGCTATTAAATCCAAAACCTAATATGATAGACTCAAACTTTAAACTATATATTGTGTAGATTTACAGGTCCTACTTGCCCAGCAAAAAGGGATTGAATAGCTCTTGCGCTTTTTTCAAAACTCACAAACAAATGTTCATGGGCTGAAAAGGCTTTTGGAGCAATAAAAAAGTAAAAACTGCTATAACTCAAAAATGCAATAAGATAGGTTCAAACTTTAAAAGACATGTTGGGGAGATGTCCAAGCCCCTCTTGCACAGAAAGTATGGGTTAGATATCTCTTGTAGTTTCTTCAGAACACACAAATTATCTGAAAATGCTTTTGAAGCAATAGACACAAAAACAGCTATAAATCCAAAACCTAATATGATAGACTCAAACTTTAAACTATATATTGTGTAGATTTACAGGTCCTACTTGCCCAGCAAAAAGGGATTGAATAGCTCTTGCGCTTTTTTCAAAACTCACAAACAACTGTTCATGGGCTGAAAAGGCTTTTGGAGCAATAAAAAGTAAAAACTGCTATAACTCAAAAATGCAATAAGATAGGTTCAAACTTTAAAAGACATGTTGTGCAGATGTCCAAGCCCCTCTTGCACAGAAAGTATGGGTTAGATATCTCTTGTAGTTTCTTCAGAACACACAAATTATCTGAAAATGCTTTTGAAGCAATAGACACAAAAACAGCTATAAATCCAAAACCTAATATGATAGACTCAAACTTTAAACTATATATTGTGTAGATTTACAGGTCCTACTTGCCCAGCAAAAAGGGATTGAATAGCTCTTGCGCTTTTTTCAAAACTCACAAACAACTGTTCATGGGCTGAAAAGGCTTTTGGAGCAATAAAAAGTAAAAACTGCTATAACTCAAAAATGCAATAAGATAGGTTCAAACTTTAAAAGACATGTTGGGGAGATGTCCAAGCCCCTCTTGCACAGAAAGTATGGGTTAGATATCTCTTGTAGTTTCTTCAGAACACACAAATTATCTGAAAATGCTTTTGAAGCAATAGACACAAAAACAGGTATAAATCCAAAACCTAATATGATAGACTCAAACTTTAAACTATATATTGTGTAGATTTACAGGTCCTACTTGCCCAGCAAAAAGGGTTTGAATAGCTCTTGCGCTTTTTTCAAAACTCACAAACAAATGTTCATGGGCTGAAAAGGCTTTTGGAGCAATAAAAAAGTAAAAACTGCTATAACTCAAAAATGCAATAAGATAGGTTCAAACTTTAAAAGACATGTTGTGCAGATGTACAAGCCCCTCTTGCACAGAAAGTATGGGTTAGATATCTCTTGTAGTTTCTTTAGAACACACAAATTATCTGAAAATGCTTTTGAAGCAATAGACACAAAAACAGCTATAAATCCAAAACCTAATATGATAGACTCAAACTTTAAACTATATATTGTGTAGATTTACAGGTCCTACTTGCCCAGCAAAAAGGGTTTGAATAGCTCTTGCGCTTTTTTCAAATCTCACAAACAAATGTTCATGGGCTGAAAAGGCTTTTGGAGCAATAAAAGAGTAAAAACTGCTATAACTCAAAAATGCAATAAGATAGGTTCAAACTTTAAAAGACATGTTGTGCAGATGTACAAGCCCCTCTTGCACAGAAAGTATGGGTTAGATATCTCTTGTAGTTTCTTCAGAACACACAAATTATCTGAAAATGCTTTTGAAGCAATAGACACAAAAACAGCTATAAATCCAAAACCTAATATGATAGACTCAAACTTTAAACTATATATTGTGTAGATTTACAGGTCCTACTTGCCCAGCAAAAAGGGATTGAATAGCTCTTGCGCTTTTTTCAAAACTCACAAACAAATGTTCATGGGCTGAAAAGGCTTTTGGAGCAATAAAAAAGTAAAAACTGCTATAACTCAAAAATGCAATAAGATAGGTTCAAACTTTAAAAGACATGTTGGGGAGATGTCCAAGCCCCTCTTGCACAGAAAGTATGGGTTAGATATCTCTTGTAGTTTCTTCAGAACACACAAATTATCTGAAAATGCTTTTGAAGCAATAGACACAAAAACAGCTATAAATCCAAAACCTAATATGATAGACTCAAACTTTAAACTATATATTGTGTAGATTTACAGGTCCTACTTGCCCAGCAAAAAGGGATTGAATAGCTCTTGCGCTTTTTTCAAAACTCACAAACAAATGTTCATGGGCTGAAAAGGCTTTTGGAGCAATAAAAAAGTAAAAACTGCTATAACTCAAAAATGCAATAAGATAGGTTCAAACTTTAAAAGACATGTTGTGCAGATGTACAAGCCCCTCTTGCACAGAAAGTATGGGTTAGATATCTCTTGTAGTTTCTTCAGAACACACAAATTATCTGAAAATGCTTTTGAAGCAATAGACACAAAAACAGCTATTAAATCCAAAACCTAATATGATAGACTCAAACTTTAAACTATATATTGTGTAGATTTACAGGTCCTACTTGCCCAGCAAAAAGGGATTGAATAGCTCTTGCGCTTTTTTCAAAACTCACAAACAAATGTTCATGGGCTGAAAAGGCTTTTGGAGCAATAAAAAAGTAAAAACTGCTATAACTCAAAAATGCAATAAGATAGGTTCAAACTTTAAAAGACATGTTGGGGAGATGTCCAAGCCCCTCTTGCACAGAAAGTATGGGTTAGATATCTCTTGTAGTTTCTTCAGAACACACAAATTATCTGAAAATGCTTTTGAAGCAATAGACACAAAAACAGCTATAAATCCAAAACCTAATATGATAGACTCAAACTTTAAACTATATATTGTGTAGATTTACAGGTCCTACTTGCCCAGCAAAAAGGGATTGAATAGCTCTTGCGCTTTTTTCAAAACTCACAAACAACTGTTCATGGGCTGAAAAGGCTTTTGGAGCAATAAAAAGTAAAAACTGCTATAACTCAAAAATGCAATAAGATAGGTTCAAACTTTAAAAGACATGTTGTGCAGATGTCCAAGCCCCTCTTGCACAGAAAGTATGGGTTAGATATCTCTTGTAGTTTCTTCAGAACACACAAATTATCTGAAAATGCTTTTGAAGCAATAGACACAAAAACAGCTATAAATCCAAAACCTAATATGATAGACTCAAACTTTAAACTATATATTGTGTAGATTTACAGGTCCTACTTGCCCAGCAAAAAGGGATTGAATAGCTCTTGCGCTTTTTTCAAAACTCACAAACAACTGTTCATGGGCTGAAAAGGCTTTTGGAGCAATAAAAAGTAAAAACTGCTATAACTCAAAAATGCAATAAGATAGGTTCAAACTTTAAAAGACATGTTGGGGAGATGTCCAAGCCCCTCTTGCACAGAAAGTATGGGTTAGATATCTCTTGTAGTTTCTTCAGAACACACAAATTATCTGAAAATGCTTTTGAAGCAATAGACACAAAAACAGGTATAAATCCAAAACCTAATATGATAGACTCAAACTTTAAACTATATATTGTGTAGATTTACAGGTCCTACTTGCCCAGCAAAAAGGGTTTGAATAGCTCTTGCGCTTTTTTCAAATCTCACAAACAAATGTTCATGGGCTGAAAAGGCTTTTGGAGCAATAAAAGAGTAAAAACTGCTATAACTCAAAAATGCAATAAGATAGGTTCAAACTTTAAAAGACATGTTGTGCAGATGTACAAGCCCCTCTTGCACAGAAAGTATGGGTTAGATATCTCTTGTAGTTTCTTCAGAACACACAAATTATCTGAAAATGCTTTTGAAGCAATAGACACAAAAACAGCTATAAATCCAAAACCTAATATGATAGACTCAAACTTTAAACTATATATTGTGTAGATTTACAGGTCCTACTTGCCCAGCAAAAAGGGATTGAATAGCTCTTGCGCTTTTTTCAAAACTCACAAACAAATGTTCATGGGCTGAAAAGGCTTTTGGAGCAATAAAAAAGTAAAAACTGCTATAACTCAAAAATGCAATAAGATAGGTTCAAACTTTAAAAGACATGTTGGGGAGATGTCCAAGCCCCTCTTGCACAGAAAGTATGGGTTAGATATCTCTTGTAGTTTCTTCAGAACACACAAATTATCTGAAAATGCTTTTGAAGCAATAGACACAAAAACAGCTATAAATCCAAAACCTAATATGATAGACTCAAACTTTAAACTATATATTGTGTAGATTTACAGGTCCTACTTGCCCAGCAAAAAGGGATTGAATAGCTCTTGCGCTTTTTTCAAAACTCACAAACAAATGTTCATGGGCTGAAAAGGCTTTTGGAGCAATAAAAAAGTAAAAACTGCTATAACTCAAAAATGCAATAAGATAGGTTCAAACTTTAAAAGACATGTTGTGCAGATGTACAAGCCCCTCTTGCACAGAAAGTATGGGTTAGATATCTCTTGTAGTTTCTTCAGAACACACAAATTATCTGAAAATGCTTTTGAAGCAATAGACACAAAAACAGCTATTAAATCCAAAACCTAATATGATAGACTCAAACTTTAAACTATATATTGTGTAGATTTACAGGTCCTACTTGCCCAGCAAAAAGGGATTGAATAGCTCTTGCGCTTTTTTCAAAACTCACAAACAAATGTTCATGGGCTGAAAAGGCTTTTGGAGCAATAAAAAAGTAAAAACTGCTATAACTCAAAAATGCAATAAGATAGGTTCAAACTTTAAAAGACATGTTGGGGAGATGTCCAAGCCCCTCTTGCACAGAAAGTATGGGTTAGATATCTCTTGTAGTTTCTTCAGAACACACAAATTATCTGAAAATGCTTTTGAAGCAATAGACACAAAAACAGCTATAAATCCAAAACCTAATATGATAGACTCAAACTTTAAACTATATATTGTGTAGATTTACAGGTCCTACTTGCCCAGCAAAAAGGGATTGAATAGCTCTTGCGCTTTTTTCAAAACTCACAAACAACTGTTCATGGGCTGAAAAGGCTTTTGGAGCAATAAAAAGTAAAAACTGCTATAACTCAAAAATGCAATAAGATAGGTTCAAACTTTAAAAGACATGTTGTGCAGATGTCCAAGCCCCTCTTGCACAGAAAGTATGGGTTAGATATCTCTTGTAGTTTCTTCAGAACACACAAATTATCTGAAAATGCTTTTGAAGCAATAGACACAAAAACAGCTATAAATCCAAAACCTAATATGATAGACTCAAACTTTAAACTATATATTGTGTAGATTTACAGGTCCTACTTGCCCAGCAAAAAGGGATTGAATAGCTCTTGCGCTTTTTTCAAAACTCACAAACAACTGTTCATGGGCTGAAAAGGCTTTTGGAGCAATAAAAAGTAAAAACTGCTATAACTCAAAAATGCAATAAGATAGGTTCAAACTTTAAAAGACATGTTGGGGAGATGTCCAAGCCCCTCTTGCACAGAAAGTATGGGTTAGATATCTCTTGTAGTTTCTTCAGAACACACAAATTATCTGAAAATGCTTTTGAAGCAATAGACACAAAAACAGGTATAAATCCAAAACCTAATATGATAGACTCAAACTTTAAACTATATATTGTGTAGATTTACAGGTCCTACTTGCCCAGCAAAAAGGGTTTGAATAGCTCTTGCGCTTTTTTCAAAACTCACAAACAAATGTTCATGGGCTGAAAAGGCTTTTGGAGCAATAAAAAAGTAAAAACTGCTATAACTCAAAAATGCAATAAGATAGGTTCAAACTTTAAAAGACATGTTGTGCAGATGTACAAGCCCCTCTTGCACAGAAAGTATGGGTTAGATATCTCTTGTAGTTTCTTTAGAACACACAAATTATCTGAAAATGCTTTTGAAGCAATAGACACAAAAACAGCTATAAATCCAAAACCTAATATGATAGACTCAAACTTTAAACTATATATTGTGTAGATTTACAGGTCCTACTTGCCCAGCAAAAAGGGTTTGAATAGCTCTTGCGCTTTTTTCAAATCTCACAAACAAATGTTCATGGGCTGAAAAGGCTTTTGGAGCAATAAAAGAGTAAAAACTGCTATAACTCAAAAATGCAATAAGATAGGTTCAAACTTTAAAAGACATGTTGTGCAGATGTACAAGCCCCTCTTGCACAGAAAGTATGGGTTAGATATCTCTTGTAGTTTCTTCAGAACACACAAATTATCTGAAAATGCTTTTGAAGCAATAGACACAAAAACAGCTATAAATCCAAAACCTAATATGATAGACTCAAACTTTAAACTATATATTGTGTAGATTTACAGGTCCTACTTGCCCAGCAAAAAGGGATTGAATAGCTCTTGCGCTTTTTTCAAAACTCACAAACAACTGTTCATGGGCTGAAAAGGCTTTTGGAGCAATAAAAAGTCAAAACTGCTATAACTCAAAAATGCAATAAGATAGGTTCAAACTTTAAAAGACATGTTGTGCAGATGTACAAGCCCCTCTTGCACAGAAAGTATGGGTTAGATATCTCTTGTAGTTTCTTCAGAACACACAAATTATCTGAAAATGCTTTTGAAGCAATAGACACAAAAACAGCTATAAATCCAAAACCTAATATGATAGACTCAAACTTTAAACTATATATTGTGTAGATTTACAGGTCCTACTTGCCCAGCAAAAAGGGTTTGAATAGCTCTTGCGCTTTTTTCAAAACTCACAAACAAATGTTCATGGGCTGAAAAGGCTTTTGGAGCAATAAAAGAGTAAAAACTGCTATAACTCAAAAATGCAATAAGATAGGTTCAAACTTTAAAAGACATGTTGTGCAGATGTACAAGCCCCTCTTGCACAGAAAGTATGGGTTAGATATCTCTTGTAGTTTCTTTAGAACACACAAATTATCTGAAAATGCTTTTGAAGCAATAGACACAAAAACAGCTATAAATCCAAAACCTAATATGATAGACTCAAACTTTAAACTATATATTGTGTAGATTTACAGGTCCTACTTGCCCAGCAAAAAGGGTTTGAATAGCTCTTGCGCTTTTTTCAAAACTCACAAACAAATGTTCATGGGCTGAAAAGGCTTTTGGAGCAATAAAAAAGTAAAAACTGCTATAACTCAAAAATGCAATAAGATAGGTTCAAACTTTAAAAGACATGTTGGGGAGATGTCCAAGCCCCTCTTGCACAGAAAGTATGGGTTAGATATCTCTTGTAGTTTCTTCAGAACACACAAATTATCTGAAAATGCTTTTGAAGCAATAGACACAAAAACAGCTATAAATCCAAAACCTAATATGATAGACTCAAACTTTAAACTATATATTGTGTAGATTTACAGGTCCTACTTGCCCAGCAAAAAGGGATTGAATAGCTCTTGCGCTTTTTTCAAAACTCACAAACAACTGTTCATGGGCTGAAAAGGCTTTTGGAGCAATAAAAAGTAAAAACTGCTATAACTCAAAAATGCAATAAGATAGGTTCAAACTTTAAAAGACATGTTGGGGAGATGTCCAAGCCCCTCTTGCACAGAAAGTATGGGTTAGATATCTCTTGTAGTTTCTTCAGAACACACAAATTATCTGAAAATGCTTTTGAAGCAATAGACACAAAAACAGCTATAAATCCAAAACCTAATATGATAGACTCAAACTTTAAACTATATATTGTGTAGATTTACAGGTCCTACTTGCCCAGCAAAAAGGGATTGAATAGCTCTTGCGCTTTTTTCAAAACTCACAAACAACTGTTCATGGGCTGAAAAGGCTTTTGGAGCAATAAAAAGTAAAAACTGCTATAACTCAAAAATGCAATAAGATAGGTTCAAACTTTAAAAGACATGTTGTGCAGATGTACAAGCCCCTCTTGCACAGAAAGTATGGGTTAGATATCTCTTGTAGTTTCTTCAGAACACACAAATTATCTGAAAATGCTTTTGAAGCAATAGACACAAAAACAGCTATAAATCCAAAACCTAATATGATAGACTCAAACTTTAAACTATATATTGTGTAGATTTACAGGTCCTACTTGCCCAGCAAAAAGGGTTTGAATAGCTCTTGCGCTTTTTTCAAAACTCACAAACAAATGTTCATGGGCTGAAAAGGCTTTTGGAGCAATAAAAAAGTAAAAACTGCTATAACTCAAAAATGCAATAAGATAGGTTCAAACTTTAAAAGACATGTTGTGCAGATGTACAAGCCCCTCTTGCACAGAAAGTATGGGTTAGATATCTCTTGTAGTTTCTTCAGAACACACAAATTATCTGAAAATGCTTTTGAAGCAATAGACACAAAAACAGCTATTAAATCCAAAACCTAATATGATAGACTCAAACTTTAAACTATATATTGTGTAGATTTACAGGTCCTACTTGCCCAGCAAAAAGGGATTGAATAGCTCTTGCGCTTTTTTCAAAACTCACAAACAAATGTTCATGGGCTGAAAAGGCTTTTGGAGCAATAAAAAAGTAAAAACTGCTATAACTCAAAAATGCAATAAGATAGGTTCAAACTTTAAAAGACATGTTGGGGAGATGTCCAAGCCCCTCTTGCACAGAAAGTATGGGTTAGATATCTCTTGTAGTTTCTTCAGAACACACAAATTATCTGAAAATGCTTTTGAAGCAATAGACACAAAAACAGCTATAAATCCAAAACCTAATATGATAGACTCAAACTTTAAACTATATATTGTGTAGATTTACAGGTCCTACTTGCCCAGCAAAAAGGGATTGAATAGCTCTTGCGCTTTTTTCAAAACTCACAAACAACTGTTCATGGGCTGAAAAGGCTTTTGGAGCAATAAAAAGTAAAAACTGCTATAACTCAAAAATGCAATAAGATAGGTTCAAACTTTAAAAGACATGTTGTGCAGATGTCCAAGCCCCTCTTGCACAGAAAGTATGGGTTAGATATCTCTTGTAGTTTCTTCAGAACACACAAATTATCTGAAAATGCTTTTGAAGCAATAGACACAAAAACAGCTATAAATCCAAAACCTAATATGATAGACTCAAACTTTAAACTATATATTGTGTAGATTTACAGGTCCTACTTGCCCAGCAAAAAGGGATTGAATAGCTCTTGCGCTTTTTTCAAAACTCACAAACAACTGTTCATGGGCTGAAAAGGCTTTTGGAGCAATAAAAAGTAAAAACTGCTATAACTCAAAAATGCAATAAGATAGGTTCAAACTTTAAAAGACATGTTGGGGAGATGTCCAAGCCCCTCTTGCACAGAAAGTATGGGTTAGATATCTCTTGTAGTTTCTTCAGAACACACAAATTATCTGAAAATGCTTTTGAAGCAATAGACACAAAAACAGGTATAAATCCAAAACCTAATATGATAGACTCAAACTTTAAACTATATATTGTGTAGATTTACAGGTCCTACTTGCCCAGCAAAAAGGGTTTGAATAGCTCTTGCGCTTTTTTCAAAACTCACAAACAAATGTTCATGGGCTGAAAAGGCTTTTGGAGCAATAAAAAAGTAAAAACTGCTATAACTCAAAAATGCAATAAGATAGGTTCAAACTTTAAAAGACATGTTGTGCAGATGTACAAGCCCCTCTTGCACAGAAAGTATGGGTTAGATATCTCTTGTAGTTTCTTTAGAACACACAAATTATCTGAAAATGCTTTTGAAGCAATAGACACAAAAACAGCTATAAATCCAAAACCTAATATGATAGACTCAAACTTTAAACTATATATTGTGTAGATTTACAGGTCCTACTTGCCCAGCAAAAAGGGTTTGAATAGCTCTTGCGCTTTTTTCAAATCTCACAAACAAATGTTCATGGGCTGAAAAGGCTTTTGGAGCAATAAAAGAGTAAAAACTGCTATAACTCAAAAATGCAATAAGATAGGTTCAAACTTTAAAAGACATGTTGTGCAGATGTACAAGCCCCTCTTGCACAGAAAGTATGGGTTAGATATCTCTTGTAGTTTCTTCAGAACACACAAATTATCTGAAAATGCTTTTGAAGCAATAGACACAAAAACAGCTATAAATCCAAAACCTAATATGATAGACTCAAACTTTAAACTATATATTGTGTAGATTTACAGGTCCTACTTGCCCAGCAAAAAGGGATTGAATAGCTCTTGCGCTTTTTTCAAAACTCACAAACAACTGTTCATGGGCTGAAAAGGCTTTTGGAGCAATAAAAAGTCAAAACTGCTATAACTCAAAAATGCAATAAGATAGGTTCAAACTTTAAAAGACATGTTGTGCAGATGTACAAGCCCCTCTTGCACAGAAAGTATGGGTTAGATATCTCTTGTAGTTTCTTCAGAACACACAAATTATCTGAAAATGCTTTTGAAGCAATAGACACAAAAACAGCTATAAATCCAAAACCTAATATGATAGACTCAAACTTTAAACTATATATTGTGTAGATTTACAGGTCCTACTTGCCCAGCAAAAAGGGTTTGAATAGCTCTTGCGCTTTTTTCAAAACTCACAAACAAATGTTCATGGGCTGAAAAGGCTTTTGGAGCAATAAAAGAGTAAAAACTGCTATAACTCAAAAATGCAATAAGATAGGTTCAAACTTTAAAAGACATGTTGTGCAGATGTACAAGCCCCTCTTGCACAGAAAGTATGGGTTAGATATCTCTTGTAGTTTCTTTAGAACACACAAATTATCTGAAAATGCTTTTGAAGCAATAGACACAAAAACAGCTATAAATCCAAAACCTAATATGATAGACTCAAACTTTAAACTATATATTGTGTAGATTTACAGGTCCTACTTGCCCAGCAAAAAGGGTTTGAATAGCTCTTGCGCTTTTTTCAAACTCACAAACAAATGTTCATGGGCTGAAAAGGCTTTTGGAGCAATAAAAAAGTAAAAAACTGCTATAACTCAAAAATGCAATAAGATAGGTTCAAACTTTAAAAGACATGTTGGGAGATGTCCAAGCCCCTCTTGCACAGAAAGTATGGGTTAGATATCTCTTGTAGTTTCTTCAGAACACACAAATTATCTGAAAATGCTTTTGAAGCAATAGACACAAAAACAGCTATAAATCCAAAACCTAATATGATAGACTCAAACTTTAAACTATATATTGTGTAGATTTACAGGTCCTACTTGCCCAGCAAAAAGGGATTTGAATAGCTCTTGCGCTTTTTTCAAAACTCACAAACAACTGTTCATGAGGCTGAAAAGAGCTTTTGGAGCAATAAAAAGTAAAAACTGCTATAACTCAAAAATGCAATAAGATAGGTTCAAACTTTAAAAGACATGTTGGGGAGATGTCCAAGCCCCTCTTGCACAGAAAGTATGGGTTAGATATCTCTTGTAGTTTCTTCAGAACACACAAATTATCTGAAAATGCTTTTGAAGCAATAGACACAAAAACAGCTATAAATCCAAAACCTAATATGATAGACTCAAACTTTAAACTATATATTGTGTAGATTTACAGGTCCTACTTGCCCAGCAAAAAGGGATTGAATAGCTCTTGCGCTTTTTTCAAAACTCACAAACAACTGTTCATGGGCTGAAAAGGCTTTTGGAGCAATAAAAAGTAAAAACTGCTATAACTCAAAAATGCAATAAGATAGGTTCAAACTTTAAAAGACATGTTGTGCAGATGTACAGCCCCTCTTGCACAGAAAGTATGGGTTAGATATCTCTTGTAGTGTCTTCAGAACACACAAATTATCTGAAAATGCTTTTGAAGCAATAGACACAAAAACAGCTATAAATCCAAAACCTAATATGATAGACTCAAACTTTAAACTATATATTGTGTAGATTTACAGGTCCTACTTGCCCAGCAAAAAGGGTTTGAATAGCTCTTGCGCTTTTTTCAAAACTCACAAACAAATGTTCATGGGCTGAAAAGGCTTTTGGAGCAATAAAAAAGTAAAAACTGCTATAACTCAAAAATGCAATAAGATAGGTTCAAACTTTAAAGACATGTTGTGCAGATGTACAAGCCGCCTCTTGCACAGAAAGTATGGGTTAGATATCTCTTGTAGTTTCTTTAGAACACACAAATTATCTGAAAATGCTTTTGAAGCAATAGACACAAAAACAGCTATAAATCCAAAACCTAATATGATAGACTCAAACTTTAAACTATATATTGTGTAGATTTACAGGTCCTACTTGCCCAGCAAAAAGGGTTTGAATAGCTCTTGCGCTTTTTTCAAAACTCACAAACAAATGTTCATGGGCTGAAAAGGCTTTTGGAGCAATAAAAAAGTAAAAACTGCTATAACTCAAAATGCAATAAGATAGGTTCAAACTTTAAAAGACATGTTGTGCAGATGTACAAGCCCCTCTTGCACAGAAAGTATGGGTTAGATATCTCTTGTAGTTTCTTCAGAACACACAAATTATCTGAAAATGCTTTTGAAGCAATAGACACAAAAACAGCTATAAATCCAAAACCTAATATGATAGACTCAAACTTTAAACTATATATTGTGTAGATTTACAGGTCCTACTTGCCCAGCAAAAAGGGTTTGAATAGCTCTTGCGCTTTTTTCAAAACTCACAAACAACTGTTCATGGGCTGAAAAGGCTTTTGGAGCAATAAAAAGTAAAAAACTGCTATAACTCAAAAATGCAATAAGATAGGTTCAAACTTTAAAAGACATGTTGTGCAGATGTACAAGCCCCTCTTGCACAGAAAGTATGGGTTAGATATCTCTTGTAGTTTCTTCAGAACACACAAATTATCTGAAAATGCTTTTGAAGCAATAGACACAAAAACAGCTATTAAATCCAAAACCTAATATGATAGACTCAAACTTTAAAGTATATATTGTGTAGATTTACAGGTCCTACTTGCCCAGCAAAAAGGGATTGAATAGCTCTTGCGCTTTTTTCAAAACTCACAAACAAATGTTCATGGGCTGAAAAGGCTTTTGGAGCAATAAAAAAGTAAAACTGCTATAACTCAAAAATGCAATAAGATAGGTTCAAACTTTAAAAAGACATGTTGGGGAGATGTCCAAGCCCCTCTTGCACAGAAAGTATGGGTTAGATATCTCTATGTAGTTTCTTCAGAACACACAAATTATCTGAAAATGCTTTTGAAGCAATAGACACAAAAACAGCTATAAATCCAAAACCTAATATGATAGACTCAAACTTTAAACTATATATTGTGTAGATTTACAGGTCCTACTTGCCCAGCAAAAAGGGATTGAATAGCTCTTGCGCTTTTTTTCAAAACTCACAAACAACTGTTCATGGCTGAAAAGGCTTT